>NW_026943820.1:24568791-24878791 GCF_035594765.1 Anolis carolinensis | reverse complement strand
GTTGATTGTTAAAAATAAATAAAATTAATAAGATTAATTAATTGGATGTGCTTTGTTATGTAGAACAAAAGCATGTGCCTGCTAAGACCCATCCATGAAAACCTCGAGAACCACCAAAAGACATGCCAAGGATGAAATGCATGAAAGCTAGTACACTGAAAGTTCACCAAAAGGGCTGCAAGCTTGTTTGCATGGAGCGTTTCAGCATGCTTCTTATTCCAAAGCATATTCCTGCTTAATAGAATGGAAAATCGTTCAGACAGCTTCTCAAAGACCAGGAGGAAGTTGTGTTAAACTGTGGTTTCCCAATCGGTCTTGACGTGGTTCTCATCCACCCCTCTCCCTTCCTGCTGATCTTATTCATAGTTTCATGATGACATGTTTGAGTTGTAATGAAGCCGAGCTGTTTATTTAACAGTCTAGAAAGAGGGTCACTGCAACACTGAATATCTGCCCGACCTAAGAGTCCAAAGAAACCAAATCAAATACAAAAGCAAGCTCCTGAAACGTGTAAATCCAGATGATACAATAAGATTTCAACTCCGGGTTGCAACAGTCCCTTATAGAGCTTTAAGAAATGGGTTCTTTTTAAGTAAGAGATACTGATATATGCACAAAAGGAAAGAGAACATAACAGCATGGCTACAGGGACAAGGAATTGATGTTCACACAGGAATGAATACGAGCCACGAAATTTCATGTTGCCTCTCTCTGAAGCACTTGGCCAAAGAACTAGATGAATGTGATGGATTCAACTGATGGAGCATGCTTGCATTATGGGTGGAGGGATGCAATCCAGGTGTGACACCTGAGCCCTAACCAGATACTGATCTTATTTCCTGGTTCCCGTCATCCAACAGGAGGAACTTGAATCTATTAGGACTTTGCTATCGTCATCCCTAAACCAAATGGTTTCATCATCAGGGGAGTGTGCTTGCTCCATCCATGTTGAGCATTTATAAAAATGATCAGCCACTGCCAGAAGAGATAGTTTCTATGCTAACAATTGTGCCATCACCGTTCAAGCAGGGAGCTTTGAAATGGTTGAAGAAAAGCTCTCCAAAGCTTTAGGTGCTCTTACTGCCTATTACAGAGAAAACCAGTTGATTCCTAATCCATCTAAAATGCATGCATGTGCTTTTCATCTTAAGAACAGACAAGCATCTTGAGCTCTGAGGATTACCTGGGGAAAAAATCAACACCTTAAATCAAGAAATAGCTTTCTAAGATCTGCAGGGATACTTGCAGAAACACCTCAGCAAGCAAGAGTCCAAAAGTGGCAGGCTAAAATACAGAACTCAATCAGTAGCACACAGAAGGTTGGGTGACTTGGAAGGCACTGAACAGACTGTGCTCTGGCACCATGAGATGCAGAGCCAACCTTAAGAAATGTGGCTACCAAGTGGAGTCCATGACACATGAATGTGGAACAGCAAACCACAGACCACTTGTTACAATGCAACCTGAGCCCTGCAACATGCACAATGGAGGACCTTCTCACAGCCACACCTGAGGCACTCCAAGTGACCAGCTTCTGGTCAAAGGAAATTTAATATAATGCCAAGTTTTTAACTTGGTTTATGGTTTTTCAGTACATTGTAACTGTATTCTCTATTCACTTCTGACATGATAAATAAATTTGTAAAACTGCCTATTTCTTTATATCTTGCCTCTCTCTACCCTAAGAGTGGAAAACTATGGAAGGGTAAAAGTCTACATTCATCTGTATATATTAGGAGACCTTGAGGATGTACTTCTGCATTTTTTTAAATGCTCCCAAATGCTCCCTCTTAATTTGCTGGTCTGGCATTTCTTTCTGTACTGTTCTGCATTTCATCTCTTGTTGACCTCATTGTTTTTAAAAGTGGGTAAAACCTCATGCATCAGATGAAAGAGACTGCATTAAGCCAAACCTTCTGTCATAATAAATCTATCAAAAGTTAAGATGCCACAAGACTTTTGGGCTGGGCTTGAAGAAGTTGAGCATTTCAGATGTTGTCCACTGACCAGCTTGTTTACCTCAAAGACAGCCGTATTATGCACTCTCTTTCTCCCCAAGTCAACAAGTCAAGACAGTTTCAGAATGGTAGCGGCCCGTACCATACGCCGCAAGAGAAAAATGGTCTATTGTACAGCGAAAGGACTCGATCCAAAACAATTCCCTGGAGAGAAATCGGATTTCTTGTCTATGAATCATAGCTATTCTCACGCTGATACAATGAACCGTAGCCAGCTCTGGAAACCTGTCTTGCAGATACACCAATTCATTCCTTTGAGACAAAGAGGAGCTGTTTTATTTCTCTCCTTTTTTTAATATGTTTTTCCCCCTTTCAAACAAGCCATCTATCCACCCATCGAGTTTTGGGGCTTCTGGTATTTCTCCTCCATCTATCTATATATATATATAAAAGAGTGATGGAATCCTGGCGACCGACAAAACAACAAAACTAAACATCCCACAACCTCGAAAATTGACAGCACAACCCCTCATCCATGCCTCTAGGTTGATACAACAAAAAGAAAAGAAAAATAAAGTCCCAATGGGAGGGAGAGCAATAATTGTTTTTATCCAATTGCTGCCAGTTAGAAGGCTAAGCTCTGCCCACTTGGTCTCCTAGCAACCCACTCAGCCCAGGGGACAGGCAAAGTTAGGCCTCACTTAGGCCTCTTCCACACAGACACCACCAGACAACGCCACAGCAACGCGTGGCCGGGCACAGCTAGTTCCATAATATATCATCATTAAAACTTTCGCCAATGTCTAACATTTCTCATAATCTATGAGAAATGGAGGCAAGGTCCTAGAATTCTATGTACTTTCACCAGATCCATTCCTTTATCTATGTGATCATTTTTCAGAGTGTACTGGACTAAGCCCAGATCTTGGAAAAGATGGCAACCTTTGATAAAGTGAAAAGCAGTAAGAAAAGGGGAAGAGCCCATTACAGATACGTAGACTCAATGAACAAAGCAGAGAGGATCCTCCATTAGGACCAGAGGAGTACACATATTATTTTTGGACTGCAATTCTTAATTCATTCTGGCTGCAAGATTTGTAGTTCTAACGTTTATATTTTCTAGGAAGGCAAGGGCAGTCTGCCTGAGGCTGTATACAAGGAAGGGAGCATAACATAATAAAGTCTACAATATTTAAACTGGGTTAGTGACAGCGGGCTGGTGTTGTTACAAGGGGATATCATAAACCATTTGCACATTGGGTTGCTATGAGTTTTCTGGGTTGTATGCCCACGTTCTTGAAGCATTTTCTCCTGATGTTTCACCCACATCTATGGCAGGCATCCTCAGAGGTTGTGAGGTCTGTTGGAAACTAGGCAAGTGGGGTTTATATATCTGTGGAAGAATGCCCAGGGTGGAAGAAATAACTCTTGTCTGCTTGAGAGAGGTGTTAATATTGCAATTGGCCAGCTTGATTAACATTGAATGGCCTTGCAGCTTCAAAGCCTGGTGTATTTTCATATTAAGCATCAGTCTCAATGGCATAAATTGTGCCATCCGTTTTAAAAAAATATATTAGATGAAGAAATTATATGACATGCCCCCCATTATCATGTGGAATATCAATCAAATAGCTAATCCTATATTTTGACTATACTTGAGTTTGAATCATACTATAGAATCCAAATGAACCCCACAAATACTTACAAGGAGGATTTATTTTGTCACATGGGTAGATGACACCATGGATATCGAATCCATGGATATATACTGCATGTATAATATATAGTATGGATATACATAAACACAGACTCTTCAAGGCAATGCTCTCAACATGAAATTATTCCCCTTTGCTAGGAAAAAGACTAAATAGTTAGCAGACTCTGAAACTCAGGCCAGGCCTTGCAATGTGGGAACACTGGCATTCTCTCTCCTCTCCCCAAAACCATCAACAAGCTCGTCCTTTCTCCCCCCAAAAATAGAGATTTGGGATTCATAACCAACCCTGGATTGCTTCCCTGGAGGGTTGGAGGATAAACAAGCCAAAAGCCACATTGAAAAGCCAATGCAGATAATGTGAATTATCTGCTTTGATAATCTGGATTATATATTAGAATAGAAGGGGCCGGAGGGGCCAGAATGTGGGATTCAACAGGCTCATTCATTCACAAAACCCTCTCTCTTCCCATGACGCATCTGGACATGCCCAACATAGCTTCTGAGCATGAATTCTCATAAACTCAATCGTGAAGAGTGCCATACAGGAGATGTACCATCTTCACTGCTGCAGATCTACTACAAAATTTCCTGGAAAATACCCAAAAGGTCCTGACTTATGTAGGCGCAGGGCTCATGAATGTTTTATAGAGGAGGGGCTGACTCTGACATCACGGTTGAGAAGCACACGCTCTTCCTGCCTTCCCTGTAATTAGAATTTCTCAAGGATCTCCAAAGCCTTGGATTCCAGACTGAATGCTCATCCTCTGAGTCATAAAGGGGAAAAAATCCCTTTTACAATTACAGAGACTAAAAAACAAAGAATCCTGGCTCCTAGAGAAGTGCGCTTTCTGTTTCCAAAGCAGGGCTGTAGAACCTCTGAAGGACCAGATGTGAAGAAATCTCAGCTCCCGTCATTTCTGAACATCAGCCAGATCGACTGAGGTTGGTACGAACTGAAATCCAACATCTGGAAGGATGAAGGTTCTCCAAAGCAATCTCTGCTTGCTTTGATCTTTTGGGAACTCCAACTCTTAGTCTGCATGACCAATGGCCACGTGGATGGGAGAGGCAGTCCAACAATATCTGGGCAACAGGTAGGTAAAGGTAAAGGTTTTCCCCTGACAATAAGTCCTGTCATGTTTGTCTCTGTGGGTTGGTGCTCATTTCCATTTCTAAGTCAAAGAGCCGGCGTTGTCCGTAGACACCTCCAAGGTCATGTGGCCGGCATGACTGCATAGAGCGCCATTACCTTCCCGCCGGAGCGGTACCTATTGATCTACTCACATTGGCATGTTTTCGAACTGCTAGGTTGGCAGGAGCTGGAGCTAACAGAAGCCACTCCTGCCGCTCCCGGGGCTTGAACCTGGGACCTTTCGGTCTCCAGCTCAGTGCTTTAATGCACTCCGCCACCGGGGCAACAGGTACTACCAGTTGATACTGGTATACTCAGTCATGCACACATATGTGTGTACAGACAAAGCGTTTACTCCTAACAGCCTCAGGCCCTTTGCTTTCCCCCCTCAGTCACTTAAGCAAAAGTCCAAAACACCTGGCAAGCCCAATTTGCCCATGCCTGGGCTAGCCAAAGCTGGGGGATCATTGTTGACTTTCATCCGCTTCTTTGCATCCTCTGCCACCCGGTCTCATCAATGGTCCCCGGAGACCCAGGGTGCAGAGGAAATTTGCAATTAGCACTCTCCCCTAATGACTTCAACAGCAACCAAAATACGTCAGCAAAAGGAGCTTGTCTCCTCCTCTGGCTACCCATGGGAAGGGAGCAATGGCCTGGTTGCAAAAAAACAAATTGCTGGGTTGATGGTGCATGTGGATCCAAAGAGGCCACAAACACCATCTTCAACCTAGAAGGCTCAATCAGCTGCAAACAAAGCAGAGGCTCCCTACAAAAAAGGCACAAGTGGCCCACATGAAGGGGGAATCAGCCCAATCTGCCTGCCATGAACTGAGAATAGGCAAGTCATAGAAAGACTGAACTTGCAGACCGAAAGGTCCCAGGTTCAAATCCCGGGAGCGGAATGAGCGCCCGCTATTAGCCCCAGCTCCTGCCAACCTAGCAGTTCGAAAACATGCAAATGTGAGTAGATCAATAGGTACTGCTCCGGCGGGAAGGTAACGGCGTTCCATGCAGTCATGCCGGCCAAATGACCTTGGAGGTGTCTACGGACAACGCCGGCTCTTCGGCTTAGAAATGGAGATGGGCACCAACCTCCAGAGTCAGACATGACTGGACTTAACGTCAGGGGAAAGCCTTTACCTAACTAGAAAGAGAGTGCTGAGAGAGTGTGACTTTCCCAAGGTCACCCACCAGGTTTAATGGCTGAGAAGGAATTCAAACTCTAGTCTCCAGATCCTATTGAAGGGGACAAGGGTCACCTGATTTAATTTGATTTAATCTGATTCATAGATAGCAAGAGTGAATTTGATTAAGAAATAGCCTTAGTCTTAGTGTTAGAAGAATTTAGCCATGAGAAACAGATAGAACAAAGAAAACACGCAACAAATGGCAGCTGAAAGGAGAGAAGCAGGCAATAAGCAGGCCACAACCTCCTTTAGAGACAGCAGTCTTAGATGTAGGAATTAGAAATGGCATTTTGATGTAGACTGATTTTGATCGATTGGACCAAATTGAGGCTTCAAAAAGGCCCAGCTGGTATATTGATATATTGAATTACTGTAATCATTAAATTGTGCTTTCCTGAACTGTTTTGATAAGCATCTAATCAAAGGTAGTGCTTTCCTGAACTGTTTTGATAGACATCTAATCCAGTCAGAAGGATTAGATCCAGACCCAGATGTTTTGGCCTTCAGCTCCCAGAAATCCTAACAACTGGTAAACTGGCTGGGATTTCTGATAATTGTATGCCAAAACACCTGGGGACCCACACGTTGAGAACCACTGATCTAACCAAAGGTATGAGGGGAGGATGAAAGGGGAATGGAAAGGAAAGAGAGCCTGGGAAAAAGGATTTTAAGAGTATGAAATGTCCTTGGAAATCCTATAAAGTCCCAACTGAGTTGCATCTCGGTGTGGTACTTCCTTTTCATGCTGCCCGTAGGTCTCTATTTGCAAAATACAGTCTGTTGTATCTTTCATCTCCTTGCCTTCGGACCTCATTTGGGAAACCGGGCCAAGCCTCTTCATTATTCCAGCACTCAAGCCACGATATCACACTGACTCTCCACCCATAACTCATAAAATAATAAAACAATTTAAATGACCAAAGTAGTAGATTATTCACTGAAAATAAAGATGGAAACATCTCAGAGAAACAGGGTTGTTGTATGTCTTTCGGGCTGTGTGGCCATGTTCCAGAAGTATTCTCTCCTGACGTTTCGCCCACATCTATGGCAGGCATCCTCAGAGGTTGTCTGAGGATGCCTGCCATAGATGTGGGCGAAACGTCAGGAGAGAATACTTCTGGAACATGGCCACACAGCCCAAAAGACATACAACAACCCTGTGATCCCGGACATGAAAGCCTTCGACAACACATCTCAGAGAAACATTATATGGCAAATATATTTCAGCATTGTTTTGGCTTCTAGATTGTTTCATTGCTGACAAAAGACTTTCTTTTTTAACAATATTTTTTTCAGTTGTTGAACAACTGACTATCTCCAGCATCTGTCTTTTTCAACATTAAGCCCTTCAGACAACCACAGTCTAAGCAATGGCCTGGAAATGCAAATATCAGTGCTACCGGGAATACATCTGTATACCTGTCCATTGTAACATATGCATTTTATGCATCCCATGCCAATTTCAACACATCCCCCTTTTAAATGGCAGGTTCACTCTTCCAACCCAGAAATAAAGTCCTCTACAGTATTTTTGAACTGCGCCCACTATGAAAAACAGAAATGACCCAAAAACAAAGTTAGCAGTCTGCACAATCCAAAAGCAACCCAGCCATAACTGGTGTGTATGTCAAATTTTGATTAAAGACTGGATAGTGCACCTTTGGCTCCAAAGAGATGACGGACTAGTTGCACACAATGTAAAGGGTTACTTAGTTGGCAGGCTTTCATTGGTTAAAAGAACTGGTAAAATTAGAGAACTGCCCTCTTCTCAACTTAGAGGGCCACAATCGAAGATTCGGATGGCACGCCTATCTCTGGTATGAAAAGGACAAGCTAAATAAAGATTGCAATAATCATATATTAATACCAAATCTGCTTGCAATCTGGAAGAGATATAAAGGAGGGCATAATGATAATAATAATAATAATAATAATAATAATAATAATAATAACAACAACAACAACAACAACAACAACAACTGCAAAAGGCCACCCTGCTGGGATCTGCATGCATCATCCGAAAATACATCACACAGTCCTAGACACTTGGGAAGTGTTCGACTTGTGATTCTGTGATACGAAATCCAGCATGTCTCTCTTGTTTGCTGTGTCATACAATAAAATAATAATAATAATAATAATAATAATAATAATAATAATAATAATAATAATGCTTTATTTGTATCCCAACGTATCTTCCTGAGGGGACTCAGGGTGGTTTACAGCAAAAAAATTGACAAACATACAATGCACTTAATCTCCAGAAAAGCATTTTGTGGTCAACATCCAGCAGATATGGACCACTGAGTCATGCTGGAGGACCTAGAGATACTATGCTCTCTCATAGCAAAAAAAAAAAAAAAAAAGTTTTCTATTTGCCTTTTTTCTCACTTTTGCAGGTGTCCTTTGACCCTAATCCCACCAAATGTATAAGGTAGTATCTTAAGGGGGTTTCAGAAATAACAGATGTAGCAGTAGTGAATAACCCTGTAGGCATCCTGCCCAGTCTCCTCCACAGCTTCTTAAAATGGAAGTTGCATCACACACAATTTCAAGCCAAACTTGTCTAGGAGGTAGGTAAAATCGTTTATTAAGGGGGAGGCATAATACACAGACAGGCACCTGTGGGAAAGCCTCTGAACCAAAGAGCACCTTTCTCCCCTTCATATCGTGCCAAATCTTTAATGGCAACAGAATGTGCTCTTATGAAAGCTGTCTTTCAGTCTCTAGCCTTTATTCTCATATTTTTGGAATTTACTTCCTTTCTTGCAAATGCCATAATTTAAATTGAAAGGGAAGCAAGCACCTATGTCATTTCCTCTAAGCTCCTCTTTGCTTTTTACCAAAAGTCCTCTTTGGTGCTGACACACGCTTCCTCTCGCTTGGAACCACAACATGAGCAAACTTGGGGCAGATGACGGCTAATTACTATGGCTTTTATTGTGATTAATATCACCCTCATCAAACTGTTATTATCTCCCCCCCCCCCTTAGCTGCATGCGATAAACACACTAGAGCAGTGCACTAAATAAGAAGCTATTTTCAGGAAACCAGCTACAATAGTGAGCTGGACAGATTTCTTTCCATTTCCGTTTGGGGAAATTAAACTATAGGGAAGGACAACAGATTCATCAACATACCCCAAAAAAACTGGCTTGATAACATTTTAAAAAGATTGCTTACATTACCTATTTGACATTTACAAAGTTGTAAAACAAACTCTCCAAGACTGCATCTACACCGTAGAATTAATGAAGTTTGACACCGGGTTGCTGTGCTTTCTGAGCTGTATTGCCACGTTCCAGAAGCATTCTCTCCTGATGTTTTGCCCCAAATCTATGGCAGGCATATGGGTGAAACATCAGAAGAGAATGCTTCTGGAACATGGCCATATAGCCCGACAACACACAACAACCCTGTGATTCCAGCCATGAAAGCTTTCCACAAAGTTTGACACCACTTCAACTGCCACAGCTCTATATTATGAAACCCTGGGAATTGTAGTTTGATGAGGCACCAGCACTCTTAGGCAGAGAAAGCTGAAGACCATGTAAAACTACAACTCCCATGTGTCCATCGCATTGAGCGATGGCAGTTAAAGTGGCAGTAAACTCACCCCAAAGTTAACAGTGCGGATCTATGGATGTTTACTCAGCTGCAAGCCCTTCTATGTTCAGTGGGTCTTCACTCCTTTACAAATGTGTTTAAGGCTGTAACCTTAATATATTAATCTGTATAATTCCTCTTTATTTTCCATGATAGACCCAGTGCTTGTGTACTGTACTCAATCGTGCATTTGAAGGAATAGACAAATCCATTATTCTTGAAGGGTGTCAAAAGACTTCTATGTACCTACTTAATAAATTTTTCAGAAATGAGTGTCAAACTCCATTCATTCTACAGCAAACATTGGCAAACTTTGGCCCTCTGAGTGTTTTGGACTTCAACTCCCAGAATTCCTAACAGCCTCAGGCCCTTTCCTTTTCCTCCTCAACCGCTTAAACGGTATTGGGTGTGGCTTTCAACTGCATATGGTTTTCTCCTATACTTTGTTCATTTTTTAATTTCAAAACGTAATCTACTTTCTGGATAGCCCTCGTAGCTCAGGTGGAACTGCCATCTGAGAAAGACCTTAGAAAGGTGGACGATTCAGTTCCAACTTTCCCATGTTCTAATCAGTAAAACCACTGTGACAAAGTTCATGTCAACATTCCCTCCTCTTCGAAGCCAGACTTTACTCCTTTCTTGTTTGGATAAAAGCTAAAACGGATTCCACAGCAGAGAGAGACAAGGAGACCTCAAGGAAAACAGAGAGGGGCAGAGCTGGTGCCTGGGGTGATTAACCGTTTGTTTGCCAAAGAATGTTCCAGCCAATGGATCCGGAGGAGAGAAAAGAGGCAAACTTTGGGAGGATCAGGATGAAGAAAACTCCAGAGCAGAACCGATGGTAGAATGGGGATTCAAAGAAAAGAGAAGGTGCAAATAACCAGTTAGACCTCCACATTTGCGGATTTGATTATTCATGCATTTGATTCATGAGACCATGAGCAAATACTGCAGGCTCTATTTCTAAGGAAGGAAGTGACAAAACCACCTCTGACTATTTCTTGCCTTAAAAACCATATGAAATTAATGATACACCATGCAACTCGAAGGCACACACATACACATATTTTAAAGTTATTTTAAAGTTGTTTTTAAGTTGTGTTGTCAAAGGTTTTCATGGTCGGAGTCACTGGGATACTGTGAGTTTTTCCAGGGCCCCTTCCTTTTCCCCCTCAGCCGCTTAAGCCTGGGTCTATCTTCCCAAACTCTGCCAGTATTTTCAGTTGGTCATAGCAGATATGTGTACCAAGTTTGGTCCAGACCTGTTGTTGGCGGGAGTCACAGGACTCTGGATGTGGAAGCTATTTTGGAAAATACATACAAACATAGCTAATACATACATGCAAGTATACATGATGGATAGATAGATAGATTTCTTAAGTCTTTATTTTGGCCTTCCTTTGAAAAAACAAGATGAGTTTGACATTTGAACCAATGGATGAGAAAAATCTTTCTTTTTGGAATTTTCTTTTCAAGTGAATTCTAGATCTGCAAAGACGCAAACCAAGAGTGCTCTCCAGATTTGGGCAATTTCAACAATAGACGCCTACAAACCATCATTCTGGAGTCTGGCCATTGTGTGGGCACTTCTCATTCCCGCATTCACTGCGGTCAAACTGGTTTGGCACATTTGTAAAGCCCAACCAACAGGCCCAGCACAATGAGCAGGCAGAGACCACAAGCCAATATGGCCTGTTTTGAATCAGCGTGACATCTTTCTGGAAAAACCGACTGTCTGTTTCCAGCAACAGACCTCGCTAAGAGCAAACACTACGCTTCTAAGTGTTAGGGGAAACCAAGCCAAAAGAAAGCAATGCGGGAGCAAGGAGATATTTGGACGCAGGATGTCCAGGGCTTACAGTAATGCAGCTTAGTTTACTTTACTGAAATCTCACCTTTGTCCCAACATGAGACCCACGGCAACTCACAACTTCCATTCAAAAAGTTATATCTAAACAACTTAATGATAAAAACTGAAACAATTTAATAAACCAACATAGCCTGAGCATCCCTTATCCAGAATTCCAAAATCCTCCTGATTCCAAATTTATCTGGATGAGATAGTGACACCATTGCTTTCGGGGTGTTTTGGTGTACACAACCATCACCCCCCTTTTTTTATTACAGTAGAGTCTCACTTATCCAACACTCGCTTATCCAATGTTCTAGATTATCCAACGCATTTTTATAGTCAATGTTTTCAATACATTGTGATATTTTGGTGCTAAATTAGTAAATACAGTAATTACTACATAACATTACTGCATATTGAACTACTTTTTTGTCAAATTTGTTGTATAACATGATGTTTTGGTGCTTAATTTGTAAAATCATAACCTAATTTTATGTTTAATAGGCTTTTCCTTAATCCCTCCTTATTATCCAACACATTCGCTTATCCAACATTCTGCCGGCCCGTTTGTTGGATAAGTGAGACTCTACTGTATTTTGAAGATTTTAAAAACTTTTAACATGTATTATTTAAAATTGCCTTGTTATGTGGTCCGTTTCAAAAACAATACATGCCCCTCACGCCCAACATCATAACTATAGCCTTATAAAAAATACAGTTTTGTCAGTTCTATTACTTCTACTTATTCTAATTTCATCAACTGCGTATCATTTTTATAATATATTTTGGAATTGTTCATCCACAGTCTTTCTTGGTCATTTGTTGATCGGAACTCGCCATGAAGCTATCTCCAAGATATCACTTTATAGAACACCCAAAGAGTTTTCAGATAAGGCATGCTCAACCTATATATTGAAATATCAATAGATGAAAACAGTGTAAAAACGTGTCTTGCAAAAGAAGAACCGAAGGTTGAAATGTCTTGAGCAACTGGAATTTCTGCTCACTATTTATTTTGGTGAGTCGGTTCATGCCTCACTGTTTTGTTTCATAGTAAGAATCTTGTTTTGTCAACACAGCATTAAAAACTTTTTGTATTGTCAATCTTTCTGTTTAAATGCCTCATGTATTACTAACAAGGAAAAGTGTGTTACATTAGAGAGCCTTTGACCTCTTTGTGGTTTCGTAAATTTTGTCCCTGCAGGGATCATTGCCAAAAGTTGTTCGTAGGGTGCATCTACACCAGGCAAGATTGTTCCGCATCCTAGTCTCCAGGGCAGCAGAAAATAAGCTTGCTCCCTCCTCCCTATGACTTCCCCTCACATATTTATACATGGCTATCATATTGCCTTCTCTTCTGCAGGCTAAACATGTCCAGCTCTTTCAGCCGCTCCTCATAGGGCTTGTTCTCCAGACCCTTGATCCTTTTAGTTGCCCTCCTCTGGACAGTTTCCAGCTTGTCAATATCTCCCTTCAATTGCGGTGCCCAGAATTGGACACAGTGTGATTCCAGGTGTGGTCCGACCAAGGCAGAACAAAGGGGTAGCACAACTTCCCTGGATCTAGATTCTAGACACTATACTCCTATTTATGCAGGCCAAAATCACATTGGCTTTTTTTGCCGCCGCATCACATTGTAGGCTCATGTTTAACTTGTTGTCCACGAGGACTCCAAGATCTTTTTCACACGTACTGCTATCAAGCCAGGCATCCCCCATTCTGTATCTTTGCATTTCATTTTTCATAGATGCCATCATTTGCTTATTGGAGCAGGGCGCAAGTGTCAATAAGGAAACAATAAATAGGGCCACTCAGTTTCTGAGGATCTCTGTATATCTCTGCGCTAATGACAGCATTTTGGAGGACCCCCTGCCCATTCTATGCAGTGGAAATAAGCACAAGAGGGAGCGCCTAAGCGGAGCCTGGCATGGCCCGGTTGCTAGGGGACACGTGGGAATCATTCATAAACACGGCGGCTCCGACCCAGGGCCTCCAGGGTGCTGTGCTGTGTGTTGACATTGGCATTTTTATCTAGCCTGGATAACACCAAATGTTTGCTTCAGATTTAAAAGAGTCCAAAGTACCAACAGGTAACTGACCTGGAGCTTCTAAATTAAAAAGGGAGCAAAGGATGGCAAGAAGACTTCTTTGCAGGGAAGGCTGGCTTAGCCTTTCAAGCTGTGCAAACAAGTAAAGGGAGAAAGCACATGAAATAACCACCTTGTAATTTGCAGGGAAGCTTGTTTTTAAACTACCCCTGACCTCACCTGGAAAGGCCAACATTTTACAGAAACCCTAAGGAAAGCTTTGGGCCTCCAGATATTGCATACTCTCCAACCTTTCACAGATGAAAATGTTATTAAAGAGGTAGAATAGGCTGCAGCAGTTTGCTTTTGCCCGGGTCTAATGGGAAGAGTGAGATCCCACTCTTTCCACTCTCACGGTTGAGTTAACTCAATGCAAACTACTTTTGCACTTTGAACTCAGTTTGTAGTGATGGAAGTAAATGAAAAGGGAGAGTTGAAAAGCAGGTGAAAAAAGTGGAGTTGCAGAGGATGAAATGAAACAGTCCTTGCCAAAACAGGACAATAGGAGAGTATCATATTTTGGACTAGAACTCTCACTATCTCTTGACATGGCTAACCTCTAATTTGGGAAAGTGGAGCTCAAAATCTCTGAATGATGAAAAGTTTCCCAACTCTGCATGACAAAAACACAAGTATTTCTTTAAGGCTGGGTCTATACTGTCCTATATCCCAAGATCTGATCCCAGGTTTTCTGCTCCAAACTGGATTATATGAGTCCACACAACCAGATAATCTGGAATAAACAGAAAACCTGAGGTCAGATCCTGGGATATAGAACCTGTCTGGAAGGGCCTGAGTTATACATGTCGTTTCCTAATTGGTTCATTCATAAAAACACGGAAAAGGTTTATTAAACTGCAAAATCTTTGTTTTTGCAGGACATCCTGCACCACATTTTGCTATAGCTTTTTCAATTAGCATCTCATAGAGTCTCAGCCAATTCAGCATAGTTTGCAGCAGGTACAAAAACAAAATTTCTGAAGTATTACAACTACTTTCAAAGTAAGGACTGCACAATTAAACAGGAAACAACACTTTTAAAACCAGGAACGAGAATGTTTTAAATTTTGTTACATAGTTTTATCTGCTTTGAAGTGAAATATATGAGTCTATACTGCCTGGCAATATGTGATATGCAGATAATCTGGATCAGATCCTGGGATATAGGACAGTGTAGATCCAGCCTTAAGAGAGCAGCTCCCAGAACCATTTTCTTCACATACCTGGTATCAACCATACGTATATTTGTAAGAGCGCAGTTTATTTTGAAACTCATCATGAGGCAGAAGGGAATATGATTAATGAAGGAGGGCAATAATTGTGCAACTTCTATCAAGAGCTAAAGGAAGACATGTCTTCCTTCAGAGGCTGTGTCAATGCCTAGCAAACATTGCCAGAACCTGGAATCCAGGAACTCAAGTCACACTTCCCTATTTCCGCCATCTTATTCACCTGGTGGTAGACTAATCTATCATCAGAAATTCCATCTGGGTAAACTTTCAAGATAGTTTTGTATACCATCTTTTATCTTATCCTTGATTTTGGGATCTTTCAGCATATAATCATTTATCCTCCCGAGTTTTCTCTCCCACTGTACCCATCTGATCTTTAACATAACCGATTCGCGATCTGAAAACACCCTAGGTGGTAATGGAAACAGCAAAAGCAGAATTACTAACTCCTTTGTCAAAATCTCCCATCCAGATCATTTCTTTTTCCCCACACTCTATTAATATGGATGATAGTTTTTTGTAAAAAAAATTGTTTCACATTAGGGGCATAATACAGTTTTATTCTGAATTTTTACCTTAATTATCAAGATCCTTTCCTCCTTTCCTCCTGGTCCTCCTACACTTTTTCCGGTTCCAAAGAAATTCAGTCTGGAAAGCTCTCTGACTTTTTTTACATTTCCCACAGACTGACTCCAGAGCACTATGAGGAATCAGTCAAATACGGTGGGTGGCTTCTAAAGTGGTCCTACTGTTCCTGCATGAAACCAAACTGCAAAAGAGGGAAAGACCAGAGCTAGGGTTGCCTGCATCCCACGATCCAGTTAAGTATCCAAACTTGCTGGGAAAAGGAAGGCCCTGCGGAGATCCAGGTCCACAAAACTTAAGACAAAGGTATCAGATGTGTGTCTACTGAGCAGAAGAGAGGTGGCAGGAAATTCAGATTTGTGTACAATCCCTTTAAATGCCAAATTGGCTCAATTCAGACAGCAGAGGTTAACCATTAATAGCAACCTACAGCATGGTCTGAGGGTTATGATGATGATGATGATGATTTCTTACCCACTTCCCCTCAAGGCGGGGCACAACATAGCTAAAAACACGTCATCATAAAACACTATTGAAATGCTGGTGGCACAGTGCGTTAAAGCGCTGAGCTGCTGAACTTGGGGACCAAAAGGTGCCAGGTTCAAATCCCGGGAGTGTAATGAGCGCCCGCTGTTAGCCCCAGCTCCTGCCAACTTAGCAGTTCGAAAACATGCAAATATGAGTAGATCAATAGGTACCGCTCCGGTGGGAAGGTAACGGCGCTCCATGCAGTCATGCCGGCCACATGACCTTGGAGGTATCTACGGACAATGCCGGCTCTTCGGCTTAGAAATGGAGATGAGCACCAGCCCCCAGAGTCAGTCACGACTGGACTTATCGTCAGGGGAAAACCTTTACTTTTACTTACTCTGTGTTAAAATACACAGAAGAAAAATTAAAAATCAATAAACACACGATGTGCATTTCAAATTCATAGTTAAAGCTGGGTTAATGCAGTTTGACCCGACTTCCAACTTCCACGGCTCAATGCTATGGTATCATGGAAGTGAGACATCGACACCCTCTGGCTACAAAACTTGTAAAACTACAATTCCCAAGCCTAATTGCAATTGAGATAGGCATGTCCACTCTTGCTCTTCTCTTCTGGTTCACTGAGTTCAATAATACTTATCTTAAAATAAAGCAACAATAGGTCATTACCTTCGGGCAAAACAACCACACTGCAGCTTGTCAGAGACAAAATGTTCCATGGGTTATTTATTTGCCCCATAAACCTGCTTCAGACCATGATTTGATTATCTGGTTTTTGAGCCAAAGATGGTTCAAAAGCTAGTATGAGTTCAAGAGTACCATCAAGCCAGGGTTTGACTTCATGGGCGAACAGATCCATTTGAAGTCATCTTACTAGAAAATGTGCAATTGAGGAAAGCTGAGACAGAGGGGCTGTAAGTAAAAAGCAAAACCACCAAGCCAAATACATCCACTGGACAGCCTGCCCTGCCAAGAGGTTTAACACATACAAACACGCACTCAGAGTTTCTGAAATCTCAAGCCAGCTGCCAAAACCAATAGAGTTTATGGCAAGCGGCTCTGCACAGTCAACAGGCTGTTCCATGTGATTTCATCTCAGCAGAAATCCCGGCCCACATTGTCTCATTACGGCAAAGCATACCCCAAAAGCAAGCATCAGGTCCACCAAGGGACATGGTGAGGTTTGGTAATTTCTAATTGCCCAAGATGCATTTGCTGCAAAAGACCCAGCCGGAGAGCAGGCTGAAGGTCAATGTTATTGACTCAGAGCAAAAGAGTGAACGGAGCTTCACATTTAAGAGCACCTTAGCTGTATTATTGCACTGGGTCAGAGGGATTAGGGAAATAAACCTTGTGTTTGATGTAAGAGCTGGTTAATGTAAATTGCCAGAATTGCATAGGGAGTAGACCTTTTTTTCTCCTTCTGTCTCTCTGCCTCCCAAAGCTGTTGATGATTGTCAATTGCAGGCTTGGATGAAGGAGGCACATTTATTTCCCAGCTTTCCCAGCACCACAGTTTTTTTCTTCTTCTCGGCTCCTGATCAAGACTCACTGAATTAATTTTTAAACTAGAGAAATGCATTAACCACAAAACGTGTGACGCCAAAAGGTGAGACGGTTCAAGCCATGCTTGTTCAGTGTTCCAACTGAGTTGTCAACTGAACTGCTTTGTATCTTTTGTATACAGTTCATTGTTTTTTTTAAATGTTATCCTTTTTGTCTCAGTTTGGGATTCAGAGTGGCTTGCAACATTCAAAATGAATTCAACATTCGTTTTGAATATTGCAAGTCACTCTGAGTCCCAAACTGAGACAAAAAGGATAACATTTTTAAAAAAAAAAACAACATCAGAAAGAATTATTAGAACAAGTACAGAAAAAAAGCAAAACTATTATATATTTTCCCACTGAGAAAGAACTTCATAGTTAAAATGCAGGTTGCAGATTCATTTGTATATATTTTGTTGAATCTGTGGGTTTAATCATCAGGGGTTAAAGTGCTGGATTTAGGGGTTCAAGAATCCGTTCAGTCATGAAACTTGAACTCGCGTCAGACACTCTCTCCTAAGAGGAATCTACAATGCACAATTAATGCAGTTTGAAGCCTCTTTAACTGCTGTGGCGCAATACTATAGAATCCTAGGAGTTGTAGTTGGGTGAGTCACCAGCACTCTTTGGCAGAGACGGCTAAAAACCTTGCAAAATTACAACTCTAAGGATTCTATATTACTGAGTCATAACAGTTAAAGTGGTGTCAAACTGCATTAATTCTGCAGTGCAGATACAGCCTTAGTTTGATCTACCTCTAATGTTTTTCAGAAGATGAACAAGGAGGAAGAGAGTTTTGCATGCTACCGTGTTTCCCCGAAAATAAGACAGTGTCTTATATTAATTTTTGCTCCCAAAGATGTGCTAGGTCTTATTTTCAGGGGATGTCTTATTTTTCCATGAAGAAGAATTCACATTTATTGTTGAACAAAAAAATGAACATTTATTATATACTGTACAGTAGTTGTCATTACAAATCAGTATAACCAGACAAACTGTGAATCCTATCAAGAATTTCTTGTTACTGCCATTATTTCCATGTACAACTGGTATGTACATTTACCAATCCTGCATGCTCTGGTGTTATGTTTGGCAGGCGCTGGGCATGTTTCCAAACAAAAACTTTACTAGGTCTTACTTTCGGGGGAGGCCTTATATTTAGCAATTCAGCAAAACTTCTACTAGGTCTTATTTTTCGGGGATGTCTTATTTTTGGGGAAACAGGGTACATTCAGCTCACTGGAGGCAAAGCAGGATATAAATGCAACTAATATAAAAACAAAAATACAACAAAATAAACTTTGGCTGGTTAGTTTTCATTCCTGTGGTTTGTCCTAAATCAGAAACAACTTCAAGGCAGACAGCAATAACAAATACTAACAGATGGGCTGCTGTAAGTTTTCCGGGCTGTGTGGCCAGGTTCCAGAAGCACCCTCTCCTGACGTTTCACCCACATCTATGGCAGGCATCCTCAAAGGTTGTGAGGTGTGTTGGAAGATAGGCAAGTGGGGTTTATATAGCTATGGAATCTCCAGGGTGAAAGAAAAAACTCTTGTCTGTTGTAGGCAAGTGTGAATGTTGCAATTGGTCACCTTGATTAGCATTCAATGGCCTTGCAGCTTCAAAGCCTGGCTGTTTCCTGTATTGGGAAATGTTTTGTTGGGAGATGTTAGCTGACCCTGATTGTTTCTTTTCTGAGATTTCCATGTTTTCTGAATGTTGTTCTTTATTTGCTCTCCTGATTTTAGAGTTTTTTTAAATATTGGTAGCCAGATTTAATACTGGTAGCCAGACAAGAATCAGGGCCAGCTAACACCTCCCAAAAAAGGATGCCCCCAGGCAGGAAGTAGACAGGCTTTTCAGTGCTTGCCAACTGCAACATCCACACTTGCCTCCAACAGACAATAGTTCTTTCTCCCACCCTGGACCTTCCACAGATATATAAACCCCACTTACCTAGTTTTCAATCAACCTCACAACCTCTGAGGATGCCTGCCATAGATGTGGGCGAAATGTCAGGAAAGAATGCTTATGGAACATAGCTATATAGCCTGGAAAACTCACAGCAACCCAGTGATTACGGCCATTAAAGCCTTCAACAATACTAATACAACTTTCCAAACTGTATGTTGCGGAATATCAGTGTGCCGGTTGCAGTGTGTCACAAGAAACTCTGAATCTATGTAAAATCTATATATATAAAAGAGTGATGGAATCCTGGCGACCGACAAAACAACAAAACTAAACACCGCACAACCTCAAAAATTGACAGCACAACCCCTCATCCATGCCTCTAGGTTGATACAACAAAAAGGAAAGAAAAATAAAGTCCTAATTAGAGGGAGAGGAATAATTGTTTTTATCCAATTGCTGCCAGTTAGAAGGCTAAGCTCTGCCCACTTGGTCTCCTAGCAACCCACTCAGCCCAGGGGACAGGCAAAGTTAGGCCTCACTTAGGCCTCTTTCACACTGCCTATAAAATACAGACACCACCAGACAATGCCACAGCAACGCATGGCTGGGCACAGCTAGTAAACAATAAATCGTGTGTGTGTATGAAAACCTTTCATGAGATATTTCGGTATTACAATGTATGTAGGTGTTCATCTCTCTTATAAGGCGTTGGATTTCACCTCCGACTTGCTAGCAAAACTGAACTACTGTGTCGTGAAATGATGCATGCCTAAAAACCGCTTCACCAGCATGAAATGTTTGGAAAGCTCTGCTGTACAACAATGATGTGCCAATCAGTAAGGAAAAGGTAGCATCTACTGCACCACAGTTTCACAATACAAACAAGACTAGCAAATAAACCAAAAGGATCAAACGATGCTGTGAAGGAGAAATTTGGATTGGAGCTGTACAGAGTTTATCAAGAAAGCTGATACCAGGAAACAAGCCTGTGCCATAAAGTCCTTTTGACATTTTGGCCAACAGTCCCTCTTCTAAGCAATGAGAGTCTCAAAACAGGTGAAAGCAACGCATATCCTAAGCTGTGCTCCCTGGATTTTGGCACAAGGGCCTTGCTCTGTGCCCATTGGCAGAGCTATTGCCGGGCCAATCCCTCAGACTGCCCAGCGAACGGAAGGGAGAGGAGACCATTTTCCCTGCCCTGAGTACGTGCACAGCATGTTCATATCTCCCTGAAATGAGCACACAAAGAAGAACAGACCTCTCCGCCACAGAGAAAGGCGAAGAAAAGGCTGGCCACCTCGCATGGCTCTTAGATAAACATTGCCAGAAATGCACAAAGGATCAAGCTTACTATTAATCCAGTCGACGCAGCTAAGCCGTGATGCCCCCTGCCCAAACCGCTCCCCTTGAACGTCATCGGTACAGAGACGGGGGCAGTGAAAACTTTGTTTGAATGCATGGCATCATTGCTTTGAAATCCCTTTGGTTTTCCTCAGTCCATGTTCAAGCAGCTTTTTATTAAAAAATAACTTTTCTATATGATTAGTATGTATTGAATAATAAAGGTGTGATTACAAAATAATGAAAAATGTTCTGTTTCTGGTTTGAAAGCATTATTTCCTATATAACTATGCAATATTTACTTTGAAAATAGTTGTTATACTCCAGCAACTTTGTTTTTGTGGCTGCCACAAACTACGTTGAATTGGCGGAAAACTAAAGGAATATGTGCTGCAGGATGACTTGCAAAAACAAAGTTCTGCAGTTTAATAAACTTTTCCCATATTTTTATGATGAAATCAATTAGGAAATGACATTTATAACCCAGGAACAATTGTTACGTAATAATAATAATAATAATAATAATAATAATAATAATAATAATAATTATTATTATTATTATTATTATTATGACACAGCAAACAAGATAGATATACTGGATTTCATATCACAAAATCACAAGTCGAACACTTCCCAAGTGTCTAGGACTGTGTGATGTATTTTTGGATGATGCGCGCAGATCCCAGCAGGGTGGCCTTTTGCAGTTGACAGATCGTAATTTTGTCAATGTCTATTGTTTCCAAATGCCGGCTGAGATCTTTTGGCATGGCACCCAGTGTGCCGATCACCACCGGGACCACCTGTACTGGTTTCTGCCAGAGTCTTTGAAGTTGTCTTGAGGTCCTGATAGCAGCTGAATTTTTCCTGTTGTTTTTCGTCAATGCAACTGTCACCTGGCGACATTATTATTATTATCATTATCATTATTATTTTATTTCTTACCCACCTCTCCTCATAGCTTGAGGCATGTTACAAAATAATTAAAACACATAAACATTGTAAAAAATACCACCAATACACATATTAAAATGTATTTCTATAAAAGATACATATTAAAATGTGTTTCTATAAAATACATATTAATATACATAAAATAGTGTTATATTAGGGTGATAGTTTCAGTTATAATTCTGTTAGTTGTAGTTTATTTTATATATCATAAAAAAAAACCTAGCCTGGGGACCCAACAGTGCGTGGGTAATTTGAAAAGGGCATTGTTTGTTTTGGGAAGTTTGGTAATATCTCTGGATGCAGGGTGAACTACAATTCCCGCGTGGGTGGGTCATTTCCCTCCAAACCCCTCCAGTATGTTATGTTGGTCACCAAGGTTTCTGTGTGCCAAGTTTTGTCCTGATTCGTTGTCGCTTGGGTTCAGTAAAGAACAACCTTTTGGAAAACCTACATCTCACAAACCCAAAGAGAAGTGATGCGGATCAACAAAAGTTCAGATCAACCAATGACATACTGACAAGTTACCTACGTCATTAAAACGTTTCTAGACAGTCTCTCTATACAGTAATTAAGCAGGTTTACGATTTTAAAAAGCTAAAGCTTATAATTTTTTTTAAAGACTGGACATATACAACACTAACAGCTGGCAGGATTAAAATAATTTTTAAAACCTGGTGGGAGGGGAAATATCTTTAAAATATTAGAGAGGAATACGACTGAAGCAATGACCAGAGCGAAGGGTCACTTTCACGCACCATCTGTGTTTGGTTTTAGCAAAAGGGATTCGCACACATTTGATCATGCAACAAAAAAGTGGGAAGGATTTTAGCTTATTCCAAAAGAAAGGTCAGACTAATGCAGATCTGGAAAAGTTTGTTTTCTTGGACTGTAGCTCACAGAACGTCTCAGCCAGCATGGCCATTTGAATCATTTTTGGACACTGAATACATTCCCAGGGAGTGCATCTACACCAGGCATGGGCAAACTTCAGTCCTCCAGGTGTTTTGGACTTCAACTCTCACAATTCTTAACAGTCTACCAGCTGTTAGGAATTGTGGGAGCTGAATTCAAAATACCTGGAGGGCCGAAGTTTGTCCATGCCTGATCTACACTGTAGAATGAATGCCATTTGACCCCACTTAGCACAGCGGACTAAACCGCTAGCTGCAGAAAATCCTACCGATTGAAAAATCAGCAGTTCGAACCTGGGTTGAGGTGAACACCCACCGTCAGCCCCAGCTCACCTGTCCACCTAGCAGATCGAAAGCAGAAATGTGAATAGATAAATAGGTACTGCCTTTAGTGGGGAGGTAATAAAAAGGCGTCCTTAAAGGACATCAATCGAGAGGACGTCTAAGGACGACAAAAGCTCTTCAGTATGGAAGATGGAGCGACAGCCCGCCCCACCGGGCTGGAGATGCCGGAAATAAGATGGGAAATCGTTTTACCTCTGTTTGTGTCTTGTCTGTCCTTGTTAATTGTATGACGGCACTGAATGCTTGTCGTATTTGTGTTCTGTTAAACCACAAATCACACAATCCCATAGCACTGAGCCAAAGCAATTAAAGTGGGGTCAACCTGCATTCATTTGACAACTTATGGGAAACCTATGGGTTTTCCTGGCACAATATCTTCAGAGAAGCTTTGCCATTGCCTTGCTCTGGGGCTGAGAGGGTGTGGCTTGCTCAAGGTCCTCCAAAGCACCTTCTGTGGCCGATTGGGAATTTGAACCCTAGTCTTCAGAATATTACTATTTTTGTTATTTATATTATTTATACCCTGCGTTTTCTCTGCCAAAGCAGACTCAAAGCAGCTAACTTTAAAAAATCGTAACAACATACAAATTAAAACTGGGCACACATAAACATTAAATGGAATTAATATTTTTTAAAATAGTATTTTGAAAACATAATTAAAACCAATAAAATCATTAAACAAGTTGATTAAACACAGCACTTCCTCTGGCTTGGTTATCTATACTAAAAGAAACCCATAATATTTTTTGTGTGTGTGTCAGGGGCGACTTGAAAAACTGTAAATCGCTTTGGGTGTGAAAGAATTGGCCATCTGCAAGGATGTTGCCCAGGGGATGCCTGGATGTTTTACCATCCTGTGGGAGGCTTCTCTCATGTCTCCACATGGGAAGCTGGAGCTGGCAGATGGGAACTCACCCTGCTCCCCGGATTCGAACCACCAACCTTTCAGTCAGCAGACCTGTCAGCACAAGGGTTTGACCCATTGTGACACCATGGGCTCTACTCATAATAATAAGGTTTAAACTACAGCCACTAATTGATCATTAAGTTGAGATTTAAAAAGTCATCAATGGGAAATGTTACAGAAAGGAAAGGATGTGATGTCGAAGAGGGATCCTCTCACCTCCGCAGGAGTCTACCGTATACCAGGCAGCTGTGGACAAGTCTACATAGGGACCACCAAATGCAGCGTTGCCCAAACACGAGTCAAAGAACATGAAAGGCACTGCAGACTAACTCAACCAGAGAAATCAGCCATAGCAGAGCACGTGATGAACCAACCTGGACACAGTATATTATTTGAGAACACAGAAATGCTCGACCACTCCAACAACTCTCATGTCAGACTACACAGAGAAGCCATTGAAATCCACAAGCATGTGGACAACTTCAACAGAAAGGAGGAAACCATGAAAATGAACAAAATCTGGCTACCAGTATTAAAAAAACTCAAAAATCAGAACAGTAAATAAGAAGCAACACTCTGAAAACAGAGGAGTTCCAGACATGAATCAACCAGGGACAGCTAACGACTCTGAACAAAGGATGCCCCCAGGCAGGAAGAAGCCAGGAGATGAAGCTATTCAATGCTAATGTAGGTGATTAACTACAACATTCACACTGGCCTCCAACAGACAAGAGTTCTTCTCTCACCCTGGACTTTCCACAGATATATATTAACCTTCCTTGCTTAGTTTCTCCATACCTCACACCTCTAAGGATGCCTGCCATAGATGTGGGCGAAACGTCAGGAGAGAATACTTCTGGAACATAGCCACACAGCCCGGAAAACATACAACAACAAAGGAAAGGATGTTTTCAAAGAACCAGATTGTCGTTCCTGATTTTCCTGGAGGAATTGAATCTGGCACCGGTTTACAACGCTGAGCCTCTAAACAAAGGAGAGCTGAATCACAGGCACCATCATTGCTCCGGGTTTAAAAAGGGACTCCTTTTGTGCTTAGGAACTAATTCCCTGCAGAAAACCGAGAAAGCAAGGCACACGCATATATATTTCAATCTGTCGTTTTTTACATCCAAAAAGGAGACTTGTTTTTTTAAAAGGCAAGGTAGAAGACATTAAACCACATACAAAAAAATATTTCTTTTTCTTTCTGTGTCACTGTGACTTGTAACCATAGGAACCACATCCTGTGCTGCTACTATGGTAACACTGCAGTTCCCTTTCGGGTTCCCTCCCCCCCCCTTTTATTTATTTTTTTAAATGCTCCAAACAGACCAAATCATTTTGGACTTTTGTTCTGTTTTGGGCAACAGTATTATAACATTTTTCCCTATATGAGAATGGGAAAGACTGAGCTATTAGTTCTCTCTTCCTAGGGTGCATCTGCATCAGGCATGGACAAACTTGGGCCCTCCGGGTGTTTTGGACTTCAACTCCCAGATTTCCTAACAGCCTCAGGCCCTTTTCCCCCTCAGCCGCTTAAGCACAACCTTAACACTTAAACACAACAGTCATTGACAAAATCCCCACCTGCCAGCTGCAGAAGGCCACCTTACTGGGATCTGCACGCATTATTCGCTGATACATCACACAGTCCTAGACACTTGGGAGTGTCCGATGTGTGATCCAATACAACAGCCATCAGAGTGTCTGCTGTGGACTCATCTTGTTGTGTTTCTAATAATAATAATAATAATAAGAAGAAGAAGAAGAAGAAGAAGAAGAAGAAGAAGAAGATAAGATCAAGGGTAAGATCATGGATCATGCTGCAGCAAATGCAATAAGAAAGCGGCTCCCAACTCTAAATCCTCAGCTGCTGTAAGAAAATTGCACAGACAGACTACAAACAGAGGCACAACTATGTGGGCCAAATGATTCATTGGAACTTATGCCTCAAGTACCACCTCCCAGCAGTAAAGAACTAGTGGGATCACAAACCTGCAAAAGTATTGGAAAATGAGGACGCAAAGATACTGTGGGACTTCCGAATCCAGACTGACAAAGTTCTGGAACTCAACACACCAGACATCACAGTTGTGGAAAAGAAAAAGGTTTGAATCATTGATGTTGCCATCCCAGGTGACAGTCACATTGATGAAAAACAACAGGAAAAACTCAGCCGCTATCAGGACCTCAAGATTGAACTTCAAAGACTCTGGCAGAAACCAGTGCAGGTGGTCCCGGTGGTGATCGGCTCATTGGGTGCCGTAACAAAGGATCTCAGCCGACATTTGGAAACAATAGACATTGACAAAATTACGATCTGCCAACTGCAAAAGGCCACCCTACTGGGATCTGCGCGCATCATTCGAAAATACATCACACAGTCCTAGACACTTAGGAAGTGTTCGACTTGTGATTTTGTGATACGAAATCCAGCATATTTATCTTGTTTGCTGTGTCATACAATAATAATAATAATAATAATACACTATTATAATGGTATATTTGTATTATATGTAACATTACTCTTAATATTACAATTTATGTTAATAGTACAATATAGTAATAAATAATGCTTATATTGTGCTATACGAATAATATAATATATTGTACGTACATATGGCTTGTAAGCCGCCCTGAGTCCCCTTCGGGGTGAGAAGGGCGGAATATAAATGTTGCTAATAAATAAATAAATGTGTGAAGACACGCCAGAATGAAATTGTAAATCTTGTTGAAGAAAATCCGAATGGAGAAAGCCTTCCTACTATGGCCTGCACGCTGGGGCTTTGTGCAAAAAAGTGGCTATTTTTCCAACTGCAATGTTAACAAGCGCTTCTATGCCTGTTGCCATTAAGAGCTCGCAACCTAAAAGCCTAATTGTTTTAAATGCCCTCTCCGTAGCATACTAAGTTCAAACTTGGGTCATTATGCTTTTCTAATGACTCACAAATTCCTAAACCCTGTTGTTCTTGGCGTGTGCTGTCGCATAATTAGTTCTCTCTCTTTTTTTGCGAAAAGGTAGTCTGGTCCGCAGCACTTTCTGGACCAGTGGCGAAGGCCAGCTCGGCACTTTTTTTTGCCACTGAAAAGCCATAGATTCCAACAAATGTTTGGTGGGGAAATGCTCATGATTCAATCTGCAGGAAAATCACAATAGGTATTCCCACAGAAGCAAAAAGAGGGAGGTGAGAGGGCAAAACAATGGCAGCCCTCTAGAAAGGAGAAGCAGAAGGAATCAGTCGGTGGAATATTTCGAAGGCTTACCTTAAAGAGGGACTGTTTTGCGTTTCGCTCCATGGTACAATAGAGACAAATGTTTGTTTTAATTTCCCCCATGCCTCTTCCATGCAACATGGTTCTGCTGTGTCAATAACAATGGCAGATAAGGTGACAGGACAGTGTTGGTTTTGGGTGTCACTTTACTACCAGGATCAGCAATTCTAAAGCAAAGAGAGCAAAGCTGCCCTTACTTCGCAATAATAGGGTCTCTTCTCAAAAAGCTTGACACCAAGGAGGGATCTCTATGTGTGTGTGTGTGTATCTAGAATCATACTGTATTTTTGGTTTCTGTGGATATTTTTTACGTATTATCCCAGAGACTTTTGATCCAACTCAGCTGTTCTTATATTCTTCTCAAAGCCACAGCCTGGTTTCTTGCGGTGCCAAAGAAAGCAAGAGGGAAATTAGACATTTCACCATCCGCTTGACACCGAGCGAAGCCGCAGCTGACGTCAGGGAGGCTGTTTTCTGTGCCTGGATACCTGTGCCCCTTCTTTCTGTACTCTTATTACAAAAGCAACTTGAAGGGTTTTTTTTTTTGCTTAAAATAAAGACAATCTGTGTTATTTTCACACTTGCACATTAGACCATGGCCTGTGCCACTACTCTTGCCAAATACCTTGGATCAACAAAGTAAGGAGGGAAAGGGGTAGGGAGAGGAATGCATCCAATGTATTCCTATCCTGTAAGGCCTTCGTGTAATACGATCTGACAATCTTGCAAATGCCCCATGCTTAGCTTTTGGCAGGGGAATAAAGAACAAGGCCATTAGCTTGCAGAAAACAACAGACCTGACAGACAGGTTGATGTTGGATAGGCGGGGAAGGCTTGATCCTGCAGGAACCTGAGTAAAAATGCCCAGCGATGCTCCATGTCCTCAAACACTGCTAATAGCTAATGGGAACTGGATGCAAATTAGCAGGGAGAAGTGGTGCATGGCAGAGGTGTATAACATTCTAAAATATCTGGATAAGGACCATCACATCACAATACTGGAACCCATAGAGACACTGCTATGAAGCTGAACACTGGAAGGTCTCAAGGAAGTCCTCTTTCATTGTGAGAGTACACAAACTCTGGAACACACATCCCTTTCAAAGGGGAAGTGGGTGAAATGTAGGGAATAAGAGAATTGTTATCTTGGCTATTAGTCTTGATGGCTACATATTGGCCACAGCATTGGAGGCAGCCAGCCTTCTTCATGCCAGTTTAGCCTCTGTGGGAACAGTATCGGAGATTTTTAAACACATTTGCTTAAGGAAAAGTGCAGGGAATGTCCCAAACCTAAGACATGTCTTAACTAGGAACAAAGGAACATAGTAAATCAGGGGCTTGGAGGGTTTGCCAGCACCATCCCCCATATCTGTGGGTACCCCATCTTTTCCCTAGATATAAAGGATCTGCGGTAAGAAAGAAAAGTGTGAGCCAGGGTGCATCTACACAGCAGATTTAATGCAGTTTGAGACTACTTTTACTGGAATTGCTCAATTCCAGGACAGGCTAAATGTCCTAATTCCAGTTCTGAGGCCCCATCTACATTGTCATATAATCCTGTATCTGCTGTAAACTGGATTATATGGCAGTGTAGACTCATAACATCCAGTTCAAAGCATATCATCTGGAATCAGAAACTGGATTAGAAGGCAGTGCAGATTCACCCTAAAAGAGAGAGACTGAAGCCCCTTCTACACTGCCATATAACCCAGATTATCAAAGCATATAATCCAAGTAACTGCTTCAAAATGGATTATATGAGTCTACACTGCCATATAATCCAGTTCAAAGCAGATTATCTGGATTTTATATGGCAGTGTAGAGGGGACCCAATTATCTGGAGGAAGAATTGAAAGCAGCCACTGGTTTATTTTCTACAGTAGTAAGAAATTAGCTTCAAATTCCAAACATTTTCATATCTGAGCTCTGTGGAGCTTGCATGTTGAAGAGAAACTGGTTAATTCACTCAGTACTCTCTGTAACAGGTTCTTATACCAGAAGTGACTTACAGTATGTTCTCAAGTCACTTCAGACATGATAAAAAACTTGCAACTGTTGTGGTGGCCTAGACCAGGATTTCTTGAACTTCTTCCACTTGCGACTCCTTTCCATCTGAGAAATTTTAACATGCCCACAGCTCTATGGTATATATAATAGGTATACAAATCAAACATTTACTGATAACAAATCAGCATTTGCAAGCCTTGTAAAAACAAGCAGATTTTCCTTTTTGTGGAATATAGCTAAAGCTTTTTCTGCAGCACCCACAGCAAGTTCATTCATGCAAAGGGGTGGTGTTTAAAAACTTTTTATTGTAGCCAAATTCTTCATGACTCCAACACTGAGTGAAAATACCCCCTTTGGGGGTCAGAGCCCACAGTTTAAGAAGCAGTGAATCTAGATTGACAGCTCATTGAATAACTATTAACCAATTGCAATTCCCTTTGCTATTATGCCAGGGGTTCTCAACCAGATGTTTTGGCCTTCAGCTCCCAGAAATCCTAACAGCTGGTAAACTGGCTGGGATTTCTGGGAGTTGTAGGCCAAAACACCTGGGGACCCACAGGTTGAGAACCACTGTATTAAGCCACTGGAAAAAGAAAGGAAGTGCTCTTCGGTTCCCCCAAGTGGCCACCTCAGATACTGCATTGTGGGAATTATGAGAAAAAATGCAGAAGATACAAGAAACACTTCTTCCTGATAACAACATGAGGAAGACTCTTTTGTATTTTTCTCATGCCCCTCCTGTTGCTCAGAATGAGTGAGCACACATATACAGAAATGTGTGGGATTTCTGAGCTCGCACATGCAGTAACAGATTGGCAGTCCATTCTTGTTGTACCAGACATTATAACCATGCCCATAACAATTAGCCAAAGGAATAACCTTGGTCCAACATGTGGTATCAAAAACTAGGTAGACACAAAATAAACTTTCCCCAAAAATGATTTGAAGGCACCTGGCTTTTAAAAACAATACATGAGTGGAAAACATGATTTGCTCAGATGTTGCTGGACTACAATCCCTATGAGCCTTGACTATGCTGTTGGAGATGCGAGTCCAACAACACTTGAAACGTCACTGTTTGTCTTTCCATTACAAAAATAACATTGCCATTTTGAAACATGCAAGCTGCAAATCTTTTGGCAACAAAGAACCACACAAGCTGGAGACAAGCAGCAGACAAAGCAGGAGAAAACTCTTTTCCGAGGAGCCTTTCAGAACCCTGATCTTTAAACCGCTGTCTCATAAAAGGAAAATCCTTCAAGCTGCCATAGGAGATAAAGACAGGAGGCTGAGAGCTTCCTCCTCAATAAATCCTTATTGGCGTTTTTATCCTCTTCCTCTGCCTTCCTCTCTCATTATGTTCTACTAACCAAGATATTTGTTCCCCTACGCAGCTCCCTGGTTCATGGTATTAGCTCAGCAGAAATTGTCAGGAGATTCATTCTTCCCAAAAGCGGGGAAAAGGAGAAATGTAACCTAAGTGAGATGATTTAAAGGAGAGAGGACCGACTTGTCTTTTACCAGAAGGATCAGATCCCAACGGAGTTAAAACCAAAACCAAAACACAGCGCAGAGAGAAAAAGAGAGTGGGAACTGCTGCTCTGAACTCCAGCCAAGTAACAGAAACAAGATCGCATTTCAGTCTCCGAGATGGTATCTGCTTGACCCTCAGCCGCAGCTCTGACGTCCAAAGGTGTCACATAATCTCTCCTCCCAACGACTGCCAACGCCACCCCCACCCCATCCATCCAAGAATCCATCTGGCGGAAAGGGATCTCTCCCAAAACTCCCAAGGCTTGGGAGGAATTCGCCATCTTCATCAACTCAAGGCCCTCGCCTACTGTTTTCTTTCAACCGGCAAAATCTGTTCCAAGGGGAAGATTCCCACAAGGCATATAACAGGTCTGATTCACGAGGGGAGTCCACCAGGACCTCTGCTTTTCATGCCACATTGGGCTAGGAACCTGTTCATGGGCTTAAATCAGTACTTATAGCAGTAACTAAATACTCTAAAGCAGAGATTCTTATACTTTTTCAGCTGTGGAGCCCTTTTTGAAGCAAACGTTAATGACCCCGAGGGCTCTGTGGGAGACAGTTTGAAAACCGCTGCCCTAAAGGTACCAGGTCCCATCTGATTTTGGAAGCAAAGCAGGGTTACAGATGAAGGCATGTGTTTCAACGGAAGGGACTGGCAGAACCATCTCTGAGTATTGCCTAATTAAATTCATGGGGCACACTATATAACACAACTGGCTCATTAGCCAAATGTCCAGCAGATGACATATTTTGAGGAAAAAAACATTTTAAAAGAGAGGATAGGAGCCTGGTCTGTTATCCAAGAGATTTTGCTGAATCACTAGATCAGTGGTTCCCAACTTTGGGACTTCAGGTGTTTTCGACTTCAGCTCCCACGGTTCCTAACAGCTGGTAAGTTGGGTTGTTGTGTGTTTTCCGGGCCGTATGGCCATGTTCTAGAAGTATTCTCTTTTGACGTTTCACCCACATCTATGGCAGGCATCCTCAGAGGTTCTGATCCCGGCCATGAAAGCCTTCGACAGCTGGTAAGCTGGTTGGGATTTCTAGGAGTTAAAAGCCCAAAACACCCGGAGGCCCAAAGTTGGGAACCACTGCACTAGATCAGTGGTTCTCAGCCTGTGGGTCCCCAGATGTTTTGACCTTCAAGTCCCAGAAATCCTAACAGCTGATAAACTGGCTGGGATTTTTGGGTGTTGTAGGCCAAAAATATCTGGGGACCCATAGATTGAGAACCTGCACTTGATGAAGGTACACAGCATATTCAGCCAGACAAGGTTTTTGCTAAGGAAGTCAGAATAACCCGCAAACTTCCCCATCCATGGAAAGAAAAATAAAATTAGCACAACTTAGGGTGTATCTACACTCTAGAATTAATGCATGTTGACACCACTGCTCCTGCCATGGCTTTTTCCTATGTCGTGGGAATACAAGGTTTTTAGTCATCTCTGCAAAAGTGCCTCACCAATCTACACAGCCCAGAATTCCATAGCACTGAGCCATGGCAATTAAAGAAGAATCAAACTGCATTAATTCTACAACATAGATGCACCCTTAAATAGCCACCTGGGCAGGTCGTTTTATGAGTAGGAAAGTGAGAAAGCACTAGAAAGAAATGAATCTTTCTTGGGATGTTACAGCTGCATTTGATGGCAATGGAGGACAGTTGGGTGAAAGCAAAGCCCAAAGTCCTTGTTGGCCAGGAGTCATTTGGGACACAAAACAAGGCAAGGCAGTAAGCCTGTCTTCTCCATTGTTAGAAACAAAGACAACCTAGACTGTATCTGACACAGATAATCAATTATCTCTGCAAACAACCACCTCAAAAATCACCCCAAAGTTTTCTCTGGACACTTACAAGGGTCACAAACATGACTGAAATGGTTTGGGCATACCAAGAAAAATCACCCATATGGATGAAATTATAGACATGAAAGCATACCAGTTCTGCCTACTGAAAACCCAAAGCCTCAAATGTGGCTAAATATGATTATGAAGAATTAGACATTAGGTCACACTGCCCTCCGTTCACCTCCCTGGGATGAAAAGGAAGACAAAATCACAAAACCAAAAGTAACCATTATGCAGATGAATTTTTTTTATGTAAATTGCAACAATTATGCAAACCGAAAATTATGCTAATGAAACAGAAATAGTGTAAATCTGTCTTAATCTTGTTACGTATACAGGGTCAGATTTCAGTTGTTTTAAAAATTGAATTTGGGTTTCCTATACACATTATTTTATTTTATTTTATGAGTCCATCTCACTCAGCAATAAGCCTAGTCTTCCAGTTGCCTTTTCTGCACAATCTGGCTCCTAAAAGCCCATGTTTGGGTGTTTTTTGCCACATTTGATCTCACATGGACTGTATATCATTTGCCATGAGCACAAATCACCATTGTTTGTCTTGCTTTGGGAAGAGGATGTGCTTCAGCACTGTCATTAATTTCATACTCATGGCTAACATTTCAGGTCCATGCACTCAAGGCAAGAAAAAGAAGCAGGCATTGCAAAATGAAGAAATGGCACAAGTCATTTTCTATTTTTATGAATATGCATGAAAACAGGTATAAATAATTGTTATAGATGTATCTGTGAGTACTAATGTTGGAGAGTGGTCCCTGGTCAAAAAAGATTGGCAACCACTGCTCTAGGTCCTCCTACATGACTTAGTTTCTAAGATGAGATGGAAAGTTCCACTGGAGGACCTAGAGATTCCTTGAGATAACACTTAAAACAAATCTGCAAAAGCCAAGCTTGCAAATGTGCCAGTTGTATAAATAAACAAAAGCACATTGAACTTAGAAGCTTGTTCCCAAATTCAAGAAGGGATGGACGACATTTTCTTTCACCAGCCTCCACTCTGCTTTCTAGGAATGTTTTTTCAAACAGACTAGGTCACTGCTTCTTAAACTGTGGGTCCCAACCTGAAATGGGGTCCCCTTGGCTCAATGTTGGGGTCATGAAAAATTTGGCAAGAGCAATTTTTTTTCTGAAGGCTATCCATTTGCACAAATATGTTAGTAACAACTCCAGTGTTTAGAGTGGGCTCTGCAGAAAATGCTTCAGCTGCACTTCACAGAAAGGAAAATCAACCTGTTTAGAAAGCCTTGAAAATGCTGATTTGTTATCAGTAAATGTTGGATTTTTCTACCTATTTTATATACGTATATATTTGGGATCATGTAAAAATCTCTTGGGCGGAAAAGAGTCATGAATGTAAAAAGAAGCACTGCACTAGGCTTATCTGCTCTGCCTATTCTCTCTTTTTTGCTGTTTATACATGCTCAGAAAGAAATTCTAGAGGCTGCTGCTGTTTAACTTGCCTCTTGTAGGTAAGCACTCGGGCCCTCTAAGTGTTTTGGACTTTAACTCCCATGATTCCTAACAGCCTCATGCCCTTTCTTTCTTCATGCTTAAGCGGCTGAGGGGATAAAGGAAGGTGCCTGTTAGGAGTTGTGGGAGTCGAAATCCAAAACATCCGGAGGGCCCAAATTTTCCCAATGCCTGGTGTAGATGCAGCTCTATGTTCTTCAATGGTCCATCCACCTGTACAGTCAAGCAGAGGAATCTAAAGACTTTGTATAACTGCAAATCCCAGGATTCCATAGCACTGAGCCATGGCAGTTTAAGTAGTATCAAACTGGATTAATTCTACAGTGTAGATGTATCCTAGGAGGAAAGGGGGGCAGCATGGGCACATAAAAAGTCCCTTCTTTTTCAAAGGCTATGTTCTTTTGAGAAACGTCCGACGAGTTCAAAGAAAGCTTCTTCAACAGATGCAAAAAAACAAACAAACCTCAGGTGCATTTGAACACTAAGGCCAAAAATTAGAGTCAAGTTAAATGCTACAAAAGAAATGGATTGCAATCCATCAGAACCTTTGCCTTCATAAATTACTGCAGGGAACGCCACATTAATCTGCCAGGGCAAAACAGAACAAGAGTCTTTGGATGCCTTAAAAGCTAATAAATTTATTATGACACAACTTTTACAGACTACAGTTCTCAAGATTACTACGTAATAATAAACGTGTTATCCTTTAAGGTGCCACAAAAATCTTTGCTCTTTTCATCTGAAGAGATAGCTATGCCTGTCCTTTCTGTGACACACAGCAGGGAATGCACTCAAGGCTATGGTGGCTGCACAAATATATATTTTGGGAAAACAACACTTCAGAAATACTGTTGCAATTTGTAAACTAGTAGGTTTAAATATGTATCAACTAATCAAACAAAAACATAACTAATTTTTACAAATCAGGCTACAGCCCTATTAGATTGTTTTTGGAAGCTGGTTTTATCAGACATACTAAAGTCAAATGCTGTTGAAAGGCTCCGGACTACAAAAATAACACTTTTTCTGGAGGTGGAAAGAAGCCCCAAGGTTTGCAAAGCAGGGCCACCTGCTAAGCCATTAGGACTTTGGTTTTATTTCTTTAAAAAGGGGCGATGTTTCCCACAAACTAAAGCTTCTTAAGGCCTTCAAATAACCCCACAGCCAGAACACACCAAGAATGGAAGGCGAATTACTGTATGTGCGTCATTGCTGGTAGTTTCCTCTTTTTCCCTTTTGTTGTCAAATTACTAAAACTCACATTAAAGGGACTTTTCTTAGGCTCACAACAACAGTGTCATTCTCCGAACCCACTAAGCTGAAGGACAGCCCTCATCCCTCCTGGAATTTCACTAATAAACCTGTTTTGATGGAGTCGGGGTGAGTAGGAGGGAAGTCAAAGAACTACTATGGTGGCTAGTGAATGGCAAAATGCCTTGGAAAGCTAAGCCTATACATCTTTGCTTATAGGGCTAACACCGTGCAGTGTAGTTTTCTTAAGTGGATCTGCCAATGCAGCCAACAGAAACCACCGAACTTGAAGGCCAAATCCATAATGACATGCAAAATATTTCAGAGTCAAACTACGTAGATGCAGCCGTGGCTGTCTATGTTTGTTCAATGCAATGTTCTCCATAATTTTTTGTTTTTGGAGGAAGGAGGTTTTCTAATATTAACATCTATGTGACATAAGCTGGACCCTCCTCACCCACTCAGCCCAAAGTTAGTGAAGAGAAAGAGATGAGATAGAAACCTGTCACGAGACAGTGAACTGATTTTGGGGATAACACTGTGCATAGTCCTATTACATTCTGGGCGAAACCCCAGGGAGGACTCAGTATCTCAACATTAGTTTACCTCGAGTTGGAAGAGCTCTCCAACACCATATTGCCATGCAAGAAGACACCATCAGAACCTTTCAGACAGCTGGCCATTCAGCCTCTGTTTAAAAACCTCCAGAGAAAGAGACTTCACTAATATCTGAGGCAACATATTCCACTGAACAGCTCTTACCATCAATAAATTCTTCCCAATGTTTGGATGGAATCTCTTTTCCTGCAGTTGGACTCCATTGCTCCATTGTGTACTAGTTTCCAGAGCAGAGCTTTCCAAACTGTGTATCAGGACACATTAATATGTTAGCAGCAGTGTGTAGGTGTGTTGAGCAAAGACAATGAGAAACCTCATTGAGAAAATAAATCCTGTATTTTAAAAACATCAATGAAAGGTTTTTGTGAGGAATGTTGTGTCCCCATACTTTAACAATGTATGTATATGCCTGTATCTCTTATAAGGGGTTGGCTTAACTTCTGGTTTACTAGTAACATTGAATTACCGCGTTGCAAAATGATGCACGTATAAAACAATGGGGAACCATTATGAAATGTTTGGAAAGCTCTGTTCTAGAGCAACAGAAAACAGGCTTGCTTCCTCCTCAATGTGACACCCTTCTAAATATTTACACAAGTTCACTTTCAGCCTTCTTTTCTCGAAGCTAAACATACGTAAGTCCCTCAGCTACTCCTAACAGGGCTTGACTTCCAAAGCTTTTTCCATTCTGGTGGTCCACCTTCTATTTTGCCCATCTGCTTCCTGAATTACTTTGCCCAGAACTGGAAACATTATTATTCCAGGTGAGATCTGATCAAAGCAACTATGACTCCCTTTGATCAACACTATCCTAGAATGGCATTGGCTTTTTAAGCTGTCCACTGGCTTATCTTACCTGAACCAGATACCTAGACACTGCTAATAAAAATGTCTGATGGGCATATGTATCTGATGGGCAAATGTATCTGATGGGCCTATGTTCCTGACTGGACCACAGTTGTTCTTACTGAGGATACAACCAAATGCCATTACATTTCCTGACTTCTGGTCCCAGCATACCACATGGTTGCCACAAAAGACTTAGAGCTTCCTAGAGGATTTCTAGGAATTTGCTAGGTCCTTCAGTGCAATTCTATGGTAACCTTTAAGGGAAGCCTACCATCGAATCTCCTGGAGGACAAAACCGTTGGAGTTCAACCCCACACTGTCCAAATCTCCAGTCCTTAATGAGGAGGAGGAGTTAGTTAGCTTAGAATAGGCTGAGGGAAATCCCTTTCCCGTCTCCTGAATGACAGCTGGAGTGTATCTATTTCTTCTCTCCTCTCTGTTTCTGCTCTCATTCTGATTGGTTGTGTAGAATGGATACCTTGCAGGGGCATGCCTTTTGTCTTTGACTTCTACTTTTACATCTTTGTGTGTGCTGTGTGTATTGAGATCTCTCTCTACTTATGTGTCAAGAGAGATGTAGTGCTTGGTGATTTTTCCTCTCTTTTGAATCCTAGAAGAGATGGAGTTTAGAGTAGATATGACTCATTTCTTTACTATTAAGAAATGTAGTTATTGTTTTTTTAAAATAAAACTTTTTGTGATTTTAAAGACTGAACTCTGCATGTTTGCCTCCTAAGCTCTAAATTCTTTACAGCCACGTTGCACTTCACGCTCTGCTTGCTGTGAGCTGAATGCTCAAATATAAGCATATTTTTTGATGCTCTGCTTTTTTGGGGTAGCTTTCCCTAACACCCAGAAAATCCTATCAAAATCAAATTTTAAAATTTCATATATTGTAAAGACATTTCTATTAAATTAACTCAGGCCTGTGATGGGGGGGAAACGGAGCTGTTTTTAATTTGCCTTTGGGCGCTGAATTTAAGATAGCACAATAAAAATGTCATACCACACACACAGTTCTGTCATAAAAAATTATTCTTGTTTCAATACGGGTTTCATTTAGTCATATACTACAACATAAAAACCTCAAAGCAAATGATGAAAAAAATACTGTCCATGATGGAGATAATCTGAGGTTGTTTTTGGACTCAAAACTCCTATAAAACCAGCATACGTTTTTTAAAAAATTCTGACCCTTAGTTTTGCAGCACTTGGTAATATGTGCTAAAAGGACACATACTATGCAAAAGGGGAAAAGGAAATAACTACTAGAACTGAGATTGGAAAACATATAAATGCTTTATTTTTTAATTAAAAAATCAGTCTTAGAATGCAAGGATCAAGTAATGTTTCAGAGACTTTGCCTGTGCTGCTAAATTCCAAAATAAAAGATCAGAAATGACAATTTTGCTAGAAAGAGGCAACAATCCCCTTTTAATGGATTGTTGCCTCTTTCTAAGTTGCCTGACTTTCTAAATGATTTTAATGGGAAGCAAACCGCAAACTCTCCAGATGTTGTTGGCAGCAACTCCCAGTTTGCATGGAAAAAAAGAGAGTTCATCTGAACTGTAGAATTAATGCCGATTGACACGACTTTAACTGCCATGGTTCACTGTTATGGAGTCCTGTGAGCTGTAGTTTGATGAGGCACCAGTACTCTAAAATCCTTGGGAAACTACAATACAACCGGCATGATTCCATAGTCTGTGGTGCCAAACTGCATTAAAGTGGTGCCAAACTGCATTAATTCCACAATGTAGATACACCCAGAGACACTATAAGCTCCCATAAGAGCACATGGAAGCCTAGAAGAACTAGAAGAGGAAGCTGAGAGGCATGATGCTCTCAGCACAACAGGAAAGAAAAGGTGGTAAATCATCTGGATTTGCAAGAGAGACAATCACATAGAATCATAGAATCATAGAATCATAGAATAGTAGAGTTGGAAGAGACCACATGGGCCATCTAGTCCAACCCCCTGCTAAGAAGCAGGAAATCGCATTCAAAGCACCCCCGACAGATGGCCATCCAGCCTGACAGATAGATAGATAGATAGATAGATAGATAGATAGATAGATAGATAGATATCACACATACATATATACATATACACACATACTTTATGGGCAGATTTTGGAAACATCATAGACATTTGCAATGTTCTATAGCACTGTTTTCCAGGTTATCGGATGTGGAGACTCAGCAATTGTTGTTCTCCAATGTGCCAGGGACTAGATCTACATTTGTGTCCATTGAATACATGTCTTCCTTTCTTTCCTGGAGAAAGAGACAGGCAAACACTGGTTCAGGGACCCATCACCATTCTTACAAGTGTAGATAAGGTCCAACACTACTTGCAAACCATTTTCTTAAAATCCTAATTCTAATCCTTGCAGGACACTTAAAAAAGAAAAGGAAAGTGTGATTGACTTACATCTGTTTACTGATTTACTAGCAAATCTTTTACTCAACCTTGCCTAATTTCTTTTTAAGTCAATCATTAAACTAAACTGCAGTTGTTCGGCCTTATGGTCTTGAAGATAACGCCATGATCTGTGAAATCACAAAACCTGGGAGACGCCTAGGTTCTGCATCCGTGTCAAACTGCATTCATTCTACAGTGCAGACCAGGCATGGGCAAACTTGGGCTCTCTATGTGTTTTGGACTTCAACTCCCACAATTCCTAACAGTCTCAGGCCCCTTCCTTCCTTCCTTAAGCTTAAGCGGCTGAGGAGGAAAAGGAACGAGCCTGAGGCTCTTAGGAATTGTGGGAGTTGAAGTCCAAAACATATAGAAAGCCCAAGTTTGCCCATGCCTGTTGTAGACAATGTTTTGGGAGCATTTCCCACGATGTATCCTAGCACCTCTGATGCTATTATAGCAAATTCACGTGGCCCAAATATAGTCAAAATATAGGGTTTGCTGCTATTGTATCTATGGTTTTAGCCACCCACATAGAGTCTTGGAGCATAGTTTGGACCATAGCTCCCATTGATAGTCTTGGACCATAGCTCCCATTGATAGTCTTGGACCATAGCTCCCATGGATATGTGGCCCCACATGAAACATCATTGAGTCCTTAGTCTACTGAACCAATATTGTCTTCTAGTAGAAGGATCTCTATCTTAACCTCCTCCCTGGAGATGCTGGAATCTGAATCTGGAGACTTCATGTTTGGAAAAGTTCTCCATCATGTATTGCATAATTTTCCAATGTTACCCCCACCCTACTACTAGGTGAACCTCTTAAAAATGCAGGACAGCATTACGTTTTTGGGGAGTCTCCCCAAGAGAAGCCAGGAGCTTCCATGAAGCTCTGTAATTTAAGAAGCGCGTAGAGTGAAACTGGGTGTCGCAACAGTAAATCCTCACTGATACTGACCTATTTTCCTACTGCCTCCTTTCTACATGAAATCTCTGTGGCCAGAAAATTATGTTCTTCTTGCAAATAATACACATTTTTTTCCCGGTGAGCCAAAGGGCCGACTGACATAGTTGCCTCAATTTCCGGCTTAGACACAACACAGAATAAGATGCAAACCCAAATAAAAATTTGTAATATCAAATTCCTAGTCTGTTTCCTATTTACTTTCATAGGAATTTAAATCAAATCAATATATTTTATGCTGTATCCATCTAAATAGCCTGAGTATTCATCTGCCTTTTGCTGTCATTTTGCTATACTAAAATTTGCTCTCCAGTTCGACTCGATGGAAGGTAACAACAACATTTTAATTTATGATGGAGTCATTTGGGGTCAGTCAATAGAAAAGCAGACTTGCAGTTCAATGCTTGGCCCACCAACTCCACAATCCTAGCTCTAGGGGTGCAAGTATACTGTTGAATTAAAGCAGTTTGACACCACTTTAACTGTCATGGCTCAATGCTATGGAATGTCTTTGTCTTCTCTGCAAGGCTCAGTTCAAAGGAATTCTGGGGTTTCTAGTTTGGTGAGGCACCAGGACTCTTGGCAGATAAAGTGATGACAAACTGCATTAATTCTACAGTGTAGAGGCACACTAGGATCCACTGAATTGAGTTTTCAGTATCATTGACAACATCCTCCCAATGTGCTAGTTGAGTTGGCTTTAAAATAAATTATTATTAATGTTATTATTATTAGCAGTGGTATTAGTATTATTATATAATAAATCTATATACATAATAAAAGTGAAATATAATATATTTTCCTCCACCACAGACATCCCAGTGTTCCTTCCTCTCTCAATTGGTGTGGAATTTCCATGACCCCGCCCACTGCCTCTCCCTTAACCCTTTCCTATTCTTTTCTATGGCACACAGCAAACAGAGGAATTGATCAGCAACTGAACATACTGGAGAGGTTTGGGGAGAATTCACCATGATTTCTAGGAGTTGTAGATACTAGGGAGTATAGTTCATCTTCAATCTAAGAGCACATTGAATTCCATCAACAATCGACCTGGAACTCACTTGGCACTCTTTCTTGGGCTACTTCCAGTGTCTCAGCAGACAACCATCTTGTCTTCTTGGGTTTTTTGTTCCTTTGGGATGTACTTTGTTGCTGCCTCCTGAACAGTATTGCAAACTTCTGTCCATAGTTCTTCTGGGACTCTATTTATTAAATCTAGGCCCTTCACTGCATATCCAATAGGAATATTTGTGAGATCATATCTAAATGGTCTGTGTATTTTCCCCATTCTCTTTATCTGACTCTAAATTGTGCAATAAGAAATTCATGATCTGAACTACAATCAGCTCCAGGCCTTGTTTTCACCGACTGGATGGATGTCCGCCACCTTTGGCTGCAAAGGATGTAGTCAATCTGATTTCAGTGTTGACCATCTAGTGAAGTCCATGTATACAGCCGTCTTTTTTCAGGCTATTGCTTTATTATTCTGAGGTTCTTTTACACCATTCCAACCTCTGCTTCCTGAAGTAATATATTGGGAACCATAGTTTACTTGCTGCCTCTTAAGGCACCTGCCGTACGTCTGGCGTTAAGGACACTATTATATTTCCCCCATTGAAATAAAAAAACCTTTTGCTGCCAGGAAGAGTGAACCGGAGCTTCCTAGAGCTTTAGCTGCAAAGCGAAGAAGTTAAACCAAAACCTCAAATAAATACATTCGTCACGCTACTGATATGCAAAGGTCTCTCAAGCTTCCTGTATTTGGCCAAAGCCCGAGCCTCAAAGAAGAACGAATTCTCTAATATGAAGTCTTATTTCTCTTTCTCCCTCTTTTTTTACAGCAATTTCACAGAAATTATGAGCTGTCAGCAGACCAAAGCTAGCTTTTGCTCAATTGACCCAAAAAGCAGATAAATTAAATTGAACTAAATTCTCATATTAATAAAACCTTAGCATTTATGGATGCATCTACAGCAGGCACGGGCAAACTTCAGCCCTCCAGGTGTTTTGGACTTCAATTCCCACAATTCCTAACAGCCGGAGGGCCAAAGTTTGCCCATGCCTGATCTACAGTCAAATTAATTAATTTTGACACCATTTTAACTCAATGCTATAGAATACTGGGAGTTGTAGTTTTACAAAGTATGCAGCCACAGCTGCCAAATATAATGCTGTTGTCTAGTCAAACTACAACTCCCAGGATTCCAAAGGACCGAGTATTTAAAGTGGTATCAAACTGCATTAATTCTACAATGCAGATGCACATTCCTTGTGAGTTACTTCTTCACATTTTCAGAAAGTGAGCTGGGCTGAACTTCCAGAAAAAAAGGTTTTGTAAAAAGGACTTCTTTGAGCTATGCCTGTACTTGTTTTATTTGATCTTATTGTTTGCTAACTTCCGTCTTACTTGTTTTCTTTACAAAGGTGGAATACCTCTCTAATGGATAAATGAATAAATAATTGAAAAGAGGAAAAGAGGACTTTGCACAGGAGCTATGTACACAGCTGTAATGGTGAAAAAATTACTTCTCTAAACTAAGGTCCAAAGTTTATGATACGTTCAACAGAACCATGGTAAAGCTTCTGACCCTATCTGATCTGGCAACAGATCCTAGGAATGGTCAACCCTGGTTAAATCTCAGATGGGAGATCACCAACAAAGGAGCTGCAGGCTATACCTCAGAGGTAGGGACTGGCAAAATACCCTCTAAGTATTCCTTGTCCAGGAAAACCCTATGATTTCATAGGGTCACCATAAATCGACAGGTGATTTGAATGCTCACATTCATACAGGTTGCACAATATATCTGGACATTAAAGTCCTGCTGAATGTAGGACAAGTATATCAGATAGTAGCTGAACCTGGCAGGTCAATTTTCTATGCAAAGAGAGATCGTTCTGGTATGAAATAGTGGTTCCAAACCTTTTTTTGATCATGGACCAGTTGACCAGGGGCCAGTTGACCAGGGACCACTTTGACCAGGGACCACTCGCCAACATTAGTACCAAAAGGGTTATGAATCAGTTTTTGGTCAACTTTAAATTCAGTTTGGTTATTTGGGGTGCTGATTCACCAAATTGCACTGGATAGACCTCATCAGCTCTAGTTTCTGATACAGAACATATGCCAGCCAGTAGTCGCCATCTGCTTACCCACAGAAAATCATATTTAATAAGTCTCAGCACTATAAGAGTGTTTCGTGAGACCAGTCGCTCTCATCACAACGGTGTAGTAACGGTGAGGCCGCGGACCATATTTTAGTTCTTACATACATGGACCACAGGTTGGGAACCACTGGTATAAAAGAATGTGGCAGCTTGAAACGGTTCAGCTTCAGGAAATCTCTACCACTCAATTTGATGGAACATATACGTTTTTTCTGTAAATAGAGTTGTAAATGCCCAAGAAAGGATACCCTTCACTTAAGAAGCAAACAAAGCAGGAATGACATCAATTCATAGTCATATTCAGAGGATCCCGAAAAGCTGAGAAACAGTAAAGCAGACCATAGCCTAAGAACAAGAAAGCAACCCAAGCCAGTCAGGAAGTAGCCAAAGAGAACAGTCCAAAAAAGCAAGCCAAGGGCCAGGAAACTAGAAAGAAGGAGCCACATCGATGCCATGGGTAGTGGAGCTGTTGTTCTGTGCTAATTCATAGCTAGCTGGGAACTTAACATAGCTGGCCTCATTATGTCAGCATTTTCCTTTTAAGGCAGACCATATTCCTGTCTGTGTTTTTGCTGCTGTCATTTTACTATGCAGTGCTACAAAACATAGTTTTGAGTCCCTTTTTCTTCAAATGCAGAGCACAATGGTCCAGGCTCTGCTTCCGGGGGCCAATTGTGGCCCCTGTTCAAATTTTCACTGGCCCTCTTTCTCTAGGACTCCATCCCTCCCTTACTTTTTTTCTTCTTCCCTCCCTTTTCTTCCTTCCTTTCTTCCTTCCTTCCATCCTTTTTGGGGATCAGGGACCTGGAAAAAGCAGGTTCCTTGGGAAGAGAGAAAGAGAGATAGCAGCCTCTTGCGTCCCTTTCACCCCAATTAAGCGGTGCCTTCTCTTCAGGTAGCTTCAGCCTCAGGCACTTCATCTCTGTGGCCCCTTGTCTTTTTTATCTTCCCCTACAACCTTTTCTTTATTTCTTTGTGAAGGAAGGCTTCTCAATTACTCTGCTCACCCCAGGCACTCGCTGTTGCTGTCACTGCCGCTGCATGGCCAAGAGGTACTATGCAAGATGGACCAATATATTGATTCAAAATAACCCAGCTTCCCGGACAACTAATGTCTTGTTTTATGCATATTAATTGTTCTTGTGAAACCTTCACCTGAGAGTGGACTTTTGGAGCTTGCTGGATCTCACAAAGGCACACTGAACTCTACAGTTGGCACAAAAACTTCAAAGATGGTTGCCACGTTGTTTCCCAACTATGACAACTATCCCCTCCATCCGTCCCATGCCAGCAGAAAGAGCTCCAACATCTTCTCCCATCTTACGATTATCCAGGCTTAGGGCAAGTGGTGGACATCTCCGAGACTGAACCAAGGAGAATTCCCACGCTCAGGAGAACGTCAGAAATTATCCATGATCCATGCTACCTAGGCAGTACATCTCTGCACTGACCTATAAATGCAGCCCTATATCTAGTCAAGAGAAACAGTAGGGGATCCCGGGACACAAAGATCAACCTTTCATGCTTACCCTGAGGAAATCATTGCAGCAATGTCTATTTCACAAGCTGCCTGTTTAAATATCGCAAAGTGGCTATCTCCGGCCATTTGCTACTTCTGAGGAATAGAAGCAGGCAAAGGGAACTATTTGAACATGCCGGCCTGAGGTTAGACCAAAAATTTGATTTGGGTCAATCTGGATTAGGGAAAGACGTCCAAGAACAACTTACTGGTTTACTTTATTTCAAGACTTGGCAATAGCTGACTGGACGGAATTCAAAACCAAATTACATTCTGGCCACAGGAAGACCTAGCAAAGGAGACATCTGGATAACATTTGGAAAGTAGAAAGAACAATTCTGAAATGTAAGAACATTTTTGTTGTTGTTTTGAGATGGCTACAATTTATATGCTGCATTTCATGCAAGTGCCCAAGAAGTTTCTGTTGCAAATACAATCAACCAAAAGACGAGTGAAAACACTGTTAATGTAAAGCCAAAAACAGTCCAAAGACACCAATTTGGAGATGGAGCATAAAGAAAGTCTTACACCCTAGTGATTTCTTTTCCAATTAATTTCCCCCTCGCCTTCCTTGGAAACTTTTGAGGTTAAAAAGTTCCCTTCACCACACCTTACAGTCAGGAATATAGTGCAATGCTGCTCAAGGATAAGATTATTATACTTTGCAATTTTTAAATCTAGACCCAAGAAATTACTGAAATGGCAGTTCAGCAACATGGCAATTTATGGGCTAGAAAGGTTTCACTAAAAGCCACTCAAAACCAGCCAGCTGCTGATGCTGCTATTATTATTATGCCTACCAGCTATTAGGAATTGTGGGAGTTGAAGTCCTAAACATCTGGACGGCCAAAGTTTGCCCATGCCTGATCTACACTATGACATCAATTTAACCATCATGGCTTAATGATATGGAGTTCCAGGATCCCACAGCCTTGAAGCATGGCAGCTAAAGTAGTGTTGAGCTGCATTAATTCTGCAGTGTAGATGTACCATTGGGATAAATGAAATCGCGGACACCATTCGTGTGGATACGGAGGTGGTAATGTCCTGTGCTGCCACTGAAGGTTCAGACTTCCAACCAAAATTCAAAACAAGGGCACTTAAGGCAAATCAACAAGTTTAAACGAAAACAAAAAAATCCCTAAACCTGGGATCAGCAGCAAAGCCAGCACAGATGTGTTTAATGCTAGAGCTGCAGGTGGAGGCTTAGCGGCATTCAAAACAGACCTAGGGAAAAGGAGTCCTTCAAGCGGTTTCATTAGCAAGAAGCTCTGGGGAGCAGCGTTTCCGTGGCCTCATTTGCCACCAGCCCAAACAGGTCTCCTAAGGTGCCCCTTCTTCCTGCCCACCGGCATATTCCCTTGATCCTGGCTTGCTCCAAGCAATGCAGCTTACATCGCAGAAATCACAAAGTGTAGCTCCCTTAATATGCTTTAACCACCTGTTATATGTACAGCTCCTGGATAGTCATGCTATAATTCCTCATGAAATAAAAATTGGGACAAGGTGGGGGTATATTTTGGTGATGGTGTTTATCTTGATACAGAAGCAAACGATTAATGGCAGCAGCTCCTCTTGCTTCCCAGATATTGTGATTTTGCAAATGCTCGAGCATAAACACTGCTGTCGCTGAAACAAGACCCTACCGCGCCCAGCTACCCTTTGTCTCGAATCCATCTGTGAGAGACACAGACTGGTACATTTCTATGACAACCGACAGGGAAAGTAGGGAAGCAGCGGAGAAGGAAGGAGGGAGGGAAAGGGAGGAATACGGCAACATGACATCCTGATATCTCCCTCATTCCCCACCATCACCTAAGGCTCCCGTGTTTCCTTGTATACTGAGATACCACCAGCATTTCGAGACAAAACTTGACCCCTTTCCAAATGGCAGCAGTTGACATTTGAAACCAAACAGATTGCATGTAATCCTAAGCAGGAAAGCTGCTAAGATATCTGTTTCTTTTGTATCCAAAGGATATTGAATCAAATGCACGAAATGTAAAACAAAAAGAATGCCGCAATCACGAAATATGATAGCATAAAATCAATTGATATATTACAGTAGGCCTATGGAGTCAATGAGGAGCCCCCAGTGGCGCAGTGTGTTACAGCACTAAGCTGCTGAACTTGCAGACCGAAAGGTCACAGGTTCGAATCCAGGGAGTGGAGTGAGCGCCCGCTGTTAGCCCCAGCTTCTGCCAACCTAGCAGTTCGAAAATATACAAACGTGAGTAGATAAATAGGTACCGCTCCAGCGGGAAGGTAACGGCATTCTATGCAGTCATGCCAGCCACATGACCTTGGAGGTGTCTATGGACAACGCTGGCTCTTCGGCTTAGAAATGGAGATGAGCACCAACCCCCAGAGTCGGACACGACTGGACTTAATGTCAGGGGAAACCTTTATGGAGTCAATGGGATACATACATAAGTACTGACTTACCGTGTTTCTGTTGATACGTCAACTGGATTTAGGCTCATAGACAAAATTCATTTTTAAAACATGATCGCCTTGAAACTTTGGAAGAACTCTGTTTTATTGTTACATAGCCATGAAGACACTGAAAATCTCGATCTGCCATTGGATTTTATTCTTTGAGAAACATAAACATGTACACCAATGGTGCTTATGGTGCTGTCTTGGACTTCAACTCCCACCATTCCTAACAGCTTCAGGTCCTTAAGCGGCTGAGGGGGAAAAGGAAGGGACCTGAAGCTGTTAGGAATGGTGGGAGTTGAAGTCCAAAACACCTGGAGGGCCCAAATTTGCCCATGCCTGATCTGCACCATAGAATTAATGGGCTTTGACACTACTTTAACTGCCATGGCTCAATGCTATGGAATCATGGAAAGTGTAGTTTTTCAAGGATTTATCCTCCTCTAGTGGAATATGCTGGTGCTTTACCAAACTATAACTCCTATGATTCCACAGCGCCGAGCCATGGCAGTTGAAGTGCTATCAAACTGCATTAAAAGAGAAAGGAAAACGTGATAGATGCTGTCAGCGAAAACAAGGGGAAGGCCTGCCAAGCCACAAGGGCTGCCAGACTCGTATTTTTAGCCATCTGTTCCCACTCCTTTTCCCAATTTTACTCCCCCAAACCCACCCTGCCGTTTTCAGAGTTAAAACACAAACTTTGCCAAGTTTAGCACCCCCGCACTGACCTTTCCGCATTTGGCTTTGTGTTTGCAAAGGGAAAGACACCATGTGGCTAAGGAAATACAAAAACGCCCTCCCAGAGGCAAAAGTGCAGTGGAATTTTTTGGCTTTGCACGTGTGCCAAAATACGGATCAAATCAGAAACACACTGAAATCCCCAGACTATCAGCAGGGCACAGTTTTCCACATTGTTCCCTTTGGGTTTGTTTTGGCTCCTTCCATGGCGTTTAACAATCTCTAGTAGCCTTTACCTGTCAACTCAGAAAGGGTGCTTCATCCTGACAGTATTTTGACGCATCCTTTGAAATTACACATCCTTTTTATTTGGGGGGCCAAAATCAGATTGAGACACCCCCACACACAACCCCTACTTGGAGTAACTTGGGAACTTCAGCTTACATTTATCAGCCTTCCTAAAGGACAAATGGAAATGTGGACCGGATTCTAATGAATGTATGATTTTTAAAATTGGGTTGGGAAAAGATAAATTATATGGCAATACTCATTTAATCTTCAAGCCCACTTGAAGGGTGGGAAAGGAGATTCTGGGAGGTGAGGTCCAACACAATTGGAGGAAGCACATTTGGGAACCACTGGTTTAATAACAGGATACGCGCTTTGCAAGATTTGAAACACTGCCATCTATAATTGAAAAGGATCCGAGTTTGCGTCTACACTGTAGAATTAATGCAGTTTGACACCACTTTCACTGTCATGACTCAATGCTATAGAACTCTAGGAGTTGTGGGTTATTGAGGCACCAGTAGTCTTTGGAGGACCAAGATCTTGTAAAACTAGAATTCTGCTGCAACCTGGCACCAAAACCTTGGGTTTCATGATCGGAACTTCAAAATCCTCAGATACTGCAGAGGGAACAAGGAGAAAAAGGAGTCTGGGAAGGTCTACATTTTGTAAAAAGGAAGGGGTTTGTCAGTGGCTTCATTAACTGAAGTATGTCTGAGAAGCATAATTTGAACTTATTTATTTGATTTACATGCTGCTTTTCTCCCAAATGTGACCCAAATATGCAGTCTTCAGCCTGCAGTTCAAAGAGGCAAAATCCAGTCAAGCGCTGAACTTGCCAAAAATGCAGGGGGATGGGTATAAACTAGCCCAAAAACAAGGGATTAGAGAAGACGTATGAAAAGCACACGCCATATATAGATAGATAGATATGGATAAGCTGTCATCGTTAAGAGCTTACATATTCCAAAATCCAAAGACTGCAGTGTTACAGAAGGTTTGCACAACAAAGCTGTACAACGTGTCCGTGCAAGTAAAGGCAAAGAAGCCAGAACTTGCGCACCTCTCTTGCCCCATCATTGTCCAAGCAAAGTTTCCCTAACTTTCACAAAACCTTGCATTCCAAGTGAGCTGAAAACGAAAACATAAAAGGGAGCCAAATATATCACTCACACACTAAAAAATGCTGCTCCCTCGTCCCTCTTTGCCTTACCCCTTATTCTCTTTATTTACTTGCAAATCAAGAGTTCTCACTCTCCCGCCCCCCTCGGCCCCAAAGACTGGGTGCCAAGACTCCGATGGAGGGACGGAGGAAGTGGATTAGATTGGATTTCAGGAAAAAGAGGCCCAAGTCGGTGGTGGAGGAGGCAGGAAATCACAACAACAAAAGTAAACCGGCTGCTCCCTGGAGTAGCTCTGCAGAAACCAAAGGAGCAAAAGTAAACATAGAGGGGTGGACACACCACTTGCTATGCTCACAAACACACACAGAGCTTGGCGGATCCTTTGTAGACCATACTAAATGTAGCACAGGATCAAAGGACAACCCAGTGTATAATGACCAGGGAATTCTAGGTTTCAGACAGCTCCACAAGGCTACAGACACAAAAGATCATCCTAAAACCAGACTAGTAAACTGATATGGACCAAGAATAATAGCAAGAATCTGACAACCTTCTGCTGGCAATAGCGTAATTTATTTATTTTATTGTTTTTATATAATACTAGCTGTGCTCGGCCACGCGTTGCTGTGGCGAAGTATGGTGGTATGGGAAATAAAAGTACTGAGGAATTGGTAGTAGTTAAGGTAAAGGGTTAAGGTTTTATCTTACATTAAGTCCATTATAAATGAGTTATATAGCTGTGTTGAAGGGTCTTGAGTCTACACTGCCATATAATCCAGTTCAAATAAGATAATCTGTATTTTATAGGCAGTGTAGAAGAGGCCTAAGTGAGGCCTAACTCTGCCTGTCTCCTGGGCTGAGTGGGTTGCTAGGAGACCAAGTGGGTGGAGCTTAGCCTTCTAACTGGCAGCAATTAGATAAAAACAATTATTCCTCTCCCTCTAATTAGGACTTTATTTTTGTTTTCTTTTTGTTGTATGAACGTAGAGGCATGGGTGAGGGGTTGTGCTGCCAAGTTTAGTGTTTCTGGGATGTGTAGTTTTGTTGTTTTGTCCTAGGCCGAAATTTAATTACCCTTTTATATATATAGATATCATGCAGGGGTTGTAAAAATCTTCCACCAGAAGCATCATACAGAAGCAGTAGCTGCAAGCAACAGGTCTATAAAGGGATACAGACCCCTTTGCTTGCAAACACTGCCGTCTTGTAAGACAGAATGAAGGGAAGGTTAGGCCAAGAGATGTTACTTAGCTACACAACTACATAACATGTAGAATTCTGCCCCATATTAATATTAACAACAATAATATAATAATGTAAATATAGAATCAAGACTTTATTGTGACTTTCTGGAGACAAATCATGTGCACTTCAAATGAGCTACCAATTCTCAGTGCAGAATGACACCAGCTCTACGCTTGGAAAGAGGCATTGGCCAAAAATGAGGAAAGAGGCATCGTTGCAAAAAAAAAAAAAATAAAGCACCTTACTTTAGTTCTGACTTTGCTTATGACATTGCCAAGTGCCTTGTCGCATCATTAAGTGTCTCACGCCCTGTACGTTGGATTGCAGTGTGTAAAAGCTACCTATTAATGTATGCTTAGCCATGCCCTTCACAAAACACATCTTAATATGTGAACTTTACAAGCAAGACAGAGAACAGAAAGAGAGATGTTCAACTGAGTCAATCCAGTGACAAATTTGGCACAGTGTTGTTGCCCATGATTAAGCCTGCCACCTCAAAGCCAGCTCTTCTGTCTAAACTTGTTGGGTGAAAGTCAACAGATGCCAGGGACTGAACACAAACTTCCTGTATGCACAAAGCACACAATCTCTCTCTCTCTCTCTCTTTCTCTCTCTCTCTTCACTCTCTAAAACAGGGGTCCCCAAACTAAGGCCCGGGGGCCGGATGCGGCCCTCCAAGGTCATTTACCTGGCCCCCGCCCTCATTTATAATATAATATTTTTATATCAGTTTTAATAATATAATATATTGTATATACATATGATATTGATAATAATCTTATCATTTTATACAATATAATACTAATAATAATACCATATAATAATATTAATTATATGTTATATATTACATATAATATTACAGTATAGTGGTATAGTTCAATCTAGTAATATATAATGCTAATATTGTGCTATGCTAATAATATAATATATCGTATGTACATACAGCTGCTCTGAGTCCCCTTTGGGGTGAGAAAGGCAGGATATAAATGTAGTAAATACATGTAGTAAATGAATAAATAAATAATTTTAGACTTAGGCTCCCCCAGAGTCTGAAATGACTTAAAGGCACACAACAACAACAATCCTAATTAACTTGACTATCTCATTGGCCAGAAGCTGGCCCACACTTCCTATTGAAATCCTGATAGGTTTATGTTGGTTAAAATTGTTTTGATTTTTAAATATTGTATTGTTCTTTCATTGTTATTGTTGTTGTTGTTTTGCAATACAAATAAGATATGTGCAGTGTGCATAGGAATTTGTTCGGTTTTTTTTTTCAAATGATAATTCGGCCCCTCAACAGTCTGAAGGATTGTGGACCGGCCCTCTGCTTTAAAAGTTTGAGGACCCCTGCTCTAAAAGGAAGATGCTGAAAATGTTGAGTAGTTGCTGAAATGGCTGGATAGGATCAGGATCTCAAGAGATTGCATCAGAAACCTAGGACAGATCCTACAATATGAACATACATTGTTTTGAGATCATGTGAAAGGGCCTTCTCTGGGTGCATCTACACCAGTAGTTCTCAATCTGGGTCACCAGATGTTTATGGCCTACAACCCCCAGAAATCCCAGCCAGTTTACCAGCTGCTAGAATTTCTGGGAGTTGAAGGCCAAAAACACCTAATGCTAAATGCAAATCTAAATAATCAAACAGATTAAAATGGGGAAATCTAACAAATCCCAAGTTGAATTGATGGTGCGACCTCTCGGTTGTCCCATAAAGCATGGTTTGGAACATAAGACATCCCTTCCTGAAACCACCTTTTAGAGCCAGAAAAACCTGTACATCGATCTGTGTGCCATGAACTTGATAAATGAAGACAAAACAAATACAGGTGCAAGCCTTTATTGATTTATCGGATCAGCTAGCTAGCGCAAGACTGGACCTACCATTAGGGACAGTGCAGTAAGCTAGGAAATACACCTAAAGGTGCATCTATACCAGGCATGGGCAAACTTGGGCTCTCTAGGCTGAGGGGGAAAAGGAAAGGGCCTGAGGCTGTTAGGAATGGTGGGAGTTGAAGTCCAAAACACCTAGAAGAGCCCAAGTTTGCCCACACTTGGTATAATACCTTTAATGACCCCTTTTTAGGTTTATCACCATTTTTTTTACTAAGCACACTTACCCAATTCATCCTCCAAATATTTCAGACTTTGTTCCTGATTTTACAGGATCGGTTTACAGTTGACTCATTTTACAGCAGCTTCAAAAAAAAAAAACAACATTCAAAATCTTGGGAAATTACAGTCTACTTCCTCCCGTATATTTAGCAAGAGAACACAGAGTCTCATCTTTAGTCTCTGCCACCTTCCAGCATTCTTCGTGTTATGGGTGACGTTCTAGTACAAAGCTTAATTCCTAGAGAAACTATTCAAGGGGTTGGTTTTCCAATTTGAAAGAGAGTTTTGGTTTGCTTTCCTCTGTTACACGCTACCTTTTGTAAAAAAAAACAAAACAAAACAGGGAAGACCATCTTTCCAACTGCAGGTGCCGGGCAGGTATTATCAAAGCAAGAAAGCAAACTAACCTGTTTCCATTTCATAATACAGACAGAATGAAACACAAAGCTAATATTCCACCAGTGAGTAATACAGGAGAGCCAATGAGTCTCTTCCGATTCAGTTAGACTGCCTTCTCCTGTGTAACAACTTACACAGAAACACAGACCAGGTGACCACAATACTCCAAGCATGGGCAGACCTAATAGTAGATCTTTAGATGATTGGCAGTGCAGTGGGAAGGATTCCTGATTCCCAGTTTTCTATAGATATAAAAGTCTCTGACTCTGACTGTTTGTACCACAAAGGCTATTGACAGGTGAAGTGGCCCTCTGTGATGTCACTGGACTGGCTGTTGCTAGGTGAAGTGGCCCTCTGTAAGATCACTGGGGGGGGGGGGAGGTGACATACATATGGTGAAGGGAGGAAGGAAAGAGATCCTGCCCACCGTTGCTACATTGCTGCCATGGAGACATTGCGAGGTAAGCCTTCTCAGAGCTGAAGAAGAGATAAAGTAGGCCTTCTCAAAGCTGGAGATAGAAAATAGGTTTTCTCAGAGCTGAAGAGGAGAGAAAGTAGGCCTTCTCAAAGCTGGAGATAGAAGAAAATAGGCCTTCTCAAAGCTGGAGATAGAAGAAAATAGGCCTTCTCAAAGCTGGAGAAGGGAAAAAGTAGGCCTTCTCAGAGCTTGAGAAGGGATGGAGTAGGCATTCTCAGAGCTGGAGAGAAAATAGGCATTCTAAGAGCTGGAGAAGGGAGAAAATAGGTCTTCTCTCAGAGACGGAGAAGAGAGTAAGCCTTCTCAGAGCTGGATATGAGATAAAGTAGGCATTCCCAGAGCTGGAAAAAGAAGAAAGAAGGCAGGCTGTAGTCCCAACAACACTCACGCAATGCCATGTAGATACGCTAGTTGTTTAATAACAGTAATAACTCCTTCCCCATCCTAAATTATACTGCTCAAATATAAATAGTTTAGGATGAACCAGGAATGGATTTTCACTCTACTATACCCTTCACTTGCCCAGTTCCGATTAGCCCTCTGCCATCCCACTTTTTCAGCACAACATCTGCAAGATGGCATTGGGGCAGGTGGGGGTAGGCGGCGGCCTCGGTAAACTCGATCTCCCTCTGCGACGCTACAAGAGCCACTGGAACTTGGCTCTTGGCCTCAAACAGCGGCTCATTTTCAGGAAACAATTTCCGGCTCGCTAGGATACGCAAGTAGTCTCATTTCGCCAGCTGAGAATGCCAACCAGCTGCAGGAAGGTACCCAGAAACCCAGCTGCTCCTGCTAACCCTAAACGTTCGGTATTATGAGATAGAAAGGAGAAAAGGAAGGGGCCTGAGGCTGTTAGGAATTGTGGGAATTGAAATCCAAAACACCTAGAGGGCTGAAGTTTGCCCATTCCTGCTCTGTAATTTTTGTATTTTTATTCTTTAGCCATGGTTGGTACAACATAGTTAAAACACATAGATGAAAACATAAGACAGTGCCACAGATGCAGGCAACATATTAGGAGAGAAGGTTGCTTGAACACGGCCATACAGCCCCAAAAATTCACAGCAACCCAGAACCTTTCCTTTCCCAGCCAGAAACCACAGGCCAGAGCTCTTTGGAAGGGATACAGGGCATAAATGTAACCTCATCAATCAGGACCTGTGAATAAATCACTGCTAAGCATGAACCATTCTGATTGATGAGGTTAGATTCTTGTTTTAGAGTCCCTCCAAAAGCCTCCAGCTGAGTTTAGCTCTGAAGCCAGAGTCAATCCTGTCCGATGAAAAAAAGTGAGTTAATTCTCAAAATCTCGAATCCTAATTTTTTAAAAGACACCTACATTGGCAGTGCAATGCTTGCCTCTATATTTTGAAAAGCATAGATGAGGAGCAAACTAAAGCTACAAGTAACAGAGGAAATCCCAGGTTGGAATGCACAAATCTACCAGTATCGCAGTCCCTATCCAAATATTTATGCCATCACTTAATGCTGTGCTTACCAAATGACGAGTGTCTGCCTATAAAGCAACCCTGAAACCAAACAGGATTTTGAATTTGGATTAATTTGCAGTAAATGCCAAAAATATAATCACTACACTGCAATAGCTCTCTATGAAATTTTGCCAATCACGTTTTCCACCAAAGGGACACACAACACTGTTCTGTTTTTCCACTGGCACCAAACACTTCCTTCCCCAATTTCTGGTCACAAGGAAAGGCACTTCCTTGTTTCCATTGTCGTAACCTTACGTCCCAAGTCCAGGCATCAAGGACTTGGTGGATATACAATTAGACCAGAAGATTTTTGTAAAAACGTGGCATGCAACAGACTGCTGCAGACTATTCCCATACCTCCAACAAAAGTTCATGCCATGGTTTAATTTCAGCAACGCTTAGCAGGGCACTGTGTAAATAAAACCCGATTTTTAAAAACCCACTCAGCCATAGCCTACACAACTTCTGTTCCTGCTTACTACCGCTTTGCTTTGTCAACAATCTGATAGACTCCTTGTCTGATGCGTAGTCTGCCCTCCCCAAAGCTCGTGGTGGTTATTATCTCACTTCAATTTGTGGAGACCTTACAAAAGAGAAAACTTCAACAGCCACCAAGCTCAGGTCTGTGGCTTCCTTTATTGATGCAGCCCATCTTTAAACGTGGTCTTGTTTTTCCACTGCCTTCCACTTCACTAAACATTAAAATCTTTTCTCCAATAAGTTCACCAGCCTTTAAGGTGTCACAAGACTCCTTTTTTGTGTTTGCTTCAGCAGAGTAAAGTGGAATTATAGCCACATGGGTGGCCTGGGTATGCTTTGCTATCATGACGCCCAGTACTTTGATTACAGCCGCTTTTCTGCTATCTCCAAGCTTTAGAAGTGAAACTAAAACAATGTATCAATGTCTGCTTTTCACTTCCTTGGGAGAGGTTAATGGATAACTTTGTCATGCCTGCAAAATCATGTCCTGTCCTCCTTAGTATTCACAGATACAGTGCCTTCTAGATTCTTGCCAGTGAAAATATACTTTCACCCTCCATACCGTTTCCCAGCCTGTTGATGTCAGCTATATCTCAGTTAACAAAGCAGATTACATTATCTCTCGGTTCCCTACTCTTACCTTCTTTCCTGAGTGAAGTCCTTTAAACATTTTCCAAGAAACAAAAAAGCTACCCATTATCATTTATCTTTTCCGTGCATGTGCTTGATTCTTTTATTTATCTAGGCACAGATTCCAATCACTTTCCTGGTCCATATCTCAGGCCTTTTGGACCAGGATAACTTGACCAAACGACAGAAAAACAAATTCACAACAACACAACTCCTCCAAATGTTCACCAGCCTCCCAAAGAGGCCAAGAGGTCAACTCTCTGGGTGAGTGCATTTTGTCATCACCGTGCAAAGGCATGAATGCTAAGGCACTGCATGCACTGCTGCCGCTGAGGTATGCTTTGAAAACCGAGGGAAGAAAACTATAATTGTCTGCAGTAATGTAGAAAAAAAGCAATCATTATCTTACCTTTGAAGTCCACTGGTGGGTAACAATATTGTTGAGCAAATGAACGCTGCCCAGGACAGACAATGTAGACCCTTCAACCAGAAGCAGCTGAGGCTTACACATTCATCCTTTGGATACATATCCACCTGTTCCTTTTTTTAATATCATCTGTAACATGTTGGAAAGTATGTATCACCCAACGATGACTCAAGGGACATTTTTCAGCAAAGTCATTACTTGAGTTCATACCACACAGGTATGATGAGCATCTGGTGAGGTATCCGTACTTGATTGCTCATAAGATGACGATTCATAGTCAGATGTAGGGATTAACTTTACTGCAAGCCATCAGGTTTGAGACAGGAAGAATGTTCAGCTACAGGGTCTACATCCTCTAAAGCAGTGATGCCCAACCTTTGGTCATCCAGGTGTTTTGGACTTCAGCTCCCAAAATTCCTAACCACTGGGCAAGTCGTTAAGAATCCTTAACCACTGGGCAACTTCTGGGAGTTGGAGTCTCAAACAACTGGAGGACCAATAGCTGCACACCCTGAAGCAGGCATGCACAAACTTCAGCACTCTGGGTGTTTTGGACTTCAACTCCATTGTAGGAGTTGTAGGACTTGGAGTCCAAAAGGGCCAAAGTTTGCCCATGCCTGCCCTAAAGGCATCAAATTTCATCTGGTCATGGAAACTAAGCAGGATCAGCTCTTGATGGTACTTGGATGATAGACTCCCAATGAGCATCAGGTGGTCTTCCATTCAAATACTATCAAGCCCTCTGGAATACAGTTGATGGCTATTTTTCAGAGAACAAAACTAGCAAAACCACCTCTGAGTATACTTTGCCTAAGGAAATCCATGGTTCACCACAAAGTCAACAGATGACTTGAAGGCACATACAGTTTTTTAAAAAATAATATATGAGTGGGAAAATACAGGATGCGCAAATATTGCTGGACTACAATATCAGTGCATCAAAACAAACAAGCTTTTTGTTCTGAAGATGCCCACTCAGTACTTGAAGAGGGTGTTATGGCCCAGAGAAACAAGCCTTCAAGATATCGTTCTGTGATCAAATGCAAAAACATCTATGGCTCTGTAGCCAAAGGCAATTTTTCCTCACAGAAGTCCCAGGTTCAATCTCAAATACCCCCTTCTCCTTTTCTTTTCAAAGATCAGGTAGGAGATGGTGGCCTTCAACTGTCTGTGATCAAAGTGGCATCCATAGCTCTCAAAGACAACTAAAGCTCGGTGGCAGAACCTGCATGTGATAAACAGAAATCAACACGTCCCATTCCAAGTAGCAGATGATGGGGAAACCTTTTTGTCTGAAACACTGGAGAGTTCTTTCCAATAAAAAGAAAGATCAGGGAGACATCTGGTCTTCCACATATTGCAAGGTGCAACAATCCTATAGAACAAGCATGGGCAAACTTCGGCCCTCCGGGTGTTTGGACTCCAACTCCCACCATTCCTAACAGCCTTGGGCCCTTTCCTTTCCCCTCTCAGCCACTTTAGTACTTAATACTGTATGCTACTACGCTTAAGCATAGGTCCAAAACACCTGCAGGGCCGAAGTTTGCCCATGCCTGTATTAGTCCTTTCGGTTTTTTGACCTCTGTCTCCAAAAATTTGCCCATTGGCCAAGCTTGCCGTGAACTTCTGGAAACTGAAGCCTCAAATCCCCCTGTTATACAAAACCATATTTTCCCAAATTCTATTTCAAACACATCTTTAAAACACCACACAAGATCAATCACATAATGTCACTCCACTCAAATTGCTTCTCACAATCCAATTTCTCCACAAAAAACAACTTTTAAAACCTCCCTAAAAATATAAACAGGTCATTAATCAAGAGCCAAGCAACATATTACTGATAAATATTCACAACTACAGACTGTTTGCTCTCTCATTACTATTCCAAAAGATTCTTTGGAAGGATGGCAGACATTGGATCATTCCCTGCCCCAACTTACATAGGTCCCCAAAAGCCCTGAGGACATTCTTTGAGCAAATCTTGTGGCAATGGATGCTTTGGGTTTAAGAAGAGTCTTCCAAATCCTCAACTTGAGTGCCAAGAAAGTTCATTAGACTTTTTAATATACTTATTTATGTTGTTGCTGTGTGCCTTCAAGTCATTGCTGACTTATGGCAACTTTATCATGTTTTTTTTTTTTTGGCAGAATTTGCTCAGTTTGGGGTTGCCCCATTGCATTTGTTTTACATTCTTTTAAAACAATCCAATGGACTGTCAAAGGCTTTCATGGCCGGAATCACTGGGTTTGACCTCTGAGGATGCCTGCTATAGATGCAGGTGAAACATCAGGAAAGAAAGCTACTGGAACATAGCCATACAGCCTATGTTGAAGGCTTACATGGCCAGAATCATGGGGTTGCTGTGAGTTTTCTGGGTTGTATGGCCACATTCCAGAAGCATTCTCTCCTGACATTTTCTCACATCTATGGCAGGCATTCTCAGAGGTTGTGAGGTCTGTTGGAAACCAAGCAAGTGAGGTTTATATATCTGTCTCCCAACAAAGGATTCCCCCAGGCAGGAAGCAGTCAGGCATGGAAGCTGAAAGCCATTCAACGCAAATCAAGGTGGCCAATTGTACCATTCACACTTGCCTCAAACAGACAAAAGTTCTTTCTTCCATCCTGGACGGAAGTTCTTTCTTCCCTCCTGGTTTATATATCCGTCCCATCCTGGATATATAAACCTCACTTACCTAGTTTCCAGCAGACCTCACAACCTCTGAGGATACCTGCCACAGATGTGGGAGAAACATCAGGAGAGAATGCTTCTGGAACATGGCCATACAGCCCAGAAAACTCACAGCAACCCAATAATAATAATAATAATAATAATAATAATAATAATAATTGCCCTGCTTTTCTCTCATGATCGAGTCACAAAGCAGCTCACAACCTTTAAAACAATGCATGTTCAAACCACAAAATATTAATATTAACATAGAAATAAACTTTAAAATCATAATACTAGTTACTGTTGATGTGGTCAGATGACTAATCAATAAACAAATCTATCTCCTAGTCAGGTAAAACCACATTAAACAAGTAAAAACTATGAAAGTAATTAAAACACCATATACCAGCCCTTGGCTCGTTCTTAAAAAACCGTACTGTTTTAAAGCTTGCCTGAATAAAAAGATTGTAGCCCGGATACAAACGTGCTTCCTATCCAAAATCACTGTGTGAACAAAACACACACAGACAGCCAAGGCTAAAACATTTTCTCCTCCACTTCCGTAGGCCTTTAGAGCATTTGTTTTGTTTTAAATTTCCCCTTTAATTCCATATCCACAGTCCTCAGTCAAAGTAGACATGGATTGTTTCAAAGGAAAGCGAAACAAATCTTCAAAAGCAAAACATAATAATTCACCACCAATTCGCATTTACAGAAACTCCAGCACCAAGCCATCCATTATGAGAGATTGCTGCCGCCGTTCATTGAAAACAAATGACGACTTCCAACAAAAAAAAGCAATGAATTGACAACTTAAATTCAACACGTTTGATACTTGTTGTTCACCAAAGTGCTGAAAGATAGGAAGATCTTAAAAATCTTTAAAAGAATTATCTTTGCAAAGGTTGAAGCAATCTGATGTTGCCTCTTCCGGTTTGGTGCTGCAGATCAAATTCTCTCTCAGACAACAACTCTGACAATGTCTAGATGCCTGCGCCACAAAGGCAACATCTCCATTCAATTTCTAATGTATTTTGTTGGGGTCCATATTCATAAGCTTATGAATGAAACCAGAAAGTCAAAAGTCCTGTCACCTGTCTAAATCAAAAGTCTTTTCAAAGCAGCCACATTCAGGCCTATCGTGAGATGCGGACATTGAACGGTGAGGTCACTGTTATTTTCTTATGCCATGAACCTACAAACAAACTATCATATAGAAATTGTAAATCTTTCTTTAGGGGAAATAATATATAATACCTGATGAATTTGTTCTTTGTTCTTTTTAAAAAATAGTGGCATAATGACACTATGTCAGTAACTTAATATATTTTTAATATTATTTTTACCAAAGACTTTCTGAGATTTTTCTCCGAATCTTGGGATTCTCTCTGCATGTGCTGCAAGCATGTGCTGCCGTCTTCCTTGACGCCATTTTTGTTTTGACAGTGGCAGGTTTTGTCAAATTTTCTGACATTTTGACTACAATGTTTTGGCAACAATACTCTGCCACTGGATACGGTATTGTTCCAGTGGCTACAGTATCATGCTGGTGGCTACCACATTCTAGCACTGGAAACAATATTGTGCCATTGGATGTAATACTGTGTCAGCTCGGATACAATATCGTGCAAGTGGTTACAATATTGTACTGGTGGCTACATACTCTGCCATTGGATACAATATCATGGCATTAAATTACACCATCATCCTAGTGGCTACAATACTCTCCTATTGCACTCAATATAGAGCTTATCATTGACTGTAATAAAGAACTTGAACTTGAATATAGTGCCATTGGATGCAATATCATGCCAGTGGCTTCAATAGAAGCTACCAGTACTACAGTATCAGGCCATCACCCAAAATACTTTGCCATCAGCCACATTATCATGCCAGCAGCTACAATATTGTATGAGGTCCATGAGGTCATGAAGAGTCAGAAGCAATTGAACGAATAAACAACAAAAGTTACAATGCTCTAACACTGGATGTAACTTTGTGTCATTGGATACAATATTGTCCCAGTGGCTAAAGTATTTCACTATTGGATACAATATCGTGGCACTGAATACAATATTGTGACACTGAATACAACATCACGACAGTGAATACAATATTGTGGCACTGAACACAATATCATGACACCGAATACAATATTGTCCCAGTGGCTAAAGTATTTCACCACTGGATACAATATCGTGACACTGAATACAACATCACGACAGTGAATACAATATCGTGACACTGAATACAATATTGTCCTAGTGGATAAAATATTATTCTATTGGATACAATATTGTGACTCTGAACACAATATTGTAACACCGAATACAACATCATGACAGTGAATACAATATTGTGACACCGAACACAACATCACGGCAGTGAATACAATATTGTGACACCGAACACAACATCACGACAGTGAATACAATATTGTAACACCAAACACAACATCATGACAGTGAATACAATATTGTGCCACCAAACACAACATCACGACAGTGAATACAATATTGTGACACCGAACACAACATCACGACAGTGAATACAACATTGTGACACCGAATACAGCATCACGACAGTGAATAGAATATCATGACACTGAATGCAACATTGTCCCGGTGGCTAAAATGTTTTTCCACTGGATACAATATTGTGACACTGAATACAACATCATGACAGTGAATACAATATCGTGACACTGAATACAATATTGTTCCAGTGGATAAAATATTTCACTATTGGATACCATATAGTGGCCCTGAACACAATATTGTGACACCGAATACAATACTATCCTAGTGGATAAAATATTTTTCCATTGGATACAATATTAGTGGCACTGAACACGATATCGTGACAATGAATACGACATTGTCCCGGTGGACAAAATGTTTTTCCATTGGATACAATATTGTGACAGTGAATACAATAACATGACAGTGAATACAATATTGTGACACTGAATACAATATTGTCCTGGTGGCTAAAATATTCTTCCATTGGGTACAATATTGTGACACTGAATACAATAACATGACAGTGAATACAATATTGCGACACCGAATACAACATCACGACAGTGAATACAATATTGTGACACTGAATACAATATTGTCCCGGTGGCTAAAATATTCTTCCATTTGGATACAATATTGTGACACTGAATACAATAACATGACAGTGAATACAATATTGCGACACCGAATACAACATCACGACAGTGAATACAATATTGTGACACTGAATACAATATTGTCCCGGTGGCTAAAATATTCTTCCATTGGGTACAATATTGTGACACTGAATACAATATCATGACGGTGAATACAATATCATGACGCTGAATACAATATTGTCCCAGTGGCTAAAATACTCCACCACTGGATGTGAATATCGGGCCAGTAGTTTTCCCTCAGGCACAACAGGCCGCCCGTCAGGGGGCTTGGACTCCAACTCCCAGCATTCCTCGCCGCCTCGGGCCTTTTCCTTTTTCCCCTCAGCCGCTTAAGCGGCTGAGGGGAAAAAGGAAAAGGCCCGAGGCGGTGAGGAATGCTGGGAGTTGGAGTCCAAGCCCCCTGGCGGGGCGCCGAGCGAAGGGCGCGGGCTACTCACCGTGGCGGAGGCCAGGCTGCCGTCGGCCAGGGCCAGGTGGTGCGGCTCCCATCGGCGCAGGAACTTGGAGGTGAGGATCTTGCTGAGGAAGGTGCGCGGGTGCCGGACGACGCAGACCTGGATGTCGCCCTCCTGGAGCAGCTTGTAGCGCATCCCGCTGCAGTGGAGGCCCCGGCGGCAGAGCGGGGCGCCCGCCTTGCTCTCCTCCAGGGGGCGCCCCTCGCCCCCGTCCCGGCCGAAATCCATTCTCCTCGGGGAGCGGGCGAGGCGGGGAGCGGCGGCCGGAGGGCTGGAAGCCTCCCCGGGGCACAGAGAGGGAAATACACCCGTCGGGGCTCAGTGGCGGAAGCCCAGGCTCATGGCGGGCTGCATCCTTCTCCAGCTGCTTCGGCTCCCAGGCTCCGCTGAGGAGAGAGAAAGAGCGTTGCGGGGAAGAAGCAGGCTCCCGCGCTGATTGGCCGCCGCCGTCACGTGTCCCGTGGCTCTGACGTCAATCCGGGCTTTGCAGGGCTTTGCCTCCCCCCCCCCCTCCTCCTGTTGAAAAAAAAAGGTGGGGGGGATTCCGATGCTAGAACCAACCCATTGCTTTTTATTTAAGGGTCACTCCACTCCCTAAGAAAAGAATAATAATAAAAAAATAACTCTACTATCAGGGGCAGTACATAACAATCAGTAAACAGGAGGAATTCCAGACATGAAACAATCAGGGCCAGCTAACAAGTGCGAATGTTACATTGCAAGTGGGGTGTGTGTGTATCTTCTTCTTCTATCTATATACAGTAGAGTCTCGTTTATCCAACGTAAACGGGCCAGCAGAATGTTGGATAAGCGAATATGTTGGATAATATGTTGGAACTCTCTCCCCGGGGCCGTGGTGGAGGCTCCTTCCTTGGAGGCTTTTAAGCAGAGGCTGGATGGCCATCTGTCGGGGGTGCTTTGAATGCGATTTCCTGCTTCTTGGCGGGGGGTTGGACTGGATGGCCCATGTGGTCTCTTCCAACTCTACTATTCTATGATTCTAATAAGGAGAGATTAAGGGAAAGCCTATTAAACATTAAATTAGGTTATGATTTTACAAATTAAGCACCAAAACATCATGTTAGACAACAAATTTGACAGAAAAAATATTTCAATATGCAGTAATGCTATATAGTAATTACTGTATTTACGAATTTAGCACCAAAATATCACGATGTATTGAAAACATTGACTACAAAAATGCGTTGGATAATCCAGAATGTTGGATAAGCAAGTGTTGGATAAGTGAGACTCTACTGTATATAAAAGAGTGATGGCATCACGGCGACCCACAAAACAACAAAACTACAGGCCCCCCAACCTCGAAATTTGACGACACAACCCATCATCCACGGCTCTAGGTTGATACAACAAAAAGAAAAGAAAAATAAAGTCTTAATTAGAGAGAGAAAGAGAGGAATAATTGCTTTTATCCAATTGCTGCCAGTTAGAAGGCTAAGCTCCTCCAACTTCCTCCTCCTAGCAACCCAATAAAAAATAATAAACACTAAAAAATAATTAAAAACGCTAAAAAATTAATACAATTACTACTAATTAATACTATAATAACAGAAAATAACTAAAAATAATGCAAAAATAATAAAATATAATAAATAAAATATAACTTACAATAAAATTAATTAAAAAATACAAATAACGTCAAATAAAAATTACACAACAATTTTTAACCAGTACCACCACCACTTTGCCACAGCAACGCATGGCTGGGCACAGCTAGTATATAATAATAATAATGATAATGATAATAATAATAATAACCATTCATCATTCACTGCACCCTCGCAGTGATGTTGACAGGCTCTATCTGCCTAGAAGATCAGGTGGCAGAGGACTCTCATAAGTAAAACAAGCAGTCAAAGAAGAAGAACATGCCCTGGCAGAATATGGAAAGCAAAGTGAAGAACCTGCTTTGATTGAAGTCAAAAATCAGAAACTCCTCAAAGCACAGCAGACAAAAAAAACCAGTACAAGAAAACTGCACTACAAACTAGAGCTGACGGCTGGCACAACAAAAAATTTCATGGAAAGTTCCTTGAAAAAATGGAAGGAAAAGCTGATAAGGAGAAGACCTGGCTCTGGCGCACGAATGGGACCCTGAAGAAGGAGACAGAAGGCCTGATCCTTGCAGCCCAGGAACAAGCCATCAGGACAAAGGCAATTCAGGCCAAGATCGAAAAATCAGCTGATGACCCAAAATGCAGACTGTGCAAGGAAACCGACAAAACCATGGATCATCTCCTCAGCTGCTGTAAGAAAATTGCACAGACAGACTACAAACAGAGGCACAACTATGTGGCCCAAATGATTCATTGGAACGTATGCCTCAAGTACCACCTGCCAGCAGTAAAGAACTGGTGGGATCACAAACCTGCAAAGGTCATGGAAAGTGAACACGCAAAGATACTGTGGGACTTCCGAATCCAGACTGACAAAGTTCTGGAACACAACACACCAGACATCACAGTTGTGGAAAAGAACAAGGTTTGGATCATTGATGTTGCCATCCCAGGTGACAGTCGCATTGATGAAAAACAACAGGAAAAACTCAGCCGCTACCAGGACCTCAAGATTGAACTTCAAAGACTCTGGCAGAAACCAGTGCAGGTGGTCCCGGTGGTGATGGGCACACTGGGTGCCTTGCCAAAAGATCTCAGCCGGCATTTGGAAACAATAGACATTGACAAAATTACGATCTGCCAACTGCAAAAGGCCACCCTACTGGGATCTGCACGCATCATCTGAAAATACATCACACAGTCCTAGACACTTGGGAAGTGTTCGATTTGTGATTTTGTGAAACAAAATCCAGCATAACTATCTTGTTTGCTGTGTCATACAACATCGTTGTGTCAATAATAATAATAAAACATCTAAGAATTCTCACAAAATTTCACATTTGATGTACATGGATGACCTGAAGCTATATGGGAAAACGGAAACTGAAATCCAGTCTCTAACTAACATTGTCCGAATTTTTAGCACTGATATCAGCATGGAGTTTGGTTTGGACAAATGTTCGACAGTGGCATTGAAGAAGGGAAAAATCATTGAAAGTGAGGGCATCAATATGCCTAATGGCCAAACAATAAAGTGTCACCAGCCAGAGGCCTATAAATACCTGGGCATATTACAGCTGAACAACATCAAGCATGAACATGTGAAAACTGTAGTCAGCAAAGAATACACACAAAGGGTCAGAAAAATTCTCAAAAGCAAGCTCAATGGAGGCAACACCATCAAGGCCATAAACACCTGGGCCATACCTGTCATAAGATATACTGCTGGCATCATAAACTGGACACAGGCGGAACTGGACAATTTGGACAGAAAAACAAGAAAACTCATGACCATTCATCATTCACTGCACCCCCGCAGTGATGTTGACCGGCTATATCTGCCTAGAAGATCAGGGGGCAGAGGACTCTTACAAGTAAAACAAGCAGTCAAAGAAGAAGAGCATGCCCTTGCAGAATATGTAAAGCAAAGTGAAGAACCTGCTTTGATTGAAGTCAAAAATCAGAAACTCCTCAAAGCACAGCAGACAAAAAACCTGTACAAGAAAACCGCACTACAAACTAGAGCTGACAGCTGGCACAACAAAACATTGCATGGAAAGTTCCTTGACAAAATGGAAGGAAAAGCTGATAAGGAGAAGACCTGGCTATGGCTCACAAATGGGACACTGAAGAAGGAGACAGAAGGCCTGATCCTTGCAGCCCAGGAGCAAGACATCAGGACAAAGGCAATTCAGGCCAAGATCGAAAAATCAGCTGATGACCCAAAATGCAGACTGTGCAAGGAAACTGACAAAACCATTGATCATATCCTCACCTGCTATAAGAAAATCACACAGACAGACTACAAACAGAGGCACAACTACGTGGCCCAAATGATTCATTGCAACTTATGCCTCAAGTACCACCTGCCAGCAGCAAAGAACTGGTGGGATCACAAACCTGCAAAAGTATTGGAAAATGAACACGCAAAAGATACTGTGGGACTTCCGAATCCAGACTGACAAAGTTCTGGAACACAACACACCAGACATCACAGTTGTGGAAAAGAAAAAGGGTTGGATCATTTTAAATTTAAAATCAATGGGAGAGGGAGCAGTCTGTCAATGTTCGTCTTTACCTATTGTAGGAAGGCACCCAGCTACAATCAGATTGACTAGAACTGAAATCCAGCTCGTTCCCAGCTCAGCTTTGTTTGTTTACCACCAATGAGCTGCTGCAACCTGATACCGGAAGTCCCTCCAGCTTTCTGATTCTGATGCTGCTTGGAATCGTCCAGCTGGGCAGAAAACATCCACACTAACAGGATGCATCTATACTATAGCAATAATGTGGTTTGACACTTCTTTAACTGCCAGGGCTTAAGGCTGTGTAATTATGGGAGTTGCAGTTTAGTAAGGTGTCAACACTCTCGGGCAAAGAAAGCTAAGATCTTGTAAAACTACAACTCCCGTGATTTCCCAGCCATGTCGGTTGAAGCCGTGTCCAACTGTGTCTAACTGTGCAGCCTCCAGCATTTCAGGAAGCCCATCTTTAGAGGAAGAACCGTGGTCAGAAATCTCGCCGCAGATACAGTCAACTTCTTACTTCCCTTTTTCTGCAAAGTGTGGTGACACAGCCTGGTATGGAAGTGAAGCAACCGTTGCTGGTGCGGATGGATGGAAGCAGTTCTGTGGAGAGCAATGGATTGGAATGGGTTTGCTAAGGATATACCGTATATACTCGAAGATAAGCCGAGTTTTTCAGCCCTTATTTATTTATTAGTGACATTTATATCCCGCCCTTCTCACCCCAGCGGGGACTCAGGCGGCTTACAAGTTATATGTGCATACAATATATTATTAGCATAGCACAATATAAGCATTACATATAACTATAGTGCACTATACTGCAATATTATTTGTAATATATAATATGCAGTTATAATAGTGTATAATCATTGTATTACATTGCAATCTTATCAATATATATATACACACAATATATTATTAATATAGGAGAATATACGCATTATTTTACTATATTGCACTATACCACTATACTGCAATATTATTAGTAATATTACATATAATATATAATATACAATTATAATAGTGTATTATTGTATTACATTACAATATTATCTATATATATATATATACACACACAATACATTATTAGTAAAGCAGAATATACGCATTGTATTACATTACAATATTATCTATATATATATATATACACACACACACACACAATATATTAGTATAGCAGAATATACGCATTATATTACTATATAATATATATATTTATATTACTATATTATATTACTATATAATATATATTATATATTACTATATATTATATTACATTATATTACTATATAATATATATATATTTATGAGCGAGAACTGGACCATAAGGAAGGCTGAGCGAAGGAAGAGAGATGCTTTTGAACTCTGGTGCTGGAGGAAAATCCTGAGAGTGCCTTGGACCTTGGCAAGAAGATCCAAGAAGTCCATGAAATAATGCTTGGTTGCTCACTGGAGGGAAGGATATTAGAGGCAAAGTTGAAGTATTTTGGCCACATCATGAAGAGACAGGAAAGCTTGGAGAAGACAATGATGCTGGGAAAATGGAAGGAAAAAGGAAGAGAGGCCGACGAAGGGCAAGATGGATGGGATGGCGTGGGCTGGTCCATGAGGTCACAAACAGACAGAAGTGACTGAATGAATAAACAACAACGTTTGCATTCTAAATGTTGAAGCTTGCTGTAGTTGAAGTAAGCTGAGAATGAACAGGGAAGTGGGGGGAAAAGAGAGAAAGTGGGACATTTTAAAAACAGCTTAAAAGCTGGGATGGCAGAGGATTAATAAAGATTGCTCTGCCAAAGTGTGACAGTTGGACAGTGTGCTGTACTATTGCGTTGTTTTTGCAACAACACTATTTTTTATATTATTATTATTATTAAACTTTATTTGTACCCCGCTAGCATCTCCCGAAGGACTCGATGCAGCTTACAAAGGCCAAGGCCTCAACACACAATATAACAATACAAAACAAAAAGCAAATTAAAAACAATTAAAACAGTATAAACAACAATAACAGTATAATAGTTTTTATTGTGCTTTTATCTGTAATAACAGTGAAAGCGAGGAAAACAATTGTGTATAGACAGTGGGGTGAAAGTAGAGACCAGAGACCAAAAAGCGAAAGAAGATAAAACCAGGAGATGAAAGATAAATAAATAATAAACTTAAAAAAATAGGTGTAAAAAGAGAAAAAAATAAAAAAGGGGAAAAAAGAAAAAAAATTTGGATGACTTCCCATTGACCTCTTGAGGGTTTCAAAATCTTGTAGTCTGTTTTCATCTCTGGTGTTAACAGTCTTGTAGTTTAGGTGTATATCACATATCAAATAAGTCTATTGTTACATTATATCCTTCTTTCTGAATTAAGTCTCTGAAGCCCAGCCAGTCTGTTTTTTCTTTGACTACTCTTAGTCTTTGCGTTAACGTATCCATTTGTATTATATCAAACAATTTTAAAATCCAATCGTTGATGGACGGTACCTCCTTTTGCTTCCATATTCTAGCTACAACTAGCAGAACCTGGAACCTTCTACTTGCACAGAATGCAAGAGAAAGGAAATAATAAAAGATAATGCGATCAACATCATGCCGCAAGGCAGTAACGGAACTGGAAAGAAAACGGAGGCATCCTGACATCCGGGACAATGTAGTCACACACTGCTGTCAAACGAAAGGAGTCAGAATGTGAGTCGGAGTGCTGGATTTCTGATAAAAGGAGGAAAGCCCATGATAAGCCCTGAGGCCCACGACAGATAGGACTTCAGCTGCTCTCAAGTCTTGAAGCAAGAGCACAGGGTCTCACAAGGCTCTCCAACATGCTTATGGGCTGACAAAATGGTGGGATGTTAGAATGAATGCAGTTTGGCACCACTTTAACTGCAATGACCACATGCTGTAGGAGCTATAGTTGCATAATGCCTTTAGCATGGAAAGTATTTTCGGAAGATTTTTACTTTGTCCAGTCAGAATCATTCCGCCAGAAGAGGTACGCTGCTAGGTTTATTTTACTTCTCAAGAGGTAACAAACTCTGCTCTAAGAAGTATTTCACAGTTTCATGAAGTCTTCAAATTTCCCTTTACGACAAGTATGGGTTTACATTCCTATGTTCTGTCCCCCAACAAAAGACGGAGTTCTGGCTTCCTCGGGAGGAGACGGTACTGGAATTTTGTTTATTGGGTTTCATTTGTGCATGGAAGCAAGTATAGTACTTTTTTAAAATCATGTCAGAAGCAACTTGAGAACGTACTGCAAATTGCTTCTGGTGAGAGAATTGGACGTTTACAGAGATGTTGCCAAGGGGATGCCTGGATGTGTTACAATCCTGCTAGGAGGCTTCTCTCATGTCCCCGCAAGCTGGAGCTGACAGACAGGAGCTCACCCCGTCTCACAGATTTGAATCGACAACCTTCAGATCAGCAACCCAACCTTCAGGTCAACAGTCCAGCCAGGACAAGGGTTTAACCTTGTAAGTTTTGTGAGCTGAAAGTATGGATTTTGTTATGACTCGCAGATAAATCAAGCGGAACAATTGTCTGCATCGCTTTACGTCTGGCCACCACCATTTTTCCATCCTGGCATTCTAAAAGGCCAGATGTCGTACGACAGCAGAAAGAGTAGAAGAGTTTGGAGCTTCTTAGTTCCCAGGACACATTGGGCTCTCACTTTTTTGCCATTTTGTTCCATTCTTGATAACAGTTATCCAGTACTTACATTGCCCTGTGGATATGTCAGCTCAGGTTTTGGGGAACTTTTTTGACTATAATTTCTAGACTTATACATGAGTATTTACAATAACTGGGCTGTGGCACAGGCTGGAGAGCAAGCCAGCTGCAACCAGCTGCAATGAATCAATCTGACCAGGAGGTCATGAGTTCGAGGCCCGCTCAGAGCCTATGTTTGTCTTGTCTTTGTCCTATGTTAAAAGGCATTGAATGTTTGCCTATATGTGTCATGTGATCCACCCTGAGTCCCCTTTGGGATGAGAAGGGCGGAATATAAATGCTGTAAATAAAATAAATAAATAAATAAATAAATAAATAACTGTTCACATAGCACAAGTATTCCCCCATCCCAATCTGCTTATTTTGATGGTGGCGATTTCCACCACTTTCAAATATTTCACAGATGAAAACCAGGACATGTGTGGCCAAGCAACATCAGTGTGTGATCCAGAAAACAAAAGTCATTAATGCAGAAGGATACACAGGCTAGGAAAGGCCACAGCAGTTTGCTTTTGCCTGAGGCTACTGGGAAAGGCAAGCATTTTTCTCTCTGCTCTGCTAAGTTAACCGAGTGCATTCCTCTCTTTGTTGGATTTCCTAAAACAATAGACATTATTTTTGTTTGTTTGTAAGCAACCTCAAAAGGACCTTGTACAATGAAAACCTAATGCAACAACTCCTGTTTGTTCCATAAAATCTGCCCTCAGCTGTGCCTATGGTTTATTTCTTTGCTCCTTTTCTTTGAGATCACTTCCTTGTTCTGGATTGTTTCCTCCTAAATGTGTTTTTATCTGGTTTTAATTCTCTTTGTTGATGATTTGCTTTATGTATGTATTTTATATTGTGATTATTTGGGCTTGGCCCCATATTAGCCACTCTGAGTCACTTCGAGGAGATGGAGGCGGGATATAAAAACAAAGTTGTTGTTGTTGTTTGTTGTTAAACTCAGAAAAGAAGGCAGAAGGGGTCAGGAGAACCATGTTTCAATCCTTGGAAAGAGGTCACATTGAGAAGGGAGCAAGTTTTTTTTTTTCTGCTGTCCCGGAGACACAAAGGAGCAACAAATGAAAACTCAAGGAAAGCATATTCTACCTAAAGATTAGGATGAATCTCCTGACAGTCAAAGTATACCTCTTGGGGTTCAGCAGCAAGATGCTGGGGATTCCTCGGAGGATGAGGGGGATGATGGGTTTCCCATTGAAGAGTCTATGTGTGACCAGGGTGAATGGCAGGCCTCAGATCAGAGAGAAGTGCTGACAGCTGCAAAGGAGACAAGAGATGTTTGGGATTCCAATGTCCATTCCTTAGCAACTGGGAAAAAGTTCATTTCTCTGGGAATCAGCCTTCAGATGCAGATGGGAGTTTTCCCCTGATATCAGATTAGGCCTCCACATGGAGGGAGTGACGGCTAGATTAATTAGGTGTTTAGAAAGACTCTGTAAGAAGTCCTTGAAACCCAAGGCTGCTTGCTTGAGCCTGAGCTTAAATTAAGTGATGTTTACCTGGTTTCTCCAGAGTAGACAACATTGCCATAGAACAAAGTCCCTGTTTCAGCTCTCAAGTTCATGATTCAAGTCTCCTGTGTTTGCCTGGAAGAGTTTTGCCTTGGAAAAGTTCCTGTTTACATGCTTATGGATTTATGCCTGTGTTTTTGACTTCTTGGATTTCATATACCTTGCTATTTTGGACTATTGATATTTTGTGTATATAGGTAAGGTAATGGTTTTCCCCTGACGTTAAGTCCAGTCGTGACTGACTCTGGGGGTTGGTGCTCATCTCCATTTCTAAGCTGAAGAGCCAACGTTGTCTGTAGACACCTCCAGGGTCATGTGGCCGGTATGACTGCATGGAGCGCTGTTACTTTTCCGCCAGAGTGGTACCTATTGATCTACTCACATTTGCATGTTTTCGAACTGCTAGGTTGGCAGGAGCTGGGGCTAATAGTGGGCGCTCATTCCGCTCCCGGGATTTGAACCGGGCACCTTTCGGTCTGCAAGCTCAGCAGCTCAGCGCTTTAACACACTGGGCCACCACCAGGTGTATATGGACTACTGTTATTTCATAGCACCTTTCCTACTGCTTTTTGGGAAATGCCTTTTTCCTTTTTGTACAGGCTTTGTAAATAAACTGCTGTAGTTAGTAACTACTGGACTCTGTGTGGTTCTGGGTGAAAAGGTGTTCCAAGGCTAGACTGCAACAATACCCTACACAGGATTTTGCAAATGAACACCAGGAGACATATGGCCAAGCAACGTCAAAGAGTGGTAAAGAGGGCAAAAACCATGAATGAGGAGCACACAAGCTGGGAGAGGCTAAAACTGTTTGCTCTGGCCTGAGTCGACTGGGAAGGGCAAGGATTTTCCCTCCTCTCTTTCCTCCCTGCTGAGTTAATAGGGTGAAAACTACTTTTAGGTTGCAACTGAGTTTGCAGCAATTGAAATAAGCAAGCCAGAACGGGAGAAAAGGAGGAGAAACTGGTGCATTTCGAAGTCAGTATAATTGGGGTCATAACTGGGACAATTGGGGGGGGGGGGGTATTGTATTGAATTTGAGATTCTCCTCATACCTGGCTGAAGTCTTTTTGCTGTTTGAAGCAAATGGGGGGGGGGGAATGAGACTGGGAGCTAGACCTTCTTTCAACATTGGCAACTGGACATGATCCTTCACAGGCAGCATTCAGCCAGATCCTGCGCTCTGTATATGTGTGCGGAGAAGTTTTCACCGAGAACTATCTTCAGGCAACCCTGTCTTATCAGGATCAATGGGGGGGTTTATGCTTTTGTTCAGCGTAACCGAAGTGTAAACATTCATTGGCCCCAGACAATGGTAACTAGCGGCAGCAAGGTTGATAACTGTGTATAAGAGCTTCAAGGGAGGCAAACTTGTTTTGACTTGTAAGGGGAGTAAACATGTCAATGTCGTCGTGATGGGAGCCATAAAGGTCTGCTAGCTTCCACCGTTCCTGATGGCACAAGGCAGCAGCACATACAAATCATTTGACTGGAACGAAAGCCGTTTCCCCTTGGACAAAGAAACAAGCCGCACCGCAAGCCCTTGAAGAGAAGGAAGGAAAGGAATCCAAAGGAGCTGGGCTAAAGCAGTGCCAAAAGGCCTTTGCAAAATCCTGCAACGTATTCCCAGGTGTGGCATGATAGAACAGGGAAAACACGAATGCATGCACTGGAGTATGCCAGGTTCAGACCTCAACCTGTCCATTTCATGCTGGAGGATTATAATATCTATTTCTGTACTAGCTTGGGGACCCGGCTGTGCCCGGGTTATTTGAAAAGGGCATTATTAAGTCATATCAGTTTGGTAATTTGTAGCTCTATTTCTTAGAAAAAGAAATAGTTTTTTTTATATGAATGCTCCCATTAGAAAATGCATAAGAATGTGGGTGAACTGCAACACTCAGATGCCAAAGACAGTCACCCTCAAATCTTGGCCATGTTGCCAAGTTTGGTCCAGATCCAACATTGGCTGGCTTCAGTGTTTTCTGGATAAGGGTAAACTACAAGTCTCAAAATCAAGGTCCATTTCTCAAACGCCTGCATTAGGTTTAATTGGTGATGGTGCTTCTCTGTGCCAAGTGTGGTCCTGGGTCCATTGCTGGTGAGGGTCACTGTTTCAATGTAATAGTAGCAACAACAATACAGAAAAATAATAAATGTAATAATACCAATAATAAGAGAGAAAAATAATAAATGTACCAGGATAAATACAGGAAAATAATACAAGTAATAATAAATAGAGTAAAATAATAAATGCAATAATAATGATAATAATAATAATACGATCAGAGTGAAATAATAAATGTAATAATAATAATAATAATAATAATAATAATAATAATAATAATAATAATCTGGAACACAACACACCAGACATCACAGTTGTGGAAAAGAAAAAGGTTTGGATCATTGATGTTGCCATCCCAGGTGACAGTCGCATTGACGAAAAACAACAGGAAAAACCCAGCTGCTATCAGGACCTCAAGATTGAAATTCAAAGACTCTGGCAGAAACCAGTGCAGGTGGTCCCAAAGGTGATCGGCACACTGGGTGCCATGCCAAAAGATCTCAGCCGGCATTTCAAAACAATAGACATTGACAAAATCACGATCTGCCAACTGCAAAAGGCCACCCTGCTGGGATCTGCGCACATCATCCGAAAATACATCACACAGTCCTAGACACTTGGGAAGTGTTCGACTTGTGATTTTGTGAAACAAAATCCAGTATATCTATCTTGTTTGCTGTGTCATAAAATAAAATAAAAATAGAATAAAATAAATGTAATAGTAGCAACAATAATAGAGAAAAATAATAAATGTAATACCAATAATAATAGAGAAAAATAATAAACGTACCATATATTCTCGAGTATAAGCTGACCAAAATATAAGCCAACCAGGACCCCCACCCGAGTATAAGCCGAGGGGGGCTTTTTCAGTCTTAAAAAAAGGGCTGAAAAACTAGGCTTATACTCGAGTATGTACAGTACATACTTTGACTTGTATGGACGGACGGACATGCAGCCACAGCCCCCTCCCATAGCTATTTAGTAGCTAGAGGCAGATGAAGTGGGGCAGGCAACCAGACAACATCCATCCCTTCTTTCAAGGAATTCAGGGCTGCGCATTTATTGTTCTCCACCCATTTTAGTTTCACAACAGCCTTGTGAAACCAGTTTACTCCTTACGACAGTGATTGGACAAGGTCACCAACTGGGATTTATGACTAAGTGACAGATTAGAGATGGATTCTCCTATATGAGGAGTAATGCTGTAGAGATATAAGCCATGCTGGCTCATTGGTTGAGGGACTGCTTCTGCGTTATCACCATCATCGCCTCACACATTCCAAGGTTGAGATATGCCATTAAAACCAGTTCTCTGACCTTACTCCCTGGCTCAAATGTTAGAGTCCGCGGCTTAGAGATTCATGTAATACATCCTAGCGCCTTCCGTCGTACCTCATCTGAAGTCATCAGGCTCATACATTTCTTAAACCTAAGAAAGGACACCACCCGTTTCATTATGGCTGATCAAAGATTGTGGTGTTGCAGTCTTAATTTCCACTGATAAGATAAATAACTGGCAAGGGCTTGTAAAGATACGCTGAGATTAGACCGTGCCTGCGTCACTGGCTTGGAGAGTTGTGTGGGATCAGTTGGAGACGCCTTGCATCTGTGGGGAAACCAAAGACAGTGAATTCCAAGCGACACACAAGAATCCCAGGGCTGATGCAATGGTCTTGCTTGTGCCAGACAGAGCAACACATTCCCCTGAATGGAAAAATGCTCAGTCCTTAATTATACCTGTGGTTCTTTCAAAATGGCTTTTCTTTACGTAGAGGCAGTTACACATTATGACTCAACCACAATCTTCTGTTTGTTTGTTTTCACTGACCTCACTATTTAGGCTTCTGCGTTTTTTCTTTCTTTTTCTATTTCTTCAGAACAGCTATGGACACCCTGACATCTTCCGCTTTTTGATAACTTTATCTCGGAGTCTTGTGTTCCCTGATCGTTTCCTTTCTCAGAAGATCAAAAGTGCAACATAGGGAAAAGAATACACAAACGACAACTACAATTATTATTATTATTATTATTATTGTTGTTGTTGTTGTTGTTGTTGTATGACACAGCAAACAAGATAGATATGCTGGATTTCATTTCACAAAATCACAAGTCGAACATTTCCCAAGTGTCTAGGACTGTGTGATGTATTTTTGGATGAGGCGTGCAGATCCCAGTAGGGTGGCCTTTTGCAGTTGGCAGATCGTAATTTTGTCAATGTCAATTGTTTCCAAATCAAACACAAATGACCTACTCTATATACAATTGAAAATAAACCAGTTCAGTAAACAATAGGTTATTTGTGTTTGAGTTGACTCAGGAACCCATTTAAATTGTTTCCAAATGCCGGCTGAGATCTTTTGGCACGGCACCCAGTGTGCCCATCACCACCGGGACCACCTGCACTGGTTTCTGCCAGAGTCTTTGAAGTTCAATCTTGAGGTCCTGATAGTGGCTGAGTTTTTCCTGTTGTTTTTTGTCAATGCGATTGTCACCTGGGATGACGACATCAATGATCCAAACCTTTTTCTTTTCCACAACTGTGATGTCTGATGTGTTGCGTTCCAGAACTTTGTCAGTCTGGATTCGGAAGTCCCACAGTATCTTTGTGTGTTCATTTTCCATTACATTTGCAGGTTTGTGATCCCACCAGTTCTTTGCTGCTGGGAGGTAGTACTTGAGGCATAAGTTCCAATGAATCATTTGGGCCACATAGTTGTGCCTCTGTTTGTAGTCTGTCTGTGCGATTTTCTTACAGCAGCTGAGGATATGATCAATGGTTTCGTCGGTTTCTGGCTGGGGGAATCCTTTGTTGGGAGGTGTCAGCTGGCCCTGACCTCCTCCCACAGGTAGGAAACAACCAAGCTTTGAAGCAGCAAGGCTATTCAATGCTACTCAAGGTGGCCAATTGCAACATTCACACTTGGCTCAATAAGACAATGGTTCTTTCTCCCAGCCTGGATTTTCCACAGATATATGAACCCCACTTGCTTAGTTTCCAACAGACCTCACAACCATTGAGAGTGCCCGCCATAGATGTGGGGAAAACATCAGGAGAGAATGCTTCTGGAACATGGCCATATAGCCCGGAAAACTCACAGCAAGCCAAGTTATTTCTGAATAAGATTTATTTTAAACTGGGACATCCAGAGAAAATGTCAGACCTCGCTTTGGCTTTCGGTTTTTCTCCCTCCAAGGAATTTCACAACAGCCAGTGAAAAGGACAGTGAAGCATTTCCTACTAAGCCATCTTCCCCATCTCTTGAAAAATGTATGTGAAATAGTTGATTTCTCAGAAACATCAGAACCATCAAAAAGCTCAGAATAGTTTCCTCTTGATCCATGCTTGCTGGAAACGTGAGGAGGAGAAAGGAAGGGGTGTTTTTCCCCCTCCTGCCTTGCCATATGATTCCTATCAGGATACCCAAGTAGAATAAGCTTCTGGAGCTTCTATAAATAACCGCAAAGCTATTTTTAAGCCCGTGGCGGGAGTTGCAAAGCAGCGATGTGCTTTGAAATGCTAAATCCTGTCAGAATGAAGGGGATCCGGGCTGCAGGGAGCGCTTCTCCGTGAGACATGCCCTGCCTCCACGTGAGAGAGACTGCGGCCTATTTCCTCACATGTCGCAAGGCAGCCGCGACGCATCTCGCCTGGCCTCAGACAACTCCAACGTCCCCCTCATTCATGGCAAAAAGCAGCTTGCCTCGTTTCTCTCCATTCATCCACTTCATTCACATTGTTTCTCTACTTTTCTCAAAGAAGCAGCAAAGAGGAGGAGACAGAGAAAGAAAAACAGGGAGACACACCATTCTTTCAGTTTTACCCAAAGGCCATTTTTCCACCCCAGCAGTTTCGTGAAGATCTCCTTGGATGGATAATGTTCCGTCATCTTGTCCAACTCCTGCAACTTTGGATCACACGTTATTATGCACAAAAGACACTCGCCGGTTTCTGAAGAGTAAAGGAAAAATATTTTGCTTTAACACATAGCTTTCACTCTGGAGGGAAGGGATGTAAACGTAATAACTATGATTATTTATGCATTTCAATTCATTAGTTTACTAGCTTAGTTACTCGGCGATGCCCGTGTTAGGCATTTTGGACATGTCTGAACTACAACTCCCATCATCCTCTGTCACTGCACTCCCTCCAAACCCTACCAGTATTTCAAGTGGGTCATGATGGGTTCTGAAATACAACACCGCTTGAGCTCTGCGAGTGCAGCATTTTTCAGAATGAAGCAGAGTGTTTGATGACCGGGACATCCGTAGAGATACCAAGGTGCTTGTATATAAAGCCATTGTCCTCCCAACCATGCTCTATGCCTGCGAAATGTGGACAGTCTACAGACGTCACACTCAATTCCTGGAGTGTTTCCATCAGCGTTGCCTCAGAAAAATCCTGCAAATCTCTTGGGAAGACAGGCGGACAAATGTCAGCGTGCTGGAAGAAGCAAAGACTACCAGCATTGAAGCGATGTTCCTACGCCATCAACTCCGCTGGACTGGCCACGTTGTCCGAATGCCCGATCACTGTCTCCCAAAGCAGCTACTCTACTCCGAACTCAAGAACGGGAAACATAATGTTGGTGGGCAGGAAAAGAGATTTAAAGATGGGATTAAAGCCAACCTTAAAAACTGTGGCATAGACACCGAGAACTGGGAAGCCCTGGCCCTTGAGCGCTCTATTTGGAGGTCAGCTGTGAGCAGCAGTGCTGCAGAGTTTGAAGAGGCACGAATGGAGGGCTTAAGGGAGAAATGTGCCAAGAGGAAGGAGCGTCAAGCCAACCCTGACCGGGACCGCCTTCCACCTGGAAACCGATGTCCTCACTGCGGGAGAACATGCAGATCAGGAATAGGTCTCTTCAGCCACCTACAGACACACCCCCAAGACACCAGAAATAGAGGACCATCATCCTCGGCCTACGAGGGATCGCCTAAGTAAGTAAGTAAGATGGGTATGTGGGTATCAAATCTGATCCAGATCTATCATCAATGGGGTTCATAGTGCTCTCTTGATGTGAGTGGACTACAACACCCATCCTCTTGGTGTGGGTGGACTACAGTTCCCATCATTCTCCGGCATGCACCCTCAAACCCCATTGGTATCTAAAGTTGGTTGTGTTGGGTATGTGTAGCAATTTTGCCTTAGCTCCACCGTCAACCGACTTCACACCATTCTCTGGATGTTGGTGGACTATAACTCCCATCATCCTAGATCCACACCTTCCCCCTAAATACCACCAGTGTTTTCAGTAGGTCACAGTGGGTATGTGTGCCAAATTTCTTCCAGATCCACTGGCACCAGCCATGACATGGCTCTCTGGATGTGGGATCAATCCTGGAAAATACAGACATGAAAGTGTAAGATCCTTCAGATTAGGGCTTCGGAAGTCATAACCCAGAACTTACAACTAATCATCAGTCATAAAGAGCCATTGCAGTAAGACAGACATGTGTCCTCTACAAAGGCTGTTTTAAAAAAATATATAAGTTGATTTATTGATATACTTTCCATGTATGAAATGCTGTGGCCAAGCTTAAGCCCATGTACTTCGCAATTGTGAAATCTCTACCATTCACACTGGCTTCGTTATAGCGACTTGAGGATGTTGAGAGCGAAAGTATACTTTATGATTTCTAGACCAGAATCTGGAGCCGTTTGTTCTACAAGACCCCTTTCACAATCAACTCGTTTTCCATAATATTCCCCTTTCATTTCCTCAAGGAGTAATGAAAACAACACCAATAGAAAATGGTTCATACAAGAGATGGTAAATGTATGCAAATCATAAAATGTTTATTTGGTTAGTTCATTAATTAATTTAAGACAATTCAATGTTGGTCTGAACCCTTCTACAAAATAATTCAAGTTTTTGACAAACCTCCAACACATAAAGTGACTTTTACCGTACACAAATTTCAGATCAAAATACGACACTCTTTTATTGTACAATTTATAAAACCCGGTCAATACAAACTACATTTAAAAAAGAGAACACGCTTCTCACTGATCCTTAGTACAGTATTACGCCACAATCCGCACAGTGGCCCCAGAGCCCTAGAGCACAAACTTAAACCAAGAACAAAAGCCCCCAACTTGCCCAACAGTATACGGAAAATGTAAACAACATGCTACTTAATCCAAGAACCATTTTGTACCCCTTTTTGCATTTTTAAAAATATATGTAAACCTCAAAAAGAGACCCGTGAGAATAAAGGAATTCAGACTGGTGGATAAAGAGCATGTGAAATGATCCCGAAGCAAATACTGCAATATATTGGATTTGATCCAGCACTAATTCATACAAAGGGTTTTGATCTTGTCTGAGTTAAAGCCGATGTAGTTTTTGTAGGGGAGAACACGGATATTAGGAGAGGAGAAGAGTGCAGCTTTTGGAAGTGTTTTGATTTAAAAGAGCAGAAAGCCAGGAGTGTGAACTGGCAAAGTGTTGGTGTGTCCCCAAAAATCCTTGCATGGGTACCGCAGATGGCTGTAAAATAACCAGTTGCATTTTGAAAGAAGTGGCCAACAAGATGTAAACATGGGATTGAGCCTGTTGTAACTTGAGTGTAGAGACTGAAGATGCATCTATCTTTACAGGAGGAGGAGAAACACAACATGTATTGGCTTGGTTCAGAACTAGGAAGCCCCCAGACACACAGAATTGTGTCTGGGTTGCTGTGAGTTTATCGGGCTGTATGGCCATGTTCCGGAAGCATTCTCTCCTGACGTTTCACCCACATCTATGGCGGGCATCCTCTGAGATTGTGAGGTCTGTTGGAAACAAGGCAAATGGGGTTTATATATCTGTGGAATGTCCATGGTGGGAAAAAGAACTCTTGTCTGTTGGAGGTAAGTGTGAATGTTGCAATTGGCCACCTTGATTAGCACTGAATGACATTGCAGCTTCAAAGCCTGGCTGCTTCCTGCCTGGAGGAATCCTTTGTTGGGAGGTGATTAGCTGTCCCTGATTGTTTCATGTCTGGAATTCCCGTTTTCATTCACACTTGCCTCCAATAGACAAAGAGCTCTTTCTCCCATCGTGGACATAATTCCACAGATATATAAACTCCACTTGCCTAGGGTTGTTGTATGTTTTTCGGGCTGTATGGCCATGTCCCAGAAGTATACAGCCTGAAAAACATACAACAACCCTGTGATCCCGGCCATGAAAGCCTTCGATAACACATTCCTCTTGCCTAGTTTCCAACAGACCTCTCAATCTCTGAGAATGCCTGCCATAGATGTGGCCAAAATGTCAGGAGAGAATGCTTCCGGAACATGGCAATACAGGCCAAAAAAACTCACAGCAACCCAGTGATTCCAACCATGAAAGCCTTCAACAACACAGAGTTGTGTCTGTTTATCAGGGCTTCTGGATCAAAGCCCTGATTTCTCTCAAATCAATTAATAAAAATATGCATTTCAGTTTTACAACAGTATCCCCCAACACAATTTTTCAGGATCACAACGTTTAAAAAAAAACCCAGAGAAAACACCAGCCACTGACAAATCACTTGAAGACATACAAACAGCACAAACAATACTAAGATATTTGTTACGCATCAGTATCCTATGTTCCATTGCAAAGCCCAGGTTTCACGAATCAATCACAAAGTGCCATTAAAATTGCACAGTTTTTTCCCTTCAAATATAACCGTAGGAGTTAGCATGCACAACACTGAAACAAGCTCAACCATAGTGGTTCTGACATCGATTTTGTACTGAAAAGTCCAAGCTAATAAGAGACACAGCATCCCATACACCAAAAAAACCCAATAAACGAACAACACGACACTTACTTAACTATGAATTTGTTCAGATGCCATAAAGGAAAAGATGTCCAACAAGCGGAAAGGGTAGCACAATTCTAGAGGAGCAGGCAAACATGGTTTCGGAGTGAGACTCTCATAACCCACTTGTTAGGTTGGCTAGGGCTAATGGGAGTTGCACCCCAAACTCCTGAATTATGAGGATGGGACTTAATTTGTCTTGGCCCTATGGTCAATGTCATATCTGAAAACATCCTACAGTTTTTAAAATATTCACCCATCTGCACCAATTAATATTTGATGTACAATGGATAGATAAGGAATAAGAAAAGGAAAACCAAACAGAGCAGAATCCATAAAGCTCATTCTGCATTCCATTGTTTACAGATGGTTCCAAGTAGCTTCAGTTTTACCAAAAAAGTCTTAGCTGGAATGAATCGTCAGCCTCAGATGATGGAAAGTTGATGTTGCTTAAGCGGCTGAGGGAGAAAAGGAAGGGGCCTGAGGCTGTTAGGAATTGTGAGAGTTGAAGTCCAAAATACCCAAAGGGCCCAAGTTTGCCCATGCCTGTTCTACAACCTCCATTCGGCATTGTAATAGGAAGGAATGTGGTGGACATGCTTTGGGGCATCTTACAGAGAAGTATGACAACTGAACAAACCCTGTTGACCGATTCGAAGAAATTAAAACTTGGAGGTACGTTAGTCACCACGGCCCTTTAGATTTGCAGAGGATGGTGCGTTAGCACCGACAGCAACAAGTGTATTATCACTAGTATCGGCAATCTGCAGGATTTAGAATTGTGAACATCCACATGGCACTGAACAGGCAACTTAAGACAAATCTCTGCCATTCTAGAAAAATCTAAAACTTATTCATGTTAATTGTTCAGTTGTTTGGTTTGCAATTTAACGCAACATTTTATCAAACATTGTTTAGTGGTTAAAGATAGGTGAAGTTGTGCATATGTGGGGATACTTTTTAATCAGGCCTCCATGTCTGGTTCCCATACAATTTGTGATTCTGGATTTTTCATGTTAGTCATTTGCATGGCCATCATAACATCAAAGGTAAGAAAAAATAAAAAAAATTCTGAAATTCAGCAGTTCAGCTGTAAATGTTAATGGATGAAAAGAACTATGTTTTATAATTATGTGTCACAAAGTACTAACTTATTTTTCTTAACTGCTTGCTTCTGATAAGCTCCATGTTGAGACTCTCTTTCTCACATAAGTGATAATATGCTGCACATGTCTGTGATTGTTCTTTATCTCTAGGTTGCTGTGAGTTTTCCAGGCTGTATGGCCATGTTCCAGAAGCATTCTCTCTTGATATTTCGCCTACATCTGTGGCAGGAATCCTCAGAAGTTGTGAGGTCTGTTGGAAATGAGGCAAGTGAGGTTAATATATCTGCAGCATGTCCAGGTTGGGAGAAAGAACTCTTTGTCTGTTTGAGGCAAGTGTAAATGTTGCAATTGGTCACCTTGATTAGCAGGAAGCAGCCAGGCTTTGAAGTTGCAAAGCCATTCAATTCTAATCAAGGTGGCCAAATGCAACATTCACATCTGCCTCAAACAGACAAGAGTTCTTTCTCCCACCCTGGACATCATTCCATAGATATAGTGGATAGAGGACCCCACTTGCTTAGTTTCCAACAGACCACGCAACCTGTGAGGTCGCCTGCCATAGATGTGGGTGAAACATCAGGAGAGAATGCTTCTGGAACATGGCCATACAGGCCGGAAACTCACAGCAACCCAGTGATTCCGGCCATGAAAGCCTTCCTACAAGACATTGTTCTTTATCATTTTCTTCTTAAAGGTGCACTTCTTATCTACCATTGACATCACAAATATATTGTGACTAACAATATTACAAATGGCAAATGTTAATCCCTATACATGATGTATGTAGATTCCATGGGAAGGAGTGCTGGTCCATTATCTTCCCCTATTAGAGAATGATTCTTGGCCTCAGTGCTATCTGCAGTCCCACTAAAATAGACCTGGATTTATTTAGATGTTAATTTACTATTCAGGAATTGACTTACTATGTTCACTCTAACTCAGCGGTTCTCAACCTGTGGGTCCCCAGGTGTTTTGGCCTACAACTCCCAGAAATCCCAGCCAATTTACCAGCTGTTAGGATTTCTGGGAGTTGAAAGCCAAAACACCTAGAGACCCACAAGCTGAGAATCATTGTAACTGGTTCTAACAGATTTCTTTAAAGCCTTGTATATATTTCTTGACACTGAAGCCCACGTGGCTGTCCATAACACCAACAGCAAAACATACAATGACAGAAAATATGGACTTTTGGCCCATTGATCCCGCATACTTTCTGACAAAAGAGTGAATTTCCTTCATAGAAGCATAGCCATTGTCCATTTTGAAAAATCCACTGAAATTGCACAGTGATACAATGCCAATTTCATATAGTGTGTGCTTCTCCTCCCAAAAGGCCACTTTGAAGAGTACAAAATGGTACATTTCCTTAAATAAACCGAATTTCTGTGATTAAACAACGTGGATGTGTTGAAAGCACAAGCAACATCTAACTGCTGTATGAACAATGCCATACAAGGCTAAAAATATCAACTCAAATACATTGAGCCACTAATAAAAGAAGATATTACAATCATTTTTTTTCTGATCCCATCAAAGGAAGCTATATTATAACTTGTAATTGTTATGTGAACTAAAATGAAATACATTTTCCCTGCTCAGTGAAACCCAAATGTGCAAATAGGACAAAGAATGAAAACTTGCCCAGCAACTAACGTGGCTGCCTTGTAAGTAAGTCAAAGGGAAGTACTAACTCAGACACAAATGACTATTAGGCAACCTATGTGCTTACACATACCTATGTTTGTCTTTTTTCCTGAACCAGATAAACCAGAGGTAGTCGTTCTGACTGGAATGTCAAATGGCCATCACCCAAAAGAGAAGATGCGGATGGCCTTACTTGAGTGTTTTCATGTAATCACAATAAGTTCACAACTGCCTTGCTGAATGCCCTGGCAGAAAGCAGAAACATTTAAAGAACATTTAGACATTACCTCTCAGCTACATAGCCTTTTCCAAAAGTGTACATATAGTAAATTTGCATAGCTGTGGAGGCAAGCAAATAGCAAGACAAGAGGGTGAAAATATTTACTCTTGGAAGAAGCTTTGCCCACAATGGATTTATACAGCGGCTGAGCAAAAAGAGTTCTTTACTTGAATCTTCTATAAGCTCACATTAGTGGTGAGAATAGGAATTGGGATAACTCAAATGTCTGAACTTAAATTTAAGCTCTAACAGGAGAAAATATAACAGGAAGGCAGTATTAATTGTACGTAGAGTACATGTATCAAATGTGCAATTTGGGAGAGCAATCTAGGGCTAGGAACTGTTCTGCTTGAAGCACTTGACTTAATTTGTCAATTCAGACACAAATAAATATTTTTCTGCTGGGAAGATAGCATGAGAAAGGACTGATACTCTCCCTTTGTGGTCCCAATACAATTGAGGGTTCCCACCACAATGTTATAAATGAAGAAGCGGACAAACAAGAGACATAGCGATGTCTTTCATGCCATATTCAGTTTGGCTATTTCTCTCCTTCTTCAAAGAATTCTAAGTACATTTTTGGTTCATTTTTCATTAGACTCCTCCTGCCCCAAGTACTATTTTAAAGACCAAGCCACCTAATTGTTTTGGCTAAAATCTAACTAGATCCAGTTAGTCCCAACTAGAAACACCGACTTAATGGGAACTTTGTTAAGTCAACCCTTATATAAGTTCTCTCAACGCCAGTTGAAACCAACAACTGGATTTAACTTTTTATATTTAACTACTGATGCTTCTTGGGAATTGATAAAAGAGATCTGAACCATTTCATCAGGGACTTTTGGGAAAGATCTCTTACGTACATGAAACACTTCATTTTACAGCCATACAGACTGCAAAAAAAGAAAAGAAACAAAAAGGGAAGGGGAAAGACTTCAGTAAATGATATTTATTATATTTAATTAGAAGCATAAATAAAGATAAAAATAATTAAATATACACCATTTTCCTTTCCTCAACTAATAATGGAATGATGAACTGGTCACCACTAGCTAAGGATCCCCAATCAAGTAATGGTTAAACATGTAAACTTTTCAAGTGTAGTGGTCGAGAATTCAGACGTTATGTCAAAATAGCACCTTTACGAATGGAAAGACCAAGGCCCTTGGTATCAAAGCAGAATAAACCACGGACTCTTTGGACCAAATTGAAAGAGCAATGGTTGTTTGCGCGCATGCGAAGCACAAGGCTGGAAAATTCCAATGCAACCTGCATGCATTCCCTCTCTCTCTCTGGCTATAGCTAATGGTTAAAACACAATTGAAGGCAAAATCTTGTTGTTCATTTATTTCAACATCTGAAATCAAACATAACATAGGGGCCACAGTTAGCACAGTGGGTTAAACCACCAGCTATAGAAAATCTTGCCAATCGGAAGATCAGCAGTTCAAGCTGTGGGTAGGAGTGAGCTCCCTCTGTCAGCCCCAACTTCTGCTTACCTAGCAGTTCGAAAACAGCAATGTGAGTAGATAAACAGGTATTACTTTGGCGGGGAGGTAAAAAGGCGCCTTGATGACATACCAGCAATTCGATCAGGAAGGGGCAACATGTTTGGGGTGGAAAATGGAACAGCACCTTTCCATGGCCAAGTCAAACATAGCCTCCAGATGCCAGAGATGAAAAAAGAGGGAAGCCTTGCCTCTGTCTATGTATTGTCTGTCTTTGTTGTTAATTGTATAACAGCATCGAATGTTTGCCGTATATGTAATCTGATCTGAGTCCCCTTAGGGAGATAGAGCAGAATATAAATCAAGTATATTATTATTATTATTAATACGGAAAAAACATTGAACTTCATGGCTATATTGATAGGCTAACTTTAATTCAATGTGGAGCTTATCAAGACTAATATCCTGTCTCCTTTTTCAGCAGAAACTCTCAGGTGGTTAACAAGATCAATCAAATGGGTCATGGAAAGCCAACAAAAGGAGTTTTCTCTCCAGGACTTTTTCAAAGCAAATGGGAGATGGATAAATTGGTGCAGCAAGCCCAAATTCTCTTTCCTGGGTATCACCTACACTGTAACTCTCAGTTGGCTTCCTATCAATCAGCAACTAAGTACCATGTAACAAACAAACCATCCAAACCTACTCTCAGTACCGACCCACTTGTTTCTAAACAACCAGCAGAAATGTTTCTTTCCTTTATAGTAAAAGGATACTCCTTGTTGAATTTGCCATATACTATTACACTGAAAAAGTTTCTTATTTTGAACAAACTTGAGGGAGCTTACATATAAATTCTTCATTATTTGATTAACAATTCAGGAGGGAAAATACAAGTTCACATGGAAACTGGTTTTAATCAAGATATATTGCTGCACCAAGATTTTGGTCTCACCCTCTCATGTGTTAAGATAAAGCAGGGAGGTAGAACACCACACATTCCCCTTGGACTCTTTGGTGGCACATAAATGAAATCAACAAAACAAATGCCTTTTGATAAGTAGTACTTGGAACCCTCTTATATTGAAGTATATCCTTGGTGAGAGCTCATAACGGAGAACTAGTTCTAGAACTAAACTATTAATATTACAAGAGGCAGCATAGTGCAGTGGTTTGAGCCTTGGACTATAACTCTAGACAGCAGGGTTTGAAAAACCCGTGACAACATTGTTGTGGGCTAGAAAAGACCTGAAGACACACAACTATGAACAGAAAATGTACAAATTATTACTAAAAAGATTTCACTTATGATCATATAAAGGCCACAGGACATTTGATTAGATCCAAGGGCCATACACAAATATTTTAATGATTCTGGATATCTCCTGCCATAGCAAGGAAAACAAGGCATTATCATTTAAGTAACCAGACAATGGAGCTATATGGTCCTTTTGTATCTGAACTGCATTGCCCATAGTCTTGGGGCCCATCAGGAAGATGTGGATATTGACTGAGGAGGTGATCAGCACTTTGATTAATGGGATATTCTTATCTATCTGGTTTGTCCTTTGGTATATGAGGACTGCTGGTCTCTCTGCCCCAACTCACAAAGGAGATCTACATGCATCGTTCTCCAGACACCCATCCAATGGCTTGGCTAGAAAATGTATGACAGGCTCCAATTAATTAGAAGATGAGAGCAAATGAAGGAAGCCCCATTGAGCCCTGTGTCTATGTCTTCCCACGAGTCCAGATTGGAGCCACAGGGAAGGAGTTCTTCCATAATTTAAAATATGTATGCAAATCAAAAATATTGCTGGCTGTTTTCTCCTATCTGAATGCATGGCCCTAGAATACTATTAAGACAGCAGAGTCCATACGTATCACAGGCAGTGAGGTTTTCCAAGGCAGTTTTGTAATATAAATTAAGAAAAACAACAAGTCCCTGTGGTCCTTCTTCATTTAAAAAAATCTGAGATGTATGTTATTTACATACGAAAAAAATTAATTACAAGCTCCATTTTTTATTTAAAAACTCTCTTCTCTAATGGATGAGATTTGTAGTACCTGCATAGAAATTGTTTTGGTACCTAGAGCAGCTTTTTTGGTATTGCAGACTAAATTATGTGTGACGAATAGAGGCTCTGTGCTTTTGGAAGCAAATCTGACCTAAATACTGAGCAAAGAAACTGTTTAAGGGAAAGACTGTCAAGAGTTTGCATATACACTATAATCTTGGATGGCAAATAGAAGCAAAAACTGAGGCCTAGCCACCATCAGTAAATTGCCAATTCACATGCAGCAAACAGGTGGTGGCTGATACACTGGGGAAGGGTATTCTGTGTGCTTTGTGGAGGAGTGTTTGGTGAGTTTGGAGTTGGGGTGATTTTGAGTTGTAGTGGCTGGTGGAGTGTGGATTGGAGAAGACAAAGAGAGCTGTAGGTTCATAGTGTTGTAGATACCTTTGTACAGACTGCAACTGAAGATAAAAGCCTTCCTAAATAACTTGGAACAAACAACTTGTGTGTGGTGTTGCGTTTTCCAGAAGATATCTTCCTAAACTACAAAGGGCAGCTTGGATTCTTACTACTGGCTGCAAGGAAAAGCTTCCAGGACTTTGCTAAAATAGTAGAGAACCCTGACAAAGACTGTTAGTGCATTGCCTGTGGAAGAAGTGAAAGGGTACATTTCTGAAGGAGAGGAGGAGAATGGCGACCCAAAGGGGGTGAGGGGTTTGGGGAAATGGCATACCTGTATTTTATGTATTCAATTATCTTTAAATGTTTTTCTTTCTCATATTCTGTATGAAATTCACTTCATAAAAACTTACTTTGAAAAAAAAACCCAGCTTTGATTTCTATTCTTTTTACCTGGAATAAAAAATAAAAGTCTGAATAAAATAAACAGAGTTTTAAATCGTATCCTAGAGTACACTTACTACACAATGCTAATTCAAGAGTTTGATTAGAATCTAAGTTCAACACAGCAGAAGCTCCAACTGTGGATTTGTTGATGGAACAGCAGAATCCAACAGAAAAGGAATGGAGCCATATTTTCTCCTCACATCTCTATACGGCCAAAATATCAATTCCAGAGAGCTGGGAAAACCTCCTAAGTTGGTCTTCAGATACCTTTGAAAGGTGCAGATAAGGAAGGGGTAGGAGTTCAACCGCACTGTGGCCTTAAGCAGCTGCAACATTTTGGATTTCAGCCACAGAGAAATGGCAGCATTGCCCCAAATCTAAAAGCCAGCCAAGTAATCCTACAAATGGTTGCAACTTTGATATATTCAGAGACCTTTCCCTGTGTGGCTATAGAAAAATTCCAGATGTGTCAACTCAAGCCAGCTAGTTCTACTATATCCCCTATCAGTTCCTCTATAAATACTCAAAGCCAAATTTTATTTATTTCAATTGCAGCAACATTTGGGGTATTCTCTGGTGACCGAAATAGAGGTACTTTGCCTATGTTGGCAACCCATTACTAGTTACATCCTAATTACTGATTGACCTAGTCCAATCACATTTTGCCATTTGGTGGGCTGCATTTGGCAATATAGTGAGCCTGATGTTGTGAGCTGCTTTGAGTCTCTCTCCTGAGGGGAAAAACAAGGTATAACAATAACAACAACAATCCGCATCATCTGTGGCCTCATGATCTACTTATTCAATGCACCACAAATTCAAATAGGCAGTGAGCAACTTCAGCAGAGTCATGCTGATAGCAGTGCTCATACTTGGTCATTTGTGAACACAATGACCTCACAATGCCTTTTGGATCATCCTCCTAAAAATCTGACGCCCTGACAAATTTGTAAACATCCTGCAGCTCCTCCATGATGCCAACAGTCGTGGACAGCAATAGCTCCCAAAGTGACCCATTTAAGGTGGAACCAGGTGTCAAACAGAAATGTGTTATTGCCTCAACCTTATTTGAGGCTATGATTCTGCATCTTGCTGATGGGAAGCTTCCCACTGGTGTAGAAATCACCTATTGGATTGCTGGCAAACTATTTAACCTCAGCAGACTGAAAGCCAAAACCAAGGTCACAACGTCTGTTACAGAACTCCAATATGTTGATGATAATGTAGCCTGTGCTCATTCAGAAGACCTACAAGCCACTCTAAACACCTTTGCAGAAGCATATGGAAAGCTTGGACATTTGAAGATATTTTTAAGCCTGGGACAAACCTGGATAATTAAGTTTATTCCATATTTAAACAGATTTATCTGGAACGTCATTTAGACACCTCATGCTAATCCATTACCTATGCCACATTACATGGCTGTGTAGATGGGGCCTAAGAAAGAAAAGACATCCCGCCAACACACTGTATCTACGTTGAGCTTATGCTCATGACCGATATTCTATGCATGCTGAGAAAGGAATTGGGAACTCACAAGGACATATGGGTGAGTCCATATGATTGCACCTTCTATGTTCTCTCTCAGGAGAAATGCCATATATACTGTACAAGCCCATCTCATGTATACGTCAAAGGCATGTTTTGAGGCCCAAATTATGGACTTTGATACAACCCATGGGTAAGTTGAGGGTAAAACATAGGACAATGCAAGAAAACTGGCAATTGCTTCTATTTTTCCACTCAGGCATTCAATAAATCCAGAAGCAGTGTAAAGGTGGAGACAGCAGAAATGGCTGATACTTCTTTTAGGTTGTCCTGGGAGGGATTAAGCTTTTGTCTTTTGCCACCCTCTAAAACTGCTAGACTTACACGGTACTACTGCATTTCTTCAGATTCATCTTCCCTCTAGATAAACATCTCTAAGATGGGTTTGTGTATTAGAACTGGAGGTATATTTTATGTACCATATTTTTGTTGGTGATGTGTCTCACCATTGATGGTCTTTCAAGAAATATGGTAATCCAAATATGTACATCTTTTGATTGGATCACACCAAAACCCCATAGATTTTAGGGGAAAATCCAATTCAGATATAGCTGTTCGGTTTACTGGGTATTAATTGTGGTCTCCCTTTCCAATGTACTCCAAAACAACAACAGGAATATTGCTGATGTAAACAAGACCAGCATCTAGGATAATAATAGTTACAGCTGAGATTCTACAACTTTCCAGAGCAGAAAACACTGTATTCTAACAATATACATGCTTTAACAGACATTTGACATTTCCAGCTGTGTCACACCACATTTATGGTGGGGTAAAACAGCTGAAAAGGGCCAGTGGATTTTTTTTCCATATTATTATGTTTCACTAACAAAGAAACAAAATAAAATTTTAAGAAGTGAGGTAAATTGTGCTCTACCAGAAAGAAGTTCATCATGTAAATGCAATTAAATATTAATATTTGTGAGGGGGAAAAAACCTTTTAAAATCTTGGAAAATAACAAAAATAACTGCATTTAAAGTTTACTGTACACAGCAAACTGTATTTTACAAAGAGGTCCTCTATAAGCCGGCTTTTGACCCTGAACACACTTCTACAGAGTCAGAAAAGCATTACAGGCAGTCCTCGAGGTACAAATATCTGACTTACAAATTACTCATAATTAAGAACGAGACTGAGACAAACAGGAAATGAGAGAAAGCTACCCCTCAGAAGGAAAATTCACTCCTGAAAACAACTCCATGGGGAAAACAGGTCTCCACTGAAATTTTATCTCCAATCATTTCCACAACAAGCCAAATTTCTCAAAATCCAATTCTCACAGGGACAGAAAATGAGGTGAAATCATCTGATCCAAAGTAATATATATATATAATTTTAGGTAAGTTACATTTTAAAAATGTACCTGTTCTGAATTACAAACAAATTCAACTTAAGAACAAACCTACAGAAACTATCTTGTTTGTAATTTGGGGACTGCCTACTATTTGACCATTCAATCCCACAGTAGCCTAAAAAGCAACGCCCCCCTGCTCGATATTCTATCTTCCTCACTTCCGTGTACTTGTACAATTATGAAAATGATCAATTCTGTAAACCTGCATCAGTTTTCAAGTTGTGTAGAAAGATAGCTGTAGTTCTATTTGGGAAAAAAATTAAATTAAACCTTTACAAAAAGCTGCACACTCCCATCCATTGCATAGATATTTCAATGGTAGAAAGCCCAGCCTTCCAATGTCTGCACTGAATGAGGAAGGCGCAGCATCCGGCCTCTGCACAGCTATCGTGTGCTGCTCCACAATGAGAACTTTAGATCCCTTGATGTATACAAGATTTTTTTTAAAAAAATCTGTGCAGTCATCAATCTTCTATTGTATTAGACCTCTTAGTTCGACTGAATCCATTTTAAATATATTTTAAAAAATCTTAGAAATGAAACACACTAAAAATGTATGTACAATGCTATCCTTTCAGGCACAGACCTCAGAATTGTGAAGAAGTCTTGAAGTAAATAAAGGTGCAATTGCCCATCTCTCTCCACAGCGGAGCCTCTCTTGGTATTTTAGTGAGATTGGTTTTCATGCAGTATTTCTTAAATTATCAACGCTACCCAAGATTATCTGTAACCATTCCCTTTGGAGATTCTCGCACTTTTTCCTGCCACTATTTCAGCAGGCTTCCTTTTTAAGATCCTATGTGCCACCTCCAAAGCGATTAAATTGTTTCGATCACATGGTCTCGCATTTTTAGGTAAGGTGACTCCACTTTGCCCATTTATTAGTGTACAATGACTCGCCTTCAGTTAAACGCTGAGGCTGAAGCACTTAAGCAGCTGAAAGCAAAGTTAGAACTTTTACCATACTGCAATCGGACATGCAGTTTGTGTTTCTGCTGCAAGATGTTTGTTTCTCCTCTATATAAAGCTAAATTGTTATGGTGGCAGCCCTCTTCTCTCAAGTTCTTCCTAGCTCCTCAACTTTCTGGAGGCCTCTCTCAAGGCGAAGGGACACGGATGCGGAACAATCCCTGTTGGAGCTGCAGCCGGAAGAGTTTGCAGTTGGCAATCCGTAGAGCGGCACATCCCGTCCGGCGAAGATCCGAGGGAAAGAGCGGCTTTGTGTGGTGCCATGTTCCGGTGCTTCTTTTAAATTCCCGAACATAATCGTAGTTGGTACCTGCCAAGAAGACAGATATTACAAAATAGCTTCATCAGAGCAATGACAACAATTCGGACCGAGGGCTCTGAAGCCCTACATTCTCTCCACACAGCAGCCAACCAGCTCTGTATGAGAAGCCAACTTGCAAGACCCAAATTCAATTGTAGCTTTGGTTTCACATTGGAAACTCATACATGGAGGAATATTGCAGCTATTGCAACTAGTAGCTATTGATGGAGCCAACCCTCATTAATTTATTTAGACTATATACTAGCTTGAGTACCCGGCGTTGCAAGGGTTATATTTTTTATTTTACAAAATGCATTAAGGTTGTTGGTCTACTACAACTCACATCTTACCGGATTAACCCCCTGAAACTCTATCAGTACTTAAAGTTTGTCATGTTGTGCAAATGTGCTCTAGATGCATCATCGATGGGGTTCAGTATGCTCTCCAGCTGCAGGATGAATTACAACTCTCACCATGGTGGGTCAGTCCTGTCAAATCCCTCCAGTACGTTCAGTTGATCATAGGGGTTCTGTGTGCCAAGTTAGGCCCAGGTCCACCATTGGCGAGGTTAGGCATGCATTTTGGTTGCAGGTGAACTATAAATCCCATTACTAACAATGGCTATAAATCAAGGTGAATTCCCTCCAAACTTCTCCAGTATTTTTCTTTGGTCATGGGGGTGCCAAATGTGGTCCAGGTTCATTGACAGTGGGGGTCACAGTGCTCTGACTTGATGCAGGGTGAATTACAACTTCCACCATGTGGAGTCAATCCCCCAAACTCCTTCAGTATGTTTAGTTGCTGCTCGGTTCTGCTCTGTTTGTTATGCAGACAGAGTTGAAAAGAATAGGAAAGGATTAAGGGAGAGGTGGTGGGTGGGATCATGCAAATTCCACACCAACTGAGAGAGTAAGAAACACTGGGATGTTTGCGATGGAGGAAACACATAAAATCGAGGATGCAATTGTTCCTAAATGAAAGCATTCCTTGGGTGGTGGACCGTAGTGTTTGTGGAGGACATTGGCAGGGCTTGGGCTACATGTTCATAGCACTTGCTATAACCTGAACTGTCAGTGGAGGGAGTGCTTTTGGTGGCTCCCCAGCACTGTGGGTTCTAGCTCTTTGTGAAGCCTGTCTGTGGAAGTGTACACCCCAGCCACATACACACATACATATTTTCACTTGTGCCAACCTAACAATTCGGAAACATGCTAATGTGAGTAGATCAATAGGTACCACTCCAGTGGGAAGGTAACGGCGCTCCATGCAGTCATGCCGGCCACATGACCTTGGAGGTGTCTACGGACAACGCCGGCTCTTCGGCTTAGAAATGGAGATGAGCACCAACCCCCAGAGTCAGACATGACTGGACTTAACATTAGAGGAAACCTTTACCTTATTTATTATTTCGTTTAGCTTATTAGCTACAGGCACTTGTAGGCTATTTTCTAATATTTTAAAAATGCATATACATCCAACAAGGGGGGATAGGATGGACACCAAAGTTATATTCATCATTTAGCTCCTGACCTGTATCCAGATCTCCAATCACATAAATGCTAGCTCCAATGGGAACAGCTCCATACACAAATGAAGAACTGGCTGGGATGCATAAGTTCTGATCATTCAAGTAGATCCACCTGCAAGAAAAGGCAAGGTTTAAAGGGTGATTTGGAAAATAAAAACAAAATGCATGTCCGAAAATCCAGCTGCCCATCCCAACTAGAGAAGACCCACTGAATCAAGGAAAGGGAACTTACATTAATTACTAGTTTGCATTTAAGCATACACAGCTCTATGTGTTCATTGTGAAAGGCTACTCACTGAGAAAGAGATCATATTCCCTAAATCAAGGAGCAAGAAACTGGTTGGGTAGTAAGTAGATAAAGTACTAAATAAAACATTCTAATTATCTGAAAACTCTTACTGAGTATCAAGACACTGCGGCATACTGAATAAAAAGGATTTTGGAGGAATCAATCTTATAGAACAGCACCCTCTTCTGGTTAACAGAAATATAACTGATACCATATTTATAGACAAGAAATCTTTACTGAGGATTTCTTATTTTCAGGAAAAAGGTTTCCTGACTGATACACTCCAGTTGCCATTTAGTAGTGTATTTACAGTAATACCTTGACTTAAGAATTAAATTCATTCTATGATCGAGCTCTTAATTCAAATCACTTTTATCTCAAAGCGAATTTTCCCACTGGAATATATTGAAATGCTAATTTGTTACATGTTTTGAAATAAGAAAATGTACTTTATAAATAACAAATAATGTATAAATGCACATTCACATGGATCAATACAAAAAAGAAAGATAAACTTTAAAATGCCAGAAGCACAAAGTTGTGGCAAGGAAGCTCAAAGAACCAAGTGAAGAGGCAGAAGCATCCTTTTCTTCATCATCTTGGACTCATTTCAGCCCTCCCTTGTCTTAGAATCATAGAGTTGGAAGAAACCCAGCTTGTTCTCTCTCTTCATGAAGCCAAACAGACCAGGAATAAAAAATACACAAAACCAATTAACCCCAAGTTTCGCAAAGCAGAGAAGACCAAAGCAGACAGCAATCTCCCAAAGCAGACAAAAGAACAAGGCATGGAGGCTGCTCCCTTGAAGTCCTAAATCTCTGTACTCTTGTGCTTGCACTCCCTCTGGTGCTTTCTCTTAAGTTAAAATGCTGTTCTTATCTCAAAGTGAAACACGGGGCAAGCGAAGGCTCTTAAATGCTCTTAAGTTAGGATGCTCTTAAGTCGAGGTTTCGCTGTACTTCAAATAAAATGTGTCTCCTGTCTATTCTCCCTCTGTTGGAAAAAAAACTGACCTCTGTGCAGACATGTTTTATGTGCATTAATACTACTGAATTAAAGTGTATGTATTAAAGAAGAAAACTTATATTAAAATTTATTTATTACAACATTTCTATCCCGCCCTACTCACCCGCAAGGGGGACTCAGGATAGCTTACAAGTATAAAACACATATATAAAACGATTCCAAATTGCAATTCTTTACAAAATAAATTAATTACATAAAAGCATTCAAATAACATTCATATAAATACACATTGAAGGCGTGTTTCCAAAAAAGCATATTACTCATTACTCAATCTTGTTGGTGGGTTGTGTAAAAAGCTGTTGTTACCTCTTAAATTCATCATGATAGAATTCTGATTTGCAGGTCACCATCTCGCTGGTTTGGTTATCGTCCCGACTTCTCACCCCACCAAAGACGTAGAGCTCCGAAGCCACGCCACACGCCACAGCCCCAAACCTGGAACACAATGCAGGAGAGGAAATGTACCGCCAGGTTAGAGGAATTTGGCAATTTACTGGTAATAATAGTACTAATAGTAATAAATTTGATTTGTTACCCACCTCTGCTAATGCTCAAGGCAAGGTACAAGAAAATCAAAATACATCAATGTAACATATACACAAAAAACTTACATATAAAAACACACTATTCTAAAAACATACACCAAAACTGATTATCAAGATCACCATACAGCAGTAATGGAATGCAAATCAAAAATTAGCATCCATTCTAAGTATTCCTACTGAGAGTACTTATGTGATACAAGAACCGTTGTTGTGCCAAAACCCCTCCATTCATAAAACGAAGGAAAACCATGGCTTGAACTGAAAGAAAAGTCCTTCATTTTATAGGAGCTTTAAGTTACTGGATATCACCTTAGTTTCTTGTTCCCACTATTATTTATTTTGCATATTTCCCATACCTCTCTCCAACTGTTGTAGATAGCGACCTTCTCAAGCCTCCTCTAGTTAATGTTTTTTGTTTTATAATATGTTAGTTTATTTCTCAAAGTGTATGTCTTCTCTGGTTTGCAGTTTCCTTATTTCTATGTACTGCAAGCAGTGAGAGAGGCTGCAGACCATGTGACTGGTTCAGCGACTGTTTAGAATGTTCATTTTTAAAAGGAATGACAGTTGGGGCTTGAGTCTGTTTAAGTACAGAAGCCAATGTTAGAAGTTAGAAGTCAGTTGAGGCTTGAGTCCTTTGGAAGTAGACTGTTATGAAAGAGAGCTGTACATATCAATATACAGTAGTTTAGAGACTGTTAAAGACTATGAGTTAAAGATAATACTGAAATGTTTTAAAGCGTAACCTGACAAGAAATGTACCAGTATATTTAAATACATGAAAGTGTGAGTAAAACAAACTTGTTATTTTAAAGAAGCTTACTTGAATCTTTGTCTGCCGAGAGCATTGAATAGAAACAAGATATTTACAGGCCCAGTGATCTTCCATTACCCAATAAACTAAATGAACACTCCTGAAACTCTGCTACCCATTAGGTTATGATTCTAACAAGCCATAATCAACCAGGCCAATACCAACACCTATCAGCCTTCTCTCTTTTTCTTCATTGTACCATTTGTGATACTACCTTAAAGCACTGGCGTTTAGGGAGAAAGTGCAGCGTACATTTCAGGAATAGGAAAAGAGAAGACAAGTGATGTGCCCGTATTATACCGCAGTTAACACCGGGGACATCTTTTTAATAAAACACACACGGGAGGGTTTCTCAAGAATCAGGGTCTGTCTTGACTCAGGAGTCAGGGTCTGAGTTCCTCTGGATCCGCTCTGATTCTCCTTGGGGAGATAGGACAGAATGGCAGAATACAAATAAAGTCTTATTATTATTATTTGTTCTTAGGGAAAAGGTATTATGCACCTCTGCAAGGAAAACAAATTTGTCTTCACTAGAGCAATAATGGATGCAACAGTTTCTCTCCATTTCCCAGTCTTTCGAAATTGCATAGGAATCCAGTTGCAGCTTAATGCAATGTGAATGGGTGCATTATCATGACTATTATTTATATCCCGCTGTTACTCTCGAACAAAGGAGACTCAAAGTGGCTAAGTAAAACCAATGCAATGCAATTAAAACCTAGAAATATATAAACATGAGAATGGAATTAAGGACACTCCTGTTTCCATCTGTTGGTGGTATGTGGGTTTCAATAGGTTATATACATTTCTAGAAATCTGGAAAATTAATTGTAATACACCGTACACACCGTCTTTCTTTTAGAGGGCAAATAGCAGTCCATTGCTGGGTCCTTGGGTCGTAACATTCAACGGACTCAAAAAGCTTGCCATAGGAACCGCCCCCCATTGCGTAGATCTTCTTTTTCATCGCTGCATAACAACCAATCTTAAAAATTAAAATAAAAACCAACTTATTATAATTATGTAACACAGTAATGGAAAAGATTACAAATGAAGTACAGCTCAGTTAAAATGAATACATTTCTGTACAGAAGAGTAGTTCGCTCATACACGAACTAACAAATTGTTAAGCATACCATTACTCATCCACCGCAAACACAAAATACAATAGTCCGTGAAGAAAGTGATCTGGAAAGTGTTATCTCAAATGGAACCAAGCTCGCTCTTTTTAGCAGCTATATACTAAGCTGTTATCTATTTACTCTCCTGGTGAAGAGTTTAGTTCAACACAATTATCTCTTAATATATCAAGGAAAATAGAAGGTGGACGGGGAGGAATATATTGTTTTTGTTTCTTTCCAGTATTGCTTAAAAATGTAATCCAGTAAAATTGCATTTATTTCAATTAGTGCAAAAAAGAAAAAAAACACAAACATGTCAGATGAGTCAGACAAAACTAATAAGTATTTTCTGCCAGAAATATACTGGTACATCTTTAAAACATACATCTCAGCAGCGAACGAAATGGACTTCAACTTCCTGATCTATTATGAAGTGTTACAAGGTTTTTAGCCTTCACTGCCAAATAGTGTTGGTGCTGCATCAAACTACCACTCCTATGATTCCATAGCATTGAGCCACGGCAGTTAAAGTGGTGTGAAACTGCATTAATTCTACAATGTAGATGCACAACCAGCAATATGAACGGATACAGGAGCTCATTCTAACGTTTCTCTCCTACCAAGCTTGACATCTTAATATAACTACACATGTCAAATATTAGTTTGCTGGAGATGTGGCATGTACAAAGGGACATATTATCATTTATGGTGGGAATGTCCCCAGCTGAAGAGTTTTTGGAATAATATATTTACGGAAATAGGTAACATTATAGGACTAAATATCACCCAATAATAATAATAATTATTATTATTATTTTATTTTTATACCCCGCCTCCATCTCCCCAGGGGGACTCGGGGCGGTTTACAAATACAAAACGAACATACAATAATATCAAGTACCAAAAAACGCGCATTAACCCCAAATGCTAGGTTAGCAGTACTAATGGATGCCACTAAGTTGAATTTAGAAATGGAAAAGAAAGAATTGGTGATTTTTTTACTCTTATTATTATTCTATTATATTATTATTATAACTGCAAGCAACTGGAAGACCATAAGCAATCCCACATTGGAAGCATGGTATGGGGAGGTATGGAACGTAACCTTAAATGATAAACTAGCAATGGAAATAAGGGTGTATTTGGGGGGGGGGGCTAATAGATAAGATTTTGATTCATATTGGTTGGTTTTTATTAAATATGTTTTAGAGAGTGAAAAGGTAAAACAATACAACCTTGTCAGTCAGGAATTTTGGATATGACATTTGTTTACTGGTTGAATTATACATTTTATGGTAAAGGAAATGATACTTGTTCAGACCTTGGTGGCGGGGTTATATATTTGTAAAATGTTCATTTTTTGTGTTCTGTTTCATTGTAAGTTGTAAAAGTAAATAAAAATTTATATATAAAAAAATCAAACACTAGTTTGATACTTAAAACCCTTAAGACTCTCCGAGAACTGGTCCCCAAAGTTTATTTTCTCTCCTTTCACTCTGTCCTCCTTTCCATACTGTGTCATGTTCATAAGACCATATACTAGCATGCTGGGACTATTAAAAAGTATGACAGCTTTTATTACATCTTATACATTTTAAGAATTGTGAAAATTGATAACACAGGGTTGCAAATATCAAAAACTATGTGAAGCCCTTTAGAAATGGCTTTAGCAAATATTGTTCCATTTTATTGATTTTGTTTAGTTCATCGCCTACCTTTCTAATCATGGTCAGGTCTGGTTGCTTTGTCCATGTCCTACTGTAAATGTCATAGGACTCCATGGAGATGAGTTCCCGTTCTCCATCCTCACCTCCCAGAACATATAATATCCCATCAATTTCTACCAAGCCAAAATTGTGTCGCGCCTGTCAGAAAGAAGTTAAGATGTATTACATTTACATTCTTAATTAAATTCACTTCCTTAATTTCAACAAAGTCTTCCCAGCTTCTCATAAATATATTCACTATAAAATATACATAAGCAACGGATGTTGTAATGACACCATAAGAGCCAACAAATGTACCGTATATACTCAAGTATAAGCCAGCCCGAATATAAGCTGAAGCACCTAATTTTACCACAAAAAACTGGGAAAACTTATTGACTTGAATAAAAGCTGAGGGTGGGAAATGCAGCAGCTACTGGTAAAATTCAAAATAAAAATAGATGCCAATAAAATTACATTAATTGAGGCATCAGTAGGTTAAATGTTTTTGAATATTTACTGTATTTCAAAGGAAAACAGTAAACTAGCTCTGTAAGTGGAAAAGTAGTATCAACAAAAACAATATAGTATCAACAATAACTTAATAATAATAATAATAATAATAATAATAGGAAGAATAAGACGACTTAATTTATATCCCGCCGTATTCTCCCCATGGGGACTCAAGCTGGCTTCCAACATAGTAAGAGGCAAACATTCAATGCCTTTATAAACAATGCAGAACTAAATATAGCTCTACAATTATATATACTAATTTCACATATGTATTTTTTCCTGAAATGTTTGCAAATCCTCTCTATATATGTGCATTTTCTTCCTGCAATATTTGCAAGCCCTATATATCTATGTTTATATCTACATATAAACATAGATATATCTATATTGTATACATAATAGATACAGATATACAGCTACAGTAGAGTCTCACTTATCCAAGACTTGCTTATCCAAAGTTCTGGATTATCTAATGCATTTTTGTAGTCAATGTTTTCAATATATCGTGATACTTTGGTGCTAAATTCATAAATACAGTAATTACAACATAACATTACTGCGTATTGAACTACTTTTTCTGTCAAATTTGTTGTATAATGTGTTGTTTTGGTGCTTAATTTGTAAAATCATAACCTAATTTGATGTTTAATAGGCTTTTGCCTCCTTAATCCCTCTACTGTACATGGAAATCTCTAGATATACTTCTTCCTGACTTACAAGGACTTCTGTCCCTCTCCTTTCCCTTTTCAAAACATTTCCTTGGTAAGAGCGAGGGAGACTTTGGGAAAAAAAAACAGACTGATAAAGGAGGGTAAGATGAGAGATAAATACATCATATATAGCAAGCAATGGCATCTAGGCTCAGCTAGCTGGCTTGACCCCATTATAAGCCGGGGGGGGGGGGGGGTTCAGCTCAAAAAAGGGCTGAAAAACTCGGCTTATCTTTGAGTATATACGGTATATGGCATAAACTGTTTTGGAACAGATTTGAACAGTGTAATCCAGTCAATGGAAGGGTTGAACAGAAAGGCAAACTCACCTCCGTCATTGGTGGCAAAGAGCTCCATGAATTGGTATCTGGATCATATTTTTCCCCAGAACATAAAGTGACTTTGTTATCATCTTGGCCTCCAAGCACAAACAAGAACCCTTCTGAAAACAGTGATCATATAAAGATTTTAAAATGCAAGTTACATTAGTAGATATCTAGCTGATTTAGAAGATAGCAAAGAGCCTAGATCAACCAGACCATTATCTGTAATGGTCCAACCAGGTTTCTCCAAGAAATGCACAAAAAGGGCAAGAAGGCAACTGCTTGCTTTTTTCAGGAATTGGTAATCAATGGTATGCCATTTCTGAACATGAAAGGCTTCACAAAACCATCATAATAAACAACCATCATGAATGTTGATCAATAAGAATTAATGTTTACAAGTTCATGTAAGTACTAAGGAAGGGGTTCTCAGCCTGTGGGTCCCAAGGTGTTTTGGCCTACAACTCCCAGAAATCCCAGCCAGTTTACCAGCTGTTAGGAGGCCAAAACATCTGGGGACCCACAGGTTGAGAACTGTTGTACTAAGGGCATTCAAGTTCAAATAAGTGCTCTTTCCTTTTGCTCCTTACTCTTTCAAACACAAAGTACAGGCTGTCTTATCTGTACTAGGACAGCTAAAATATCAGATGATCGTTTTATATAATGTTGCCTTAATAAATATAAGCTAAAATATTAGCAGTTTTCATAATCTGCATTTGGTAGGAGAATATACCAAGTAAGATCCCAACTGTTCCATAGTGAAACATTCCTGTATGAACTGGTTTAGAAAGTATCTATAAGACACTGAACAACACTTATAAAGTATTAAGAACACTACCAAAATAAGGAGGTTTCCTACATAGCTGTAAGTGTATTTGCATTAGCCAAGACCATACATTTCATGGCTTCTCTCTTGTCCCATACATATACTATCCATCCATCCATCTCTATAGTAGTAGTAGTATCAGCAACACATCAACAAACTTGGCATTTATTCAATTTTCTCTTTGGCTCTTCACTAAAACGTAAAGAAAGCCACCCATTAAATCATTCAAATATTCTCCAAGGCCATGATCCAAAGAGGCTTTAAAAGGCCATTTGACTTTCCAGATAATTAAGGGCATTAGGCATGCTTCACTTTGCATAAGAACCATGTTATCTTCCTGCCTACCTGCTGAAAGAACACCATGATTTATCCTGGGCGTACTCAGAGGAGCCAGTTCTATCCAAAGTTGTCGGTTAGGATCATATAAAGGGCACATACACCGCATTACTGATGATGGCTTCCGGGATCTGAACAGGTAAAAAGGCAAAAATTAATGCATTAATGCAGAGCTATATGTCATAGTTCAAATTTGCAATTAAATCTAAAAGTCAAAAATGTACACAAACCAATCTGAGTTAAAAAGCAATGGATTTATAGATTAATTTTTAACTTTTGCATCTGTATTTGTTTAGAAGGAGGGCTGTGTGAAGTTGTAGTAGTTAGGATCATTGTCTTAGATTGAGTTGTTAGGTTTTTTATATTAAGAAAAAACATTTGTTGTGTATGAGGACGTTGTCTTTTTTGTTTTGTGCTCTGTGTATGCTTTTGTTTATATAATTGTAGTTTTTTCCTTGAATAAAAATAAAAGGGTGGAGTAATTTCCTATCAAGCAATATTTTCTTTATTTGGAGGATTATGCCACTTGATTCCTGCTGTGTAAGCAGAAAACACTAATTTAGTGTATTATATCTTGTGCCATACTCTAGCCACATGTGTCATACTCAAGGCCCGTGGTCCAAATCTGGTCCATCATGTCCTTTTTGTGGCCCTCCAGGTGCTAGAGTACAACACCTATATTTATCAAGCATTAGACATGACTAGAGTTGATGGGAGTTGGGATACAGCCACATTTGGAAGGCTACTGTTTGTTTCGTTTAGTTAGGAGAGTGAGGTTTGGATTGAAATACAAAGCTTATGGATATGATGCCTGACTTTACAACATTCTTTAACCTTGCCCCAACCTCAGAACCACAAGTGCTGTTGAATTACAATTTCCATTATCCTCAGTCCACATCATAGATAAAAAGCAGAGGTGTCAAACTTGTGGATCTTCAGATGTTTGGGCCTCCAACTCCTAGAAGCCATAGCTAGCTTGTCTAATGGCCAGGAATCCTGAGAGCTGAAGTCCAAAACACCTGGAGGGCCACAAGTTTGACACCACAGATCAAAAGTGATTATATTTGGCCTTCTGCCTTCACGGATTTTCATTTCATGGATTCAATGGTCCTTTGTAGCCCTCCATGAAAATGAGTTTTACACCACTGTTCTAGCACAAAGATTGGGATCACATTTATGCCAAACAGAAGAAAATTTCCACGTATGGAAATGGATCCAATCGATATATATTTTTTTAAAACTGCAGAATGGTGCTATATTTTAATCCTAAATATACAAATCTATCAGTAAGATCTGAAGGGTTTTCCCAAGCTACTCACACTCGTTCTTCGCCGCCAACGGTCACAATGCATTCCGAATATCCTCTGGGTTTAAATGAAGCGAGCATGGCTTCCCCTTGCTGGGGCTGTGTGAGGGGGATGTTGCTGCACTCTTTGACAATCTCCCGGACCAAAGGCTCGCTCATCATCTGCTCCCGCAAGTAGGCACAGTCCAGCCCTGCTACCCACACTGCTGACATCGCATCCTTCATGTGAACCTGGAGAGCCAGGGAAATATTTCCAGAATGAAAGAAGCCAACCACAGAATAGCCACACTTGCATGAAATACCATATTTACTCGAGTATAATGCACCATCAACTCTAATGTGCACCTCAATTTTCAAAACCCTGAACTAAAAAAACTATTTGCTGGTGAATGTAATGCACAGTGGCAAAAAATACACTCTTTGTAATCTGGTCAAAAAAGGTGCTCATCACTGTTGCTACCTACTTAGAATTCCTTCTTTGAAAAAATGTTAGAATACCAAAGCTTGCAGCAATGGAAAAGAAAACCCTGGGGTGTATCTATGCTGTAGAATGAATCCACTTTAATTGCCCTGGCTCAATGGCATAAAATCACGTGGTTTTACAAGGTCTTGAGCCTTCTTTGCCACAGAATGCTGGTGGCATTGGGATAATGGATTATAACCTGTTAGGATCACAACCTAATGGGATTTATGACCTGTTAGGATCATAACCTATTGGGTAGCAGAGTTTCAGGAGTGTTCCTTGAGTTTATTGGGTAATGGACGATCACTGGGCATGTAGATATTTTGTTTCTATTTGATGCTTTCAGCAGATAAAGGTTCAAGCTGACTTCTTTTAAAATAACGTGTTTGTTTACTCCTAACTTCATGCAATCACTGGGCATGTAGATATTTTGTTTCTATTTGATGCTTTCAGCAGATAAAGGTTCAAGCTGACTTCTTTTAAAATAACGTGTTTGTTTACTCGTAAGTTCATAAATTGAAAGAAACAGGTAGTACATTTCTTATCAGGTTAAGCTTTAAAACGTTTCAGTTTGTATCTTTAAATTATAACCTTTAACAGTCTCTTCAAAACTATATTGCTCTGTACAGCTCTCTTTAATAACAGTCTACTTCCAAAGAATTTAAGCCTCAACTGTCTTCTAGCTCCCAACACTGGCTTCTGAACTCAAATAGACCAAAGCCTCAACTGTCTTTTAACTGTCGTCCATTCTCAACAATCACTGAACCAGTCACATGGTCTGCAGTCCCTCCCACTGTCTTAAAGTATATAGAGCTAAGATAACTGCAAACCAAAGACACACACTTCAGGAAATAAACCGACACATTATAAAACAGACAGACATCAAATAGAGGAGGCTTAAGAAGGTTGCTATCCTTAACAAGTGGCATGGCAAACTAAAAATCCTAAGATTGCATAACACTGAGCTGTTGCAATTAAATTTGAGGTGATGTCCCCCACACAGGAGTTCCAGGCACTGAAGCAGCTTTCCCTTTTGTTTTGTCTCAGCACTAAGAATACCATACTATGCGAATCTAATGTACACCCTAATTATGATGAGAAAATTTAGTCACAAATGGTGTGCGTTAGATTTGAATAAATAGGATAGATAGATAGGTCTCAACCATGTACCTTTCTTAGCTCAGGATCATGGGAAATCCACCGGATCACAGCTTCAAAAACATGTTTTTCATTCCCAACATTCAGTTTCTCCAAGGACAGCACCTCTTTTAGTTTCTGAGGACCAAGTTCCAGGAATTCCTCTGTGCTGCTGACATCTCTGAAATGTGTTTCCAGATATTCGGAGGCAAGATAATGGACATGGTGCAAGCAATAGTGAAGAGCAAAGTCCCGGATCCCAATGCAGTTTTCAGCAGCAATGCAACCCTCGAGGAACTCACAACACAGAGTTTTTAGATCTGTGAGCAACAACAGGTCAGCAGCTTGTACAACATCCTGAATGGTGTCTTCACTTAGCCTGATCTGCAAAAGGTTTATTAAGAAAACAAAACTTATCATCATAGCAGTGGTTATATTTTCCAAAAGTCAAGTTCCAAACGTGACAAAAGTGATACCCAATACCTGTCACTGCAACTGCCCCCTCATTATAGTGCAATTTCACAACATCTCTAGTGAATACATAACAGCACTGAAAAACAAAGAAGTGTATTATCTGATTCAGCTATAACTTTCTCCTGTCTCCTTTCCAAGTATAAAAAAGGTAAAGGTTTCCCCTGACGTTAAGTCCAGTCATGTCTGACTCTGGGGGTTGGTGCTCATTTCCATTTCTAAGCCGAAGAGCCGGCGTTGTCCGTAGACACCTCCAAGGTCATGTGGCCGCTGGCATGACTGCATGGAGCGCCGTTACCTTCCCGCTGGAGTGGTACCTATTGATCTACTCACATTGGCATGTTTTCGAACTGCTAAGTTGGCAGAAGCTGGAGCAACAGCGGGCGCTCACTCCGCTCCTGGGATTTGAACCTGGGACCTTTCGGTCTGCAAGTTCAGCAGCTCAGTGCTTTAGCACACTTCGCCACCAGGGCTCTGCGCTTCCAAATATGCTCACTTTAAATGTCTATGTTACCTATGGGACCTGTGCCACTTCCTTTTGATTATCTACACTATAAAGTGCTTCACCAAGTCAGAACTGGCCAACATGAGCCCTGTACTCTATATGTAAGTCACTAGATGCTGTTAGAATGCAAATCCAAGTAGCACTAGGCAGTACAGCCAGTGGTAAGAAACGATGGGAATTGTCCCCAACACATGGAAAGCTATACACTGCCCATCTTTGACTTATTGATCTCTATACTTTAAAAAAGAACAATACAAAATTAAAAGCAATTAAATACAGTGTAGATTTAGGTAAAATTCAAATGTAGTAAGGTAAAGGTTTTCCCCTGACATTAAGTCTAGTCGTGTTTGACTCTGGAAGTTGGTGCTCATCTTCATTTCTGAGCCGAAGAGCCAGCATTGTCTGTTGACAACTCCTAGGTCATGTGGCCTGCATGACTGCATGGAGCACCGTTACCTTCTCACCTGAGTGGTACCTATTTATCTACTCACATTTGCATGTTTTCAAACTGCTAGGTTGACAGACGCTGGGGCTAACAGCAAGAGCTCACCCCGCCCCCAGATTTGAACTGAAGACCTTTCAGTCAGCAAGTTCAGCAGCTCAGCAGTTTAACCAGCTGCGCCACCGGGAGCTCCTCAAATATAATAAATACACTTAAATTAGCCTTTAAAACTCACATTATGTTCCCTGTAGCCAGCCCCCATCAGCAGTCTGGCTGCTGCTCTTCAGACCAACTGAAGTTTCTGAATAAGTAAGTTCACAGTAGTATTAGTGTGGTGCTCAAGAAGTCAAAATAATACTTACATTGAGAACTAATACATACTTCTACTACAGAACATCAATAGTGCTTCAAAAGAAAAGATCAATGCATTTTAGCACTAGCTACAAGATTCCCAGGAGCAGCAGGTATGAGAAGGTCCATGAAAAACCAACCAACGACCCGCTGCAGTCTATTTTCTGCCTGTTTATATATGTATTTTAAAAGTGCAAATATAAACAGAATTCCTGAAATGCAAAGGCAGATAGGATTACTCTTGTAAACACAAACCTGACCACTGAAGATGTAGTCTAGAATCTCTTTCATAGTGTCAACAGATATCCCCTCAAGTTCAATTTTATACATGGAGCCATCGACCTTTGGAGGATTATAGTTCAATTTTGTTCTGAAATTAGAAAAAATCATTGCTTTTAAAAAGTGACGGGATCTAGACAGGACATACATTCTTTCTTGGCATTCTGAATGAGTTGACACTTATGTGACCATCATAACACAGCAAAACGGAAAGGGAACCTATCTTGTCTGTAATTTGGGGACTATGTGTTGTCAAAAGCTTTCATGGCCGGAATCAGAGGGCATAACTGCAAAAGGAGCAACTCGGATATTCACTTCTAAATATTCTCTTTGCCATCACAACTTCCCCTATACCCCAGGGGAACACATACATTGGAAATAAGTTTGTATAAGTAGATAATGTATGTATACTGTACAACACTTCTTCCCCATATGCCTTTAGGCATAACAGTAGTCTGACTTGCTTTCTTGGGTCCAACCTGACTCTAAACCAAATTACAATGAAGCCAACTTATCCCCCTCCCCTCATTAAACACTGCATAGACTTCTAAGCTGCCAGAAAACTAACTCTTTTTACTGATCCCCAATTAAGACTTTTAAAATTGATTTACATAAAATAGTGTAATGAATTTCTTCCCCTCTCAGGTCAATATCAGTTTTGCTTTTTGAACTGCTTAGGGGCATGATATTTCCTATCAGTACAAAGAATCCCAAGACTGCCCTTTGCTATTAAACCCTTTCTTCAGACAGGAGATGGGATTTGGTTCTCTCCCTGCCCTTTCCTGGTCACACCCAGCCCTTCAGCAAGGTACATTAAAGAGGTGAGCTTCCACCACACCTTCCTCTGGGTGCTAATTTTCCAGGAGTTTTGCTTACACATTCACTTTATAGGTGTTTTGTATAAAATGAGCAATCTCAAAACTCGAAGGAAATAAAAACAAATCCTTGCAACACCTTTATATAAATACCAGTGTACTTATCCTTACTTCAGTTCACAAGAGCTGTTACCATGATTAATACTAGTTTCAAGTGTTACTCCATCTCTCCCAGATGCATTAAGTGGATAACAGTGTCATAAAACTTGCATGTCTCCAAATAAAATGAAAAAAGGACCCATATATAAGTATCCCTTTCTCCCTAACCCTTTTTTCAGGTTCACAGATTGAGTAATATTACCTTCTCTCAACTCTGCAATCACATTTAATTCACTGTAGTTCCACGTGGAACTAAACAAAAGACTTCTTAATATACAGCCAGGAAAACACACAACAACCCAGCATAACCCAGGTTTAAACTCATAAAGCAGTCATAAATAAAGGGTCCTTGGCCAAACAAGGAGGAACAATTTCTTCAAGAGCAGCAATTTAGAAGACACTGCAAGACCATCTTGTGCTGTTTACTTTTTCTTTTAAAATAACACTTTGGACCTCTAGGGTTTGTTGAGTCTCTCTTGTTTTGAGTAGGAGTTCACAATCCATATAGCCTCCAAAGATCCCAGAATAGAAAAAAACATTCCATTCTAAAGTCATGCCAACACTCCAAACATGCATGTTGTTGTTTATTAATTCAGTTGCTTCTGACTCTTTGTGACCTCATGGACCAGCTCATGCCAGAGCTCCCTGTCGGCCATCGCCACCCGCAACTCCTTCAAGGTCAAGTCAGTCACTTCAAAGATACCATCCATCCATCTTGCCCTTGGGCGACCCCTTCCTCTTTCCTTCCATTTTACCCAGCATAATTCTGTCCTCTAAGCTTTTCTGTCTTCTCATTATGTGGCCAAAGTACTTCATCTTTGCCTCTAATATCATTCCCTCCAGTGAGCAGTCGGGCATTATTTTCTGGAGTATCAAACATCCATATGTACTCCTGATTATATAAGTGCAGATTTCCCTTTGCAGGTGGAAGCCCATGGACCAAACATTTCAACCTTCACCTGATGTGCAGTCAAGCTTTAGTAAGCTCTAATATTAGTAGAATGGTTTCAAAGGTAAAAGTCAAGCTTATGTTGACACAGCTCATGTCTCATTGTCAGCTAATCTCTGAAAAAAATGTTGAAAAACATCTTTGCAGAGATGGCAACGCCTGGACTGGTAGCAGAGTAAATCCCCATTGCTAAAAATATTCATAAAACCAAGGAGCTAAACAAAAGTAGCCTTCCTTAAGTAAGCAAGTCCTTAACCGAATCATAGTTTCCCCCAGACGTCAGACCAACCCAGTTTATGAAGAGCAAGAGAAAAGAATTGGAGATTTAACATGAATTTGCAGAGGCCAGTTACTGGAAAACTGATGGAAGAGTAAAAAATGCAAAAAAAGTCTCAGAAAAGCAACTAAGAGTTTCAATTGAGGCTGTGTTGGCTATTCAGAGCTTAAAGTACATATTTAGTATCAACACAATTAAAAGAGCAGCAAATACAACACCAGTCTTTCCAGCAGGACAGGAAGGTATAAAACGCTAGAGAAAATAACCACCACTTTCTAAAATCAGTGTTCCTTCAAACGTACAGATCGTCATTTCAAAGACTGTCAGACAACTTTTGCACTTCGAATTCAGTCTGCAGCAACTGAAGAAAGATGAGGACAAAGGAGAAATGTGTAAAGTGAGATAAAAACTAGGATACATAAGTTTTTTTTGGTGAACTATCGCAAGCTGGCATCACTTTCAGCTGAAATTAAATAAAATTCCTCGGTGTCTTTCTGCTTTAACTTGGTGAGTTATATTCTGGAAATTATTGGCTTCTTTTCTCACCAGGTCTAACCCACAGCTTGGATCTCACTATCCTATGCTGTTCTAAATTGCTCTATAACAGCATGGTACAGTAGCAAAAAAAAAGTAATTCCAATAAAAATGCTAACACATCATCCACAGAAAGAGAAATACCCAATACTTACATTAGTCAAAAAATCTCCCAAGACAATCACAGTGTGACTGCCATTATCACCATGTTACGTTCTCACATAGGCATCAGAACTTATCTTACATCATCATTAAAATGCACACCCACTTTCTACAGTGACTGAGCATTTAGTCATCAGTCTCCTTGTAGACTTCAACAAAAGAAATAAAAATGTTATAAAATTAAACAATGCCAAATAGGAAAAAGAAAGGAGTTAGAGATGTAAAAGTGTCCACACCACATTCTTCAAAAGATAGTAACACTTTAAATTTATCCATGCCTCTTTCATGCAAGAGAAAGTTAAAAGATGCATTCCAGTTTTCCAGGAAAATATCATTACACTCAAGCAGTTTGATCAAATATGTCGCTAATAAGGATGAGATTGCTTTAGACAGATATATAAAAAAAACTGATCACCTTTTGCATCCCTTTGCAGAATAAAACAGAGAAGCCCCTAATTGGACTGCTTTCTGTATCTCATATGTAGTTATTACTTGAGAAATTAGCATCTGCACATGGAGAAATGGGGATTACCCTGACATGATGTGCCATACGTATTCTGCAGCAAGGTCTGCAGTGCAATTAACTGGTCTCCCAACATTTGCAACTAATTTAGAACCATAAGAGCCTGACAACAGCCCCAAAGGAACTCATGTGAATTCACTAATACGGATTTCCTGCCTAGCAGAAATTGGGGCAGGCTAAAAATAAAAAGTCACACACATCTGAGATCAGGCCACATATTTCAACAGCTATTCTTAAATTGACAATTTATATAGTCATACTGAGGAAACCCCCAATGGCGCAGTGGATTAAATCGCAGAGCTGCTGTCATAGACAGAACGCCAGTGAGTAAAGCAAAACTCAGTTTATTGAGATTACAGAACTAAAAATGCCCGTAGGAGACAAAGAACAGGGCAAACACTTGACTTCAGTGTGATAGGTAACACAAAAACAACTCAGATTGAGCTTAAACAACTCAAAGGGGAAAACCGGGTTAAACAGAAGTATAATCCGGATTAAATCAAAAGTGCTTACTTCAGCCTGGCAAACAATGCAAACAAAGGAGGATCAACAGGAGTCAGAATGTAAATAACAGACTGGTAGCAGATTCCTCTCTGCTACTCAGAAACAGCAGGAGACTAAACCAGGCTTGTTTATTCCTCCCTGCAGCGAAGGAAAACGTGGTCGTAGTCAGGATTCAATTTAAGGTTCAACAGCCAACGATATCCAGGTCCAGGCTCAGCAGTCAGGGAAACGGCAGTCAGCAGGGTCCCAATCCGGTCCAGAGGTCAATAGCCAAACATAGCCGTCTAGGAATCCAAAGGTCTCACCGATAAGCAGCAGAAGGGATAATCCAGAATCGAAGTCAGTCAGTCCAGCGTCAATCCAGTGTGAGTAGGTATTGCCCGTCAAAAAGACGACGGAGGTCCAAGGTATCCAGCAACGAATCACACCCGTCTTCAGGAAGTTCCCCAACAAAAGCCCAAGCGTCCGTCCAGATTACCTTGCCCAACGCAATTAGACATTGATCCCAAACCCCAATTTATCCCAGTTCAAGCTCCTCATCGCTGTCAGCTGCCATCCCAATTCCAGGCGCCCCAAACTCATCATCCTCATCAGAGCTAAAGCACCTTTGACTATGCCCCACAGCATCCCCAGCTGTGGATCCCGCTCCATCCCTCCAGCCAGTCCATGGGTCTGATCCTGCAACCCGCCACTCACCTCCCATGCTTTCATTGCCTGTTTCCCCAACACCCAAATCCTCCCTCACACGAGTCCATTCCATGTCATCCTCCTCCGAGCTGGCCATCTCTTCCTCCAAACCCTCAGAAAAACCCTCAAATGAGTCCTCATCTGTCGGGTCTGTAAACAAATCCCGGAGCCGTTTTCGTTCACGCTCCTCGAAAGAGTCTGACTCTCGAGGAGTCTTATGCCCCCTTCTTCTATTATCGGAGCCCGAAGGCTCAACCATAACAGCTGCTGAACTTGCTGACTGAAACGTTGGCGGTTCGAATCTGGGGAGTGGGGTGAGCTCCCGCTATTAGCCCCAGTTTCTGCCAACCTAGCAGTTTGAAAACATGCAAATATGAGTAGATCAATAGGTACCGCTCCAGCAACAAGGTAATTGTGCTCCATGCAGTCATGCCGGCTACAGTCAACACTGTCTCTTCAGCTTAGAAATGGAGATGAGCGCTAACGAAACTCTCTGAGAATCACTATTGTAGATCAATGCACGCTGACTGCAATCAAAATAGAAAGGGGGGAAAACAAATCCCAAAATGTTGCTGCCACACCTCCCTGTTGGGATAAGCTCATTTGTGTTTTGCTTCCTCACAAGAAGGAAATAACAAACTCTCACTCTCTCCACATTGCATCACAGTAAACACTGCACTGCATCCTGTAATAATAGGTATATGTTAAGACCTAAGGTGTCCAGTCAGCTTTTAAATAGGCGTTGCCTGTGTTATTTTATTTAAAGGGGCATCAACATGCATTTAATCTGAAGCAAGGAACTGGAGAAGAACTGCTCAGTTAAAATAGTACAAAAGACAGCTTCTTTGCCTTCAAATATTAATAGTATTTTTTCAATGTTTATGCAATAGGTTGTGAAACTCAAGCCTCAGCTTTTAGATGTCAGATCTCCTGTGTCGCAAAAACAATCAACCAAATTTCTATGTTTTTAAAACACGAATTTATTGTCAGAAAAACTATATATTGTAGGCAGGTGAAACTTAGGGACTGTTCAGCAGAAAATGATGTAAAGCCCTTACTCTGTAGGTCTTTTTCTGTTGAATTATGAAAGGAAACATGACTTTTGGAGACTGAAAGGGCCCACCAGCTTCGGATGATGTTTAGACATCACTGTATACAAATCAGAACACTTTCAGGAAGCTACCTTTTAATTAATTGCCAGCCAATCCTTTCTCAACTCCCGATCATCATAAGAGTTACCACTCCAGATCTTTGCAAATGATCCCATGTTGACCAAATTCCACTAGGAATGCTGACAGTGACCTCTATACATAATGTTGGTAAACAAATTATGCACCTTCCTATGTCCCTTGACACCCCAAGGGAAATGGAACATGAACAGCATGTGAATTGAGAGCAGGAAGGGAACAGAGCCAAGACAACACTCAGCCAAAGTGACGCTACAAGTTAGTCTGGCGGAGGGTCAGAGCCAGGCTTCTTCTTGCCTCTGAATCATAACAGCACATGATTTTGCCTGCTCATAGGACAATGTGCTTCTAAGGAGTTAAGAGGATCAAAAGATAATATATACAAGTTAGGACTGCAATGAAAGCATAAAGCTTTAGTCATCTGAGCCTGGTCTTTGTCTACAGACCTATTTTTTGTCTTAACAATATTATGTAGGGTTTGTGCGTTTGTCTTTAAATGTTCAATAAATGTGCACGGAGAAGCAGCAGGACTGGGTGGGGCAGGGAGAGGAAAAGAGAAAAGGGAAGGACTCACTAGGCTTGCTAGCTAAACAACTGGGCTAGACAGAAAGGAGATAATTCATGAAAGCAGAGAAAGAAAGATCTGAACCAAGATGTGACGGCTATTAACAATTATTGTTCTTGTCTTATACAGCTCTGAGTTTTTAAAGCCTGCTTTATGTATATCTGATTTTGTTTCCCTTAAATTCCTATTATCCCCAATTGCTGTCCATATTGGTGATATTCAATGGTCGCTGAAGAAAAACGCCTTGAGAGCTGTGGTTTCTACAGTTTCTACCATAGGCCTAGATATGGCCTGAAGATGTGAACAAAGCCTGAGGCTAAGCAAGCATGGATCTGATTAGGTTCTGGATGGGAGACATCAGATAATGAACTCAATGTAAGCTGCTGTTACATTTCATGTTGGAAGAAAAGTGAGAGATAAAAAAACAATATTCTCCATATCCTACAATTTCCCCCAGGGGAAATCAAAAGTTTCATGAATTAAACCCGTGGCCTTTCAGACATGTTGGCCTGTAACTCCCGGAAGTGCCAGGCAGCATGGCCAATGGGGAAGAATTATGGGAGTTCTCACTGAAAAGAGTTAAATGGTCAAAAATTCCCAACTACCACCCTATAAATGGTTATACCTCAGGACTGATAACTGATGAGCCCTCCAAATAGTTTTGAACTGCAGTTCCTAGGATTTTTCATCTTTGGTTTTGCTGGTGAGGGCCACAGAGGCCCCTTCTACACTGCCATATAAAATCCAGATTATCTGCTCTGAACTGAATTATATGGCAGTTTAGACTCATATAATCCAGTTCAAGGCAGACAATGTGGATTATCTACTTTGATAATCTGGATTTTATTGCAGTGTAGAAGAGGCCAGAGTCCCCCACCCAGTTTATAAACACAATTGATCCCACAGGATTGTGAGTGACTAATATATACCTTATATGGGCTCAATATATTCAAGACTACTAAATGTGGACTGCTTTAACTTTGAACTTTTCAAAATATGAAACCATTCTTTAAAGTACTACTTTGTCTCATTCTGATAGTAATACTTTAAGCAACTGTGAGAAAAGTATGCCCCCCCCCCGGCCCCGTTTTTTTTAAAATAAATGTTTGTGCGAAAGGAAGCCAAGCCAAGCAATCTGTCACACAACTTTGAAAAATATTGGTACTTTGCCATAAAAATAAGGCAGCAAGAATGAGTTTCGTTACTGCCAAAAAATGCCAGTCTTGAATTCTGGTAAAGACTACTTAAGTCAAATAAGGAGATAAGCCTCAGGCATAACTGGAAGGCTCATTTCCTTAATCCTAAAGATGGCCGGGAGGCAGAGCATAATTTAGCAGTTCTGCGAAACAGATACATATGGGACATGCTCCACAAAACTTTCCTACTAGTCAGGCTTTGAGCCTCCTTATGAAGAGAAAAAGCGAGGTATAAATAATAAACATAGTAATAATTTTTAAGTTCTGTGTTTACAGAAGCAAGGTATATCCAGGGCAAACCATCAAGAACGGTTGTTGCCATTTCATCTTATTTAGGATCTAACCACCTCATCACATTAAGAGGGGAACCCTTTAAGAGTAGAAAATCACCTCTCTTATATTGTCACAGTTCGAGTTTTGCCTCCCCATCACACTCACAAGTGGAAACTTAAGAGCTGCCAATACATTCATCTTAAATTCATCATAAGGTCAGTATTTTTTAAAGCAGGAAAAACAACAATATCTGAAAACCAAGAGATCCCTTGCCCTGCCCAAAACCCCTTACATTTAAGTAGACTGACACCAGTTTAAAACCACTTCTTTCCATGGGATCCTATGGTTCTGCCCCAAACTCCATAGGATACAAGAGACAGTGAACCAGATTAAAACCATTGCTTTCTATGGGATTCTATTGTTCTGCATCAAACCCCATAGGATACGAGACAGTGATCCAGGTTAAAACCATTTCTTTCCATGAGATCCTGTGGTTCTGTCCCAAACCTCAAAGGATACAAGAGACAGGGATCCAAGTTGAAACCATTTCTTTCCATGGGATCCTAACAATCTGCATCAAACCCCATAGGATACAAGAGACTGCTAATGGTTGGGCAATGAAACATGATGGGAAACTTTTGATGGTTCCCATCACACCTGTTTTTCAGTTGTAAACATGGGAGTAAAGTGTGATAAGAGGTAGGAGCTCTGAACACAATTGCTGGCCTGTGTTCAGAGGTCCCTCTTTTCAAGACATTTCTACCTTTTTTCAACCCTGGAACACGTGATAAGCTCTGTGCCTCTCAGTGCTTGAAAAGGGGCCAAAGTGTCTTACGGCAGTGAAATTTCTCAATGTGTTAAGGCTGTAAGAGTGAGTTGGTGAAAGAAGCTCTCTTGTGAAACTGAAGTTTACAAGTGATAACTCATTTTAAGAAATCTGACATTGTCCTCATGGCTGGCTGAGGAAGTAACATCTTTGCTTTCTGATGGACAGAAATGTAAAATATTATTTAAAATATTGTCTAAAATTGCCATTAAAAGAATTTTTTTTAAAAAAATCATGTCAGGGGTGCTGTGGTTTTTGGTTATGTTTTGATGGATTTAAACTGTTTTTTAAAAAAAACACTGTTTATATTTAATTCATGCTTTCATGTTTGTAGATTTTAAACCTATTCAGCCAGAAATGAAAAAGAAGAGGACAGGATCATCTATTTTGGCAAATGGTAGATCGGCGTGAAACCCAAATGAGTGGATTGACGACAAATAGTAAAGCATAGAATAAAAAGGCTTTTAGCATAAACTGCTTTGAGTCTCCTTGTTGGGAGATAAAAAGCGGGGCATAAATAAACATCATAATCATCATGATCATCATCATCTGCGAGGAATGGAAGTCGAAAGGCACTATTGGCTACCTCTGCAAAGGCAGTAATGCAAAGTGTCAGAGATATTCTGAGGAAAAATTGGGAAAGCCATGGATAAGCATGTACTGGTAATGCAAAGTTTGTACTTCTGCAATGTGCTTTACATTGGGTTACCCTTATCCTAGTACAGGGGTCCCCAAACTAAAGGCCCGGGGGCCAGATGCGGCCCTCCAAGGTCATTTACCTGCCCCCCCGCCCTCATTTATAATATATTTTATATCAGTTTTAATAATATATTGTATATACATATGATATTGATAATATTATCATTATATACAATATTATACTAATAATACCATATAATAATATTAATTATATGTTACATATTACATATAATATTACAGTATAGTGGTATAGTTCAATATAGTAATATATAATGCTAATATTGTGCTATGCTAATAATACAATATATTGTATGTACATACAGCTGCTCTGAGTCCCTTTCGGGGTGAGAAGGGTGGGATATAAATGTTATAAATAAATGTAGTAAATGAATAAATAAATAATTTTAGTCTGAAATGACTTGAAGGCACACAACAACAACAATCCTAATTAACTTGACTATCTCATTGGCCAGAAGCAGTCCCACACTTCCCATTGAAATCCTGATAGGTTTATGTTGGTTACAATTGTTTTCATTTTTAAATATTGTATTGTTCTTTCATTGCTGTTGTTGTTTTGCACTACAAATAAGACATGTGCAGTGCGCATAGGAATTTGTTGGGTTTTTTTTTTAATTTCCAAATGATAATTCGGCCCCTCCACAGTCTGAAGGATTGTGGACCGGCCCTCTGCTTTAAAAGTTTGAGGACCCCTGCCCTAGTACCAAGTTTGGAAACTCCAACTAGTTCAAAATACGGCAGACAAATTGTTTACAGGAACATCTAGGAGCGAGCATATTACACCTATCCTATAATCACTCCACTGGCTGCAAAATTAGTTTCCGAGCTTAAGCGGCTGAAGGGGAAAAGGAAGGGGCCTGAGGCTGTTAGGAATGGTGGGAGTTGGGAGTCCCAAACGCCTGGAGGGCCCTAGTGGGCCTCTGTGTTCCCGCGCTTTCTCTCACCGGACATAGGGGCTGGCCGCGGCCAGGATGTTGGTCTGGACGGGGATCTCTCGCCCCTCGAGCACCAGGTGGGCGTCGCAGAAGCGTCCCTCCTCGCGGAAGGCGCTCAAGGCCCGCAGGAGCCGCGCCGGGTGCTGGGGGTCGGCCACGGCGCTGCCTTGAGGCCCGGAGGACATCGCGGCCTGCAGGAAGAAGAGACCACGGCCTCGAGTAGTTTCCTTCCCTGCTCAGAAGCAAGGAGGGCCTTGCCCCGCTCTCGTTCTCGTTCCCTCAGTCTCCGCTCGCGCCTCAGCAGCCCGCTCTCCTTCGTGCCGGGCGCCGTCGTAACGTCATCCCACCGCGACGCACTCCTCCTCCAGCCCCACCCCTTAAAGGGCGGAGCTTAGAGGGGTGAGCCGGAGAGGGCGTGGCCAGCCTGAGTGGGCGTGGCCTCGCTGCTCCTGATGATGATGTCAATGAATTAAGGATTTAAATCTCTATATATAAAAGAGTGATGGCATCACGGCAGTGGACAAAACAACAAAAGTAAACACCCCACAACCTCGAAAATTGACATCACAACCCCTCATCCATGCCTCTAGGTTGATACAGCAAAAAGAAAAGAAAAATAAAGTCCTAATTAGAGGGAGAGGAATAATTGTTTTTATCCAATTGCTGCCAGTTAGAAGGCTAAGCTCCGCTCACTTGGTCTCCTAGCAACCCACTCAGCCCAGGGGACTCTTTACCTTAACTACCACCAATTCCTCAATACTTTATTTCCCATACCACCATACTTCGCCACAGCAACGCGTGGCCGGGCACAGCCACATTTACCGATCCTGCATCCAACATTCTGGATTATCCAACGCATTTTTGTAGTCAAAGTTTTCAATACATCATGATATTTTGGTGCTAAATTCATAAATACAATAATTACTACATAGCATTACTGCGTATTGAACTACTTTTTCTGTCAAATTTGTTGTATAACATGTTTTGGTGCTTAATTTGTAAAATCATAACCTAATTTGATGTTTAATAGGCTTCTCCTTAATCTCTCCTTATTATCCAACATATTCGCTTATCCAATGTTCTGCCAGCCCGTTTATGTTGGATAAGTGAGACTCTACTGTATTTACAAATTTCGCACCAAAATATCATGATCTATTGAAAACATTGACTACAAAAATGTGTCGGATAATCCAGAACGTTGGATAAGCGAGTGTTGGATAAGTGAGTCTCTACTGTACTATAATATAATATATTGTATGTATATATACTTGTATACCGCCCTGAGTCTCCTTCAGGTTGAGAAGGGCGGGATATAAATGTCGCTAATAAATAAATAAATAAATAAATAAATAATAAATATAATTTATCTTCTATCTACAGTAGAGTCTTACTTATCCAACGTTCTGGATTATCCAACGCATTTTTGTAGTCAATGTTTTCAATACATCGTGATATTTTGGTGCTAAATTCGTAAATACAGTAAATTACTACATAACATTACTGACCTTCCTTTCTGGGAGTTGTAGTTCACTCGCAACCACAAAAACTGACCTCCACCAGTGATGGACCTGGTCCACTCTTGGCACACAGAACTCCAATGACTAACTCAATCTACTGGAGGGGTTTGAGGGGACTGACTCACCATAGTGGGAGTTGTAGTTTACCCTATAGCCAGAGAGCACACTGATGTAACCCCACCCATGATGCACCCAGAGCAAACTTGCCCAACAGCACAAACTTTAAATACTGACAGAGTTTCTCAGGGTTAACCTGGCATGACGTGAGTTGTAGTTCACCCACAACCTTATGCATTTTGTACAATTAAAAAATTGACTGTTTCAAATAACCCGGGCAATGCTAATAAATAATAAAATCGATTAATGTCATTATTTTTGAAAACTATTGAATCAAACTGGTTTTAGGCAAGATTTTGCTCCAATAATAATGCTGAGTGCACCCAAGTAATATCCACGAACCATTTGATTACGTTAAATAGTTGGATTCCGGCAATATCCTCTTCCTTTGGTTTGTTTGTTTGTTTTTGGTCTGACCAATTTGTCTGGGATCAATTCTGCAGCCTTGGCTCTATCAAGATCGTTGAATTAAATAGCCAGCTGAGTGACTTCAGGGACGCGGGATCAAATCATCCACTCCGGATGCAATTAGGACGCTTGAAATCAGTCCAGCCACTTAAAGGATTGCGCCATGCTCCAATCTGTTGAAAGACGTCTTGTGCAAAGTTAAGCTAACAACACAACTTGTGGGCAGGCAATATTAAAGGTGAGCGATGTTGTTGTGGCACAGCACCAAGATAGCTCATTTTCCTGGTAGGGATGACCTGCTTAAATTCAAATCTATTCCACTGGAATGAAATCAGTTGGTAAAACTTGACACAACTTTTACTGCCACAGTGGAATTCCATGAAATCACGGGAGTTGTTTTACAGGGTCTTTAGCCTTCTCTGGCAAAGAGTGCCGATTCCATAGCACTAAGCCAGGGGTCCTCAAACTTTTAAAGCAAAGGGCCAGTCTACAATCCTTCAGACTATGGAAGGGCCGAATTATCATTTGAAAAAAAATACGAACAAATTCCTATGCACAGTGCACATGTCTTATTTGTAGTGCAAAACAACAACAACAACAACAACAATGAAAGAACAATACAATATTTTAAAATGAAAACAGTCTTAACCAACATAAACCTATCTGGATTTCAATGGAAAGTGTGGGCCTGCTACTGGCCAATGAGATAGTCAAGTTTATTAGGATTGTTGTTGTTGTTGTTGTTGTTGTTGTGTGCCTTCAAGTCATTTCAGAATTTGGGTGAGCCTAAGTCTAAAATTAATTATTTATTTACTTACTACATTTATATCCCACCCTTCTTACCCCGAAGGGGACTCAGAGCAGCTGTATGTACATACAATATATTATATTATTAGCATAGCAACATATTAGCATTATACATTACTATATTAAACTATACCACTATACTGTAATACTATATGTAATATATAACATATAATTAATATTATTATATGGTATTATTATTAGTATTATATTGTATAACATTATAATATTTTTATCAATATTATATGTATATACAATATATTATTAAAACTGATATAAAAATATATTACAAAACTGAGGGCGGGGGCCAGGTAAATGACCTTGAAGGGCCGCATCCGGCCCCCGAGCCTTAGTTTGGGGACCCCTGCACTAAGCGATGGCAGTTAAAGGGGCATCCAACTGCATTACTTCTGAAGTGCAGTCCTAGATTTATTGTTATGTGGATGCCCATCTCTCCTCCTCACCCCTTCTTCGTTTATCTCAACTCATTTTGTTGTAAGCTGGTGTCACAAAGAGGATGTCTCCAAGGAGATCTAAAGGTTTGGAGCTATAGGAGAGTAGATTTTGGTTGGACATTAGAAGAACTTCTTGACAGTAAAAGCATTTGACAATGGAAACAATTGACTAGAGAAGAGTGGGGTTTATTTGTCTGTGGAATAATGTCCAGGGTGGCAGAAAGAGCTCTCGTCTGTTGGGAGGCAGGTGTCGATGTTGTAATTAATCACCCTGATTAGCATTTAATGGCCCTGTAGCTTCAAGGCCTGGCTTGCTCTTGCCTGGGAGATCTTTTTTTGGGAGGTGTTAGCTGCCCCTGATTGCTTCCTGTCTGGATTTCCCCATTTTTCAGAGTGTTGTTCTTTATTTAGGCTTTTCCTTAATCCCTCCTTATTATCCAACATTTTCGCTTATCCAACGCTTTTATTTTTCAGTGATTGCTTTTTTTTGGGGGGGGGAGCAAAATTTCTGTTCGCCTATACTTGAAAATTACCTTGGACCTGCTCTGCTTCAAGATGAGTCTGGGCAGCAACATGCTAAGGATGTTTTAGCTGGATTTTGGGCATTGGGTTGGACTAGATCAGTCATAGGCAAACTTGCGTCCTCCAAGTGTTTTGGACTTCAACTCCCACCATTCCTAACAGCCTCAGGCCCTTTCCTTTTCCCACTCAGCCACTTAAGCTTTTCAACCACCTAAAAGAAGACAGTGGTGTGCGTTTCACACAGTTTGGTTGCCAGTTGCCTCTGCGGAGAGTCCTACACCAGTGACAATGGGAAAAGCAATGCATTCCTACATTGTCCTGGTGCTCTTCATGCCTGCCCGGCTTCGAACCATTGTGTCTAATCAAAAGGCAGTTTATCAATGTCTAGGTGGAACTGAACTCTCAAAGCAACGTCCCAACCAGATAGGCTCACCCTGTGGCAATTTGATTGCAATCTCCCTGTATTGTGTTAAGCTCCTTGTCAGGGTACAATTAGAGGTGATTTCTTTGTAAGGCAATCCACCCTGTTTGGAATAAAATATCATCACAAGCATCTTCATTTCCCAACTGCGGCTCCATTTCTTATTCTAAGCAGAATGTGTTTTTATAAGGAACTGGACAGCCCGGTCGTATGGGTTGACTTAAACTGTGGAATGATATATAAATGCTGATGCCTAGGAAATAAAGTAGCCTGAGATGGTGCTCCCAAGGAATCTGATCCCGGTTTGCTACAAAGGGATCCAAATGCATTTATGGTGGCATGAATGTTTGTAGGGCCCATATTCATCACAATAAGGGTCAAATCAGACATTAAGAGAGTTCTAGATATAATAAATAGGTTTTCCCACACCCAAATGCATGCATTGTCATTCATTCAAGGCTATCACTCGTAGCCAAGTATGATTGCCTTCCAAGAGTAGGGTCTAAGCAAAGGAAGCCCATGTTGATACAGTAGTCTCTCACTTATCCAAGACTCGCTTATCCAAGGTTCTGGATTATCCAATGCATTTTTGTAGTCAATGTTTTCAATATAGCGTGATATCTTGGTGCTAAATTTGTAAATACCGTAATTACTACATAATATTACTGTGTATTGAACAACTTTTTCTGTCAAATTTGTTGTATAACATGATGTTTTGGTGCTGAATTTGTAAAATCATAACCTAATTTGATATTTAATAGGCTTTTCCTTAATGCCTCCTTATTATCCAACATATTCGCTTATCCAACGTTCTGCCGGCCCGTTTATGTTGGATAAGTGAGACTCTACTGTACTTTCAAAATCATATACAAACAAATTACTAGAGGATACTTGCATCACAGCATAACTGCAGCCAGGCTTTGAAGCTGCAAGGCTATTCGATGCTAATCAAGGTGGTCGGTTGCAACATTCCCTCTTTGCCTCTGATAATAATGAGATAATAGTTCTGGAACACTGCCTAGACCGCTCAGAAAGGCACTAGATCAATTCAACTTAGTGGGCCTTATTTCCAAGGAATTCTATCTTGATGTGACAATTGCAACAATCCCTTTGCCTCTCTGGAAGGGAGGGAAGGAGGGAGGGACCCAGAAAGGATTTTTAAAAAGGAAGGAATTGTTTTGGCAACTTGCTCCCGGAGGAAAAGGTAATGGCAGCGAGGGAACTCTCCCTTACCTGGGTGGGTGGTCTAGCTCCTCCCACAACTTCCCCTCCCACATTTTCAACCTGGGAACCAAGAATGCCACTACATTACAGAAAAGGCCAAACTTCCAGATGATTTCCAAAAATCCAGTTCCCCACCGCCTTCTGAAATGTTGTAAAAGACTGCCGCCACCCCTCTTAAAAATACGCAAAGAATCCTCTCTCCTTCACTTGAAGCCAAACTAATGTGGTGGGAGCAGTGGCTTCCCGGATTTTAAGTGTAGCACTCAGTGGAATTAGTAAATGTGATGAAGTGGTTGGTCTAGTCTAAGAACTTGGTTTTTTACACAGGCCCTTGACCTTGAGTAGTTGTAATTGTTAGACGGCACTTGGATTGCTAATTTTAAGATTGTCAGTTTTATCCGCAGGCATCGCTGAATTTTAGGAATTTTAATTTTTTGTATTATGTGTCATTTTATGCATGTTTATAGTCATAAATTTATGTTGTGATAGCTTTTATATTATTTATGTTTAGCACTGGTCATGCTTCTGTGAGCCGTCTCCTTCAGGGAGATGGGGGTGGCGTATAAATAAAGTTTTTATTATAAGTTATTAAATCCTAGACAAAAAACTGCAGGAGTATTATTTTCTGCAACAGTGGGAAGAAAGCTATGGAAATTATGAACCTTGACAAATAAGGACAAAATAGTGGGAAGTTCCATTGTTCACAGAAACTATAAAACCTTGTGTCTCAATCCAGCTTCGGAGGCATAGGATTTACTCAGTAGAGCCAATCCTGACTATTGAGCACCGCAAATATGTATGAGGCTTGTATCTTACCTCAAAAATGTACATGATCTGCAGTTTCCTAATGAGAAAGGTTGGCACAACTTACATATTCATGACACAAGATAATTAGATTATATGTTTTCAACAGCTCAGTCAGATGCTCATTATTTTTTTATCATACATATTTTAGGTTGAAACCAAATCATATCTACTCTTTACTTACTTCAGGCTTCAGAATACTGTACTCAGCTACATTTATCTTAATTCTACTAAAATGTTTTGCTGGATTGACCTCAGGGAATATCATCATGATTGTGGTTTTGTGTTTACAACACGTGTAATTTACTTTGCCGCTGATAATTGCAAGGTTCTCTGGATCCGAAGCTTAGTTAACTTGGTTATTTCCCTTAAATAGGCAGCCTGTGAAACCAAAATGTACAAGTACAAATGGAGAACCAGTCTTGCTTCTCATGAAATGACAAAGCACTATTCACTTATGAGGCAGTAAACACACTGAACTTGTATTAGATGTTCTCACAGAACAAAACCAAGCACAGTGGGATGAGTCAAAAGGCTTGCTTTGCATATAATCAAAATATAATTTTAAAATACACAAAACACATGGAATTTGAAACAAAGCATAATGATTCCTTCCCATTGAACAGTCTTCCTTCAAAAGCTTCCGGAGATTCATTTTAACAACAGAAGCTACATCTAAATATCTCTGGTCAAAAAAATTATTTAGCACCTTGATTTGACATTTCACTTTGAGCACTGAATGGAGGAAATAAAAGCACCCAAATCAGATGACAATTGTTCCTAAAACAATGACAATTCTGACAAAGCCGAGATTAATGAGGTTTTCCCCCCGTTTTGGCTTTTGCAAGGCCTTGATGAACAGATTACATAAAAGTAGCCAAGAGTGACTCATGCTGCACATCACATTGTAAACACGCTTGCTCAAGCAGCTCACAGGCACAGAAACATTGCAGAGAATCAAATACCTTGCTAATGCTGCCACAAATATTCTGCAGCTATAGATCTTGGCACCACAAAGAGAACAAGAACCCTATACCGGCCATAGTTGTATGCATGACAGCAGTGAGGCTTCCGGTAAAAATGTAATTCAAAACCACTGTGAAACTGTCACCTTTTTTGGTTAGTTCAAGGCTGCTTTGAAACTATTACGGAATAATTTACAGAAGCCAGCAGATGAAGTTATAAAACTGTGTGTGGATTGTGCAAAGTGATGTAACTTTACACTGTCCCCTTAAGCACAACCCAGGCTTCCCTTGCTGCAAGCCTGTGTCTGGTTCCCTATCACAAGGCTGTCTGTAACTGTAAAGTAAAGATTAGGAATGTGTTAGACATTACTGTGAAAACCTGAAATACTTGTTTTAGTTCAGAAGACAACAAAAGTGACCAGAGTGGAATCGCTTCCCCACAAATCAGCGCAAGACATGGCGCCATCAACTTCTGAACTAGATGTATTCCTCTTTGAGATCACTTTGCTCTCTTCAGATCATCTGGGCACCCTATTCAGTTCTGTGCCATGTCATGTTTGTGGCCCTGTGATGACATCCCTACTTCATACTGCGCATCTAGAACCTCTTCAACATACAACGACAAACACTAATGGGATAAAAATGGTGTAGTAGTGCAATGGTGGGAACAAAAATAAAGTGTGGCCACAAGGCAAAGTGAGCTTGACGGCGGCTAGGAACAAGAGTCTTCTATCAGCCGCAGATTCGAAATGCAAAGGGCATTTGGTCATACAATCACTTGCAAGTTGAAATGGCATTATTTTCTCTCCTCTCATTTTTATATCCAGTTTTGAGTTCAAGTTTTATAAATTATACTGACAAAACAGGTTAAGGGGGGAAGGAGGGAGGGAGAGGTAATTCCCTTCGGAATATCTGAAGGGGATGGCACAGATTTGCACTTGGTTGCACCAGAGGCCAAATGTAGAGCCAGTTGGTTAAAATTACAGCTGTGCCTCCAAATTTACTACTATGCAACTGGCATTAAAGCCTTTGTCCTCCAGATATTGCTCGTTTCCACAGATTTTGAGGGTGACAGGGAAGAGGCATCTCTGCAGCATTCTCTTTAACAGTGCAGGATGGCCTTGGACTAGATCAGTTCAATATTTCACAGTATGAAACAATACATGCTAAATGCCACATATACACTGTGCCAGCACAATGCCATTACTTGAGCAGCTCTGGTCACTAGAAAGCCACAGCAACGGAAGACTGGAGGTTAAACAGATTTCTCAATTGTTTAAAGCAGGCCTTGTACGTGATTGTTGTATAAGTCAGAGCAGGGTTTTACTCTTGTTCTCTGTCCAAATCTCCCTCATGCTCTGTTTTCAAATCCTTCTGCGGGATGAAGGAGCCATGTAAGTCCAAGTGGAGCTTCACATCAACAGTGGCTCGGGCAATTTCTTTGAACGTTTTGGCATCCAGTATCAGCAGGAAAGGCAGTTTTTGAGAATCTGATGTCACGATGGTTGAAAGGATGATACCTAAAGGTACAACAGAGGAGATTTTTCATCACAGTAAAGCCGAAATGACAGTGTGTACGTGTTATTTTAAACTTGGCGCAATCTTTTGCCCATGGGATCAACCTCACTTTCCCACATAGTGCTATGAAGGAACAGGACAAGATCCTGAAGTATAGAAATAAATAAGTCAGGAGGATTGTTCATGCTGCTGTATTTCTGGGTATGGTTGTGAAAGTAAGACAGTGAACAAAGCTGATTGGAAGAGAATCCGCTCATTTGAAATGCAGTTCTGGATGAGAGTTTTTTCTGGTACCATGGACATATAAATATGTCCAAGAGCAAATTTTGCTGAAGTCACCTAAAAGCCAAGACAACTGATGGTTGTATTCTAGACATATCATGACAAGCCTTACTTAGAAAAGGTGATAATGCTTAGTAAGGTCAAAGGCAGGAGGATAACAACATAAAAATTGGATTGGTTCGGTCAAAGAAGTCACCACCACTGAGTCCCAGCGAAAATTATGATGCTTGGAAACACCACCAGATCCTCAGCCTAAATTGCAGCATCAGAGCTGTTATTGTGAAGACAAAGTGGGAAAAACCCACAAACACCACCCTATGCAGCTTGCAAGAAGGGCAGGACACAAATATGATAAATAATTGCAACAGAGGTGACTGCCAAAGGAAAGTGATGTTTCAAAACATGTGGGTGTAACACTCCCAATTAAATTAGCAATACCAAGAGGGACAAGAATGAGTGCATGAAGGCTGGGTGCTCACTTAAACAGGAACGCACTCCAGATTATCAACAGAGATGTTCTGGATCAAGAAGCGATGGCCTCATTGTATTCTATATAGGTCTGTACCAGGTATGGGCAAACTTTAGCCCCCCAGGTGTTTTGGACTTTAACTCCCACAATTCCTAAACAGCCGGTAGTTTTGTCGGCACACAATGCTGCCTTGTGCTCATTTTCCAGGGCATGGAAAGTGACATTTTTGGACTAATACTTCCAGAATCGCTAGGTAAAATGTCCACTGGTTTTTCCAAGCTCCAGATAAATCCCATGAATAAAATCTGAATAAACAGGCAAAAATTTGAACCATAAAGCATTTGTAGTTGAATCAATGAATCCATGAGCTTGTAATTTTTGGATTTTTGACCTTGAGACCATCTCTTCTTTGCCAAGTAATCCCACACCACGTATTGTAGGAGAGTTCAGGGGCCCCAAGGTTCTATACTACATGGTTTGAAGACGTCTTCCCACTCGGCCCTTCTGATCTTATCCCCCTTCACTCAGGGTGCTGAAGAGCATCTATGCAGTGGTTTTGTTAAATCGATAGCAGTAACATTTTAAATGTAAGCACTTAATTAATTAATGCTCAGATTGAAAGGCAGATCTTAAATCAATCAATGCACCATTTTACAGCATTCTTCATACTTGTTTATATCTTCCTTTTATCCATAATGCATGCTAAACAGAGATGACAACTGAAGGTGATGAAACCCATAATGCGGTTGAGTTTGCAGACTCTGTGATTTTGCTTAGATAAAAGGGCCTTAATCTCTCATAGTTGGTTCAGCATTTTAAGGTGCTGATAAGACACTTCAAATGCCAAATCTGTTACATCTGTTACATCTGTTACAGAGGCCTATGTGTGGAGGCTAAGTGTTGCTTTGCTTTGTTTCTAGTTGGGCATTCTCTAAGTCAGCAGTTCTCAAAGTGTGCTCTGGGAAGCCCTTGGGGCTCTGGGAAGCATCCTGAGGGGCTCCTTGGTTCCCCCCCCCAGCTTTCCCTCCTCTTTCCTACTCCTCCCCCATCCCAAAAGTCATTTTTCCTCACCTTCTTCTTCTAATAATAATAATAATAATAATAATAATAATACATAATAATAAAACTTTATTTATATACCGCTCTATCTCCCCGAAGGGACTCAGGGCAGTTTCCAAAATAAATACAAAACAACATACAATAAAAATACAGCAAATATATCTTATAACAAAACACAGCAATTTCAGTTAAAATAGCAGTCGCAGTCAAAGCCTTCAATCTAAGGAGCAGGAATCATTGATCAGAGTGTGGCTGGCTTTAATCATTTTTAAGTGTAGATAAGAGCTTATACACGTATCTTAGGGGCGGGCAATGGACAGATGATTTTGATGGCAATTTCCATCAGCCATGATACAGCCCATAATGAGGGTTTACAGGCTTTGCTGTATGGAGTTTAGATGTCACTGAGAAAAACATCCCAGTGATCTAGGAAAAGACATTTCTCATTTCTTCTCCTCCCTCATCTTTCCTCCATCTCCCCAAACTTTCTGGTTTTCTATTAACAGTTTTTTCAGGATTCTGTAACTCTTCAGAAGTTCTCCAAACCCGTTGATTGGAGTTAGCAGTAAGAAATGAGATCAGATTGCCCATCATCAACAATGCTTCTATTGTTCTGCCTTCCACTCTTAAAAAACAGCTGCCTGTCTCCAGCCTTGGTAGAAAAAGGTTTCTGGTAACACGACATAATTGTCTATCTGCTATTTTTAAATGCAAGCTTGACTTGCATCTAATAAAATCTCACTGATTTCAAGAATGGGATTTAACATTCTATGAATTTGGTCCTAAATCATTGCTCTCCAGCTATAGGGCTGTCATGTTGCCTACCTTCATCTTCTTCTTTGGCATTAGGACTAGGAACGAAGACTGGTTCAGCCGGCCAACAGTGTTCTTCCTCCCACTGAAGCCTCTGCTTTGTCAAAATGTCAAATTTAACTATCTAGAGAAACAAAGAATAAAAGGGAGGAAAGACATGACCCATTTGATTTTCATGCCTCTAAATATATACTAGGGTTGTGCAAAAAGTCATTTGTCATATTATTTCATAAGATTCATACATACGAGGTGATCTTAAAAAATGTGAGGGGCGGCCACACAGAAAAACTTAAAAATCAAAACGCTCATGCATGTCTTTTCATTACAGTTCACAGTTCAATAAACCTTGTAAGTCTCCCAAAGTCAGTTGGTGTGAAGCCAAAGAGGAATGGCCTATTTAAATTAAGGTTGCTTGTAGCCATTGGGAGAGCAAGCGAGCTGAGAGGGAGAGTGTGAATTCTGGGAAATGTGGTTTGGGAAGGCGAGGACTCCTTTGGCAGAGAATTCCAAAAGGCCCTGCCCTAAACTACATTTCCCAGAATTCTGCTCACATCCCCAATGTCTGTCTTTAACAGCAGCAGAATTCCAATAAATTATTGAATCTGCAAAGAAGAGTGATAGTAAGTAAATCTGTGCTGGACTGGGAGGAAAATCCCTAAGTTGAGGTTCTATGGTGCGTGTTGTGTGTCATATATATATATAGAGAGAGAGAGATTCAGGGAACAGCTGTTGTGGCTTTTTAAAGAACAAATCAAATAATTTTTATTAATCAAACAGTGGTAGTTACAAATTATAAAATGCTCAACTGAGCTTGACAGGTAGGAATAAGGGAATGGGGAAGATGAGGGTAAAACAAATAGGTGGGGTGCTATTGACTTCCAATCTCTTTCATCATGTTGTTAAGTTTTTATTTTCTTCCTGTCTTTGTTAATATAATCCACTCTCTGTAAGGACTCAATAAAATTCCTATATTATTCTTTAATTTAAATTATCATTTCCATTTTTTCTTGTTTCAAATAGTTTTAAAATAGAGTCCAATCTGGTTTTTTTTATTGCTTTGGTAATCCTTAGGGTGATAAATAAGATTATCCATGTTCACGATAGCTTTTCAATATTCATTCTTCTATTGTTGGGATTTCTTTGGACTTCATCTGTTGTGAAGTCCAAAGCTGTTGTGGCTTTTAAGAAAGTTTATGTCAAAACTTTTTTTAAAATCCCAAAAATCAGTAGATGTACAAATCTGTCTGAAACTTGGGGGAAATGATGCCCCGGTTAGATTGTGTCATGGTATACAAAACCAAGCAGATAGCTACTGCAGGTTTTTTTTAATGTTGTTTGTAAAAACTTATAAAATTTCCAAAACATCTGTGCTTGAGTGAAATGTTCTGAAACTTGATGGGCTAACAGTAGCGAATGTGTTCTACAATTGTAGCACGTTTCATGCCAATAGTTCTAACAATAAGGAAAAAGGAGCCCCTGTAACCCAAAATTTTGTATATATTATAGTAACATAGTTATTTTAGAAACATTTTAGAAACTATTCACCACCCCCTAATTTAGTAATAAGTATTGAAACATTTTTTTTCATTGATTGCACAGGTCTATGTATGTATAAACAAGACACAGGGAATTGTGTGAATTGTTTGAGAGGAAAACTGTGCTTCCTAAACGTTTGTGCGAAATTCAATCTAGATGGTGCCCTGTTCTCATGCATTTGGCTTTACCTTAACTTCATTTAGCCATGTAGCCATAAAAATAGGAGAAGTACGCAGCCTATGGTCCACGCTTTGCAGTATAAGTGACAAAATATAGAAGTTTTTAAACAGCTTGTCAATGCGTAACTTACTCTGTTCTATTTGTACTTCTGATTAAGGCAAACCCATGTTTGTTTTGTTGAGGGAATGTAGCCAGACTGAGCTGATGGCATAGCTGAAAAGGGTCAGGTTTAGGACAACAGAAACCCTTCACCACAGTCCATACATTCATTACTTCATATTTTCAGACCAGAACAGAAAGTAAGCTTAGTGATAGTTTACCTGTGTGGGAACTGGGAGCCATTTAACCTCGGTAGCAAAGATATACCTGTACTTTTTCCCATTGTAATCATAGTTGATACGAGGCAGTTCTATTCCTGGAGGTCAAACAAAACAATTTATGTTCATAAATACAGGTAAAAAACAGGTTCAACACAGATACAGAGCATTCAAAGACATTAACAATGAACAGGAGTGTTCTCTCCTTTTTTTCAATTTGAAATTAATTTACTAAAAGGAAAAAAATTATCACATATTTTTTAAAACATAAACTTTCAAACAATTTGGAACACTATCAGTGTGAGGACTGTGCCATATTTCTAAGAGGTGTGCACAATATTGTTTTGGTGTACCGGATTCGGGAGATTCAGGGGATTCAGCTGCCAAATCCCCAGATATGAGCCTGGCGGGGGGCTTGGGACATCAATTTCCAAATATCCTCTTGTGGGTTTTTTAAATGTTATGGTAAAAAATTTAAAAATTTCCCAAAAATCAGTGGATTGATGAAATGTTCTGAAACTTGACAGGCTCAGAGTTGTAAATGTGGCCTACAAGTGAGGCGAGTTTCATGCTCAAAAGCCTAAAATGACAGAGAAACAAGCTGCTAAATTTCCCCATTGGAGCCAATGGACCAAACTTAGCGGAATGACAACGGAACCCCCATCCCAATTTCAGAAACACCGCTAATATTTCTGCTCTTTCCTTCCTTTTTGACTCCCTGTCTTCCTTCCTTCCTTCCTGTAACCTACATCTTTAAATCCTTGGAAGGAAGGCAAGGAGTCAATATAATAATGTAATAAACAATAACCCATACAATCTGAGAAAAATTAAATGCAGCCAGAGTTCGAGGAAACTGTATGCCATGCCTTTGTGACAGGAGCACACCCCAAACATATTCATTTCTCTCTTCATAAGATAGATCTATAAACACCGATATATTTGTTGTTCTGCTTCCAGAAATTGTGACATTTCAGACAAAATATGATATTTAAGGGAGAAAAACCGTTCCCCACTTCCTATAATGGTCTCTCACCTTGACATAATGTCTCAGGCTGGCAATAGATGCTACCATCTTTTTCCTTCAGGGCAGTTGCAGTGGTTGATGGAAGCTGGACCAAATTCGAGCCTATCTCTGAGTCCTAAAACATTAATACAAACAGTCCCTGGGTTACAAACATCCAACTTACATCTGACAGCAACATATTGTGGTTAATGATGTTTTGAATTAACCTGGGGTGTGAAATGACCTGGCTGTGATGGGAACAAACTTCATGCTGATGGAGATATCGGATGACTGTGTTTTGGTAAAGATTACTATCCATGCCTAAGACACAACAGTTAAATGCAGTTATGCGCTTATTTTTGTCCACTTTTATTCGAGAAGGATGAATATTGAAAGCATCCCAGAAAAACAATTCAAAATGCCTGCAGGAGAAAAATCCAGCCAAAGGATTCTAAGTTCTGTTCAGTGCAGCTAGTTCTTTGGATATAAGCGTCTTTAATTATTTTCCCATGATCCAGTTGTTTGTTCTGTTCTATGGGATATCCAGGGAGTTTAGGGAGGAGCATTTATACTTCTCAACATATAGTATAATGAACAAATGCATTACAAGAATTAAAAGCATAAAAACATTAAAACCAATTATTAGCAAGAAGCACATAATCCAATATTTTAGTCAAAAAGCCGTTCCAGACACGGTTGCTTATATTCCATCTTCCCTTATTACACTGCATTGCTATCCAAAGGCTTGGTCCCATAGCCATGTCTTCTGTTTCTTTCTGAAGGTTAGGAAGGAGGAAGCTGATCCAATTTCTCTGGGGCCACAATCGGGAAGGCCCTGTCCTTTGTCCCCACCAACTGCACTTGCAAAGGAGGTGGGATCGAGAGCAGGGCCTTCTCAGAAGATCTTAACCTCTGAGATGGTTCATAGAGGGAGATATGTTCGGACAGATAAGTTGGGCCAGAACCGTCTAGGGCCATTTTGTATTGTTAGTCTCTTTTACATTGTTCTAAATGGGTGAAATTGTTTATGGTCCAGAATTCTAAGAATGTAGGGCTGGAAGGATGAAAATGCAAGGAGAAGGAGAAGCGAGAGAGACATATGGTGCAATCAAGTCTTTGTTTTCATGCATTCAGAGTAACTATTTCAAAGGCATAGCAAGGAACAATGTCTCAGCCATGCGGTAGGCTGAAACCTGTCAAACAGGTTGATGAGCAGGGTAGAAGGAGTCCTTCCTACAAAACAACAATGCAATTTCAGAGTTGCTTCCAAGGCAATACATTTCAGATACCATTTCCCTGTTTGAAACAAAGGGAATCATGTGCGCATGGAGTGGGGTAACAGCCGGGCTTCTCTTTGTTCGGCCTATACGTGGGAAACAGGATGTTGAGATTGGAGAAGGTCTTTGGCAACACAAAAAATTATCAAGCCCTTTTCAATAACAGTATGTAACAACATTTGAAAAAAACATGTTCCTCGTTTGAAAGTGTTATTCCTATTTTATTGTGTGGTATTTACTTTGAAAGTCATGATTATATTCCAGAAACTTTCTTTTTGTGGCTGCCACAAACTACGTTGAATTGGTTGAGACTCAATGAGATATTCATTGAAAAACTAGAGCAAAATGTGCTGCAGGATGTCCCGCAAAAACAAATTTTGACAGTTTAATAAACCTTTACCATGGTTTTAATCTCATAGACCTTCAAAAAGCATTCAAAAAGCCAAGGAAGAGCATCCTTTTTCCTTTAACAGTACATACACACATATATATAATTGTCTGATAATAATAATAATAATATTAAATTTATATTAGTCCTTCACCCCGTGGGGACTCAGAACGGATTACAGCTTATATAAACAGACTAGCTGTGCCCGGCCACGCATTGCTGTGGCTTATGGGAATCATTTGTTGACCAGGTGGAATAGCAGTGAATAGCCTTGCAGCCTCAAAGCCTGGCCGTTTTCTTCTTATGCAAATCCTTGTTTGGTGAGCTGGAATACAATGGAATAGGCTTGCTGCTTGGAAGCCTGGGTACTTGCGTTCTAGGGGAATGGTTTTTTGGCCAATTTGAATTGCACTGAATAGCCTCGCTGCTTCAAAGCCTGGCTGCTTTCTATATAGGGGCATCCTTCCTTGGCCAGGTTGAATGGGAGTAGCCTCATGGCTTCAAAACCTGAAGGTTTTCTATCTATGGGAAATCTTGGTTGTCCAGGTTGAACAGTACTGAATAGCCTTGCTACTTGTAAGCCTGGCCGCTTTCTACCTTGTGGAATTATTGGTTGTCCAGGTTGAATAGCAATGAATAGTCTCAGTGCAGCAAGTATGAATGCTGCAATTAGTCACCTTGATTAGCATTTAATTGCCTTGCAGCTTCAAAGCCTGGCTGCTTCCTGCCTGGGGGAATCCTTTGTTGGGAAGTGTGAGCTGGCCCTGGTTGTTTCCTGCCTGGAATTCCCCTGTTTTCAGAGTGTTGTTCTTTTATTCACTGTCCTGGATTTAGAGTCTTTTAATGGTGAGAGCCAGGCTTCGTTCATTTTCAATGGATTTTCCTAGGTAGGAACCAGCCAGGCAAGTGTGGTTTATATACCTATGGAATAATGTCCAGGTTGGGAGAAAGCATGCTTTTTTGTTGGAAGCAAGAATCAATGCTGCAATTAGACACCTTCAAAGTCTGGCTGATTCCTCGCTGGGGGAAATCCAATCTCAATACATTGGTATGTAACTTCTCGACAAGATATGAAGAAATTATTTTGGGGCGACACTCAGATGTGTAGTCCCCCAAATCTGAAGTTGCAGTCTGAAATCTTGCCAAGATAACCCTACAATAGGGACAACCTGAGTTAAGTCAACCTGACGGCACATAACTGCATCATGACAATAGCTGCTCAGGGCCATACCAGCAGACCACATTTTTGAGTTACCTGGTCACATTGCAGAGGAAGCACAAACCTCTTGCAGGACGGATTGGAAGTCAGTTTCACGCTGCTCTCAAACTGACTGTCCAAGTTCTTCAAATAGAACATATGGTACAGGCTGTTGTCCGTATAGGAGATGATGTCCACAATCACGTGGTCATCTTCCTCATAGGCATTCACATGGTGGAAGAGGACCATGGCGTCTGCGTAATACTTGGTGGATATGACTTTTTTGGTTCTCCTGTCGATGAGGTGGATCCAGGTCTGTGAAATGGAAAAAACAAGTTTAGTCCAGATCCATCGGTGTTTGGGTTCACAGTGCTCTCTGGATGTAGGTGAACTACAACTCCTATTAATCTCTCCAAAGACCTCCAGTATTTTTGTTGGTCATGGGGGTTCTGTGAGTCAAGTGAGTTCCAGGTCCATCGTGGTGGAGTTCAGAGTGCACTTAGATTGCAAGTGAACTATACATCCCAGTTCCTGCAACTCCTATATATCATGGTGAATTCCCCCCAAACCTCTCCAGTATGTCCAGCTGCTGATCAGTTCCTCTGTTTGCTGTGTGCCATACAAAAGAATAGGAAGGGTTAAGGGAGAGGCAGTGAGCGGAACCATGCAAATACCACACCAATGGAGAGAATCAGAAACACTGGGATGTCTGTGGTGGAGGAAGGAAGGAAATCTAGGATGAAAGCCTTCACTTGGGTGGTGGGCAGTATGGTGTTTGTGGAGGACATTGGCAGGGCTTTTGGACATATTCATGGCGGTCTCTATAACCTGCAATGTCATTGGAGGGAGGGCCATTGGTGTCTCCTGAGCAGTGGAGCTAGAGCTATTTGTGGATGTAGAAGCCCTTTTTATCTCAACAACAACAACAACAACAACTTTATTTTTATACCCCGCCTCCATCTCCCCAAAGGGACTCAGGGTGGCTAACATGGGGCCAAGCCCAAATAACCACAAAATAAAATACAGTCTCCTCAAAATATCAGGAAAATAAGTCCACCTCATGAATATACTTTAAAAATTAAAGAATGGAACCGCAAGATACACAGCCCCAGTTTTGTGCACAACTTCACTATTATAGTCCTTGTCCGTTTTCTAAGTATAATGTGATGCTTTAGCTTTTTGTATTTTCCCCACCCTGAATGTGGCAAATGACATGTCGATTGGAGTGCAACCACTTACGTTAATTGTACCTGAAGTTTCATTTGCAATTTCATTTACCAGTGAGTAATTCAAAAGGAAATGGATGTGCTAATAGCAGGTAATAAATATGGAATGAGAAGCAAATACTATAGGCAGAAGGGAAAAAAAAAATCAATACTGGATCATTCCACATACAAAAACGGCAAGGTCTGTTTACCTTGTCATCTTTATGGAAGGTGAGGCAAGAGGCCCAGTTCACCCCTCTGATATAGGCAGTTGCCATCTTGAGTATATCCAGCTTGAATGGCTGTTCCACAAAGATGATGTAGTTTTCCGACATGCCAAAGCTGTGATAATAGCTGGGATGCAAGAGAGAGCGGGAGGGGATGGTACACATGACTTCTAGGTGTTTCAGGCGTTTCTTTTTCTTCTTTTCACTGACTACATTTAAAAGAAAAAGGGGCGATAAGACACCGGCAGTATATGGTTTCACTTTTCTTTGGCAGTCTTCCCAATCTAATCAACTAGGAGTCATAGAAACATGCAGCTCCCACCATCCCCTCCGTGAGTGTGACCAATGGGAGTTAGAGACCAACACATCTATAATGTTCTTGGTTTTAGATGGCGTCCTAGAACCAAAACCCAGTGGATATCGAAGACCCAATATAGTATGTATGGCTGACATCCTGTTGGAGACTGCATGGGCTACACAGTTCAACCCCTTGCCATGCAAAAAAGCACAAAGTACCCCTGACAGATGGCCATCCAGCCCCTGTTTAAAAACCTCCAAAGAAGGAGCTCTCAGGGACCCTTACCTGGCACTGTAGAAGGTATCTTGAAAATCACATATTTTGTCTTTCCCTTGTCCACAATGGAGGTTCCCATGTTAAGAACATTTCCAGCACTGTCATAATGGGGATGGGATGTTGCCAGGTTGATGGCTACATACTTCGTGTAGTCAACCTACGATGACACAGAAGGCAGGATGATTACAAACATTTTAAAATTGCATTATTACACTATGTAACAAAATTTCTGTTCCTGGTTTTAAAGGGTTATTTCCTGTTTCATTGTGCTGTCCTTACTTTGAAAGTAGTTGTTATACTTCAAAAATTTCGTTTTTGTGGCTGCCACAAACAAAGTTGGCTGAGACTCGAGGAGATATTGATTGAAAAACTAGAGCAAAATGTGCTGCAGGGTGTACCTCTTGCAGAAACAAAGTTTTTGCAGTTTAATAATTTTCCATGTTTTTTTTTGATAGAACCAATTAGGAAATGACATTTATAACCCAGGAACAAAAATCAAGTTACATAGTATTGTTGCTGTCATCAAAACATTCATATCCTGTCTTTCTTCTGACGTATGACTCAAGTGCTTCTTAAAAAAATTAAAACAAATATAGGAAAAACCACATGCAAAGACAGGAGGATGAGCATATAAAAATAATGATTAAAATGCTATTAAATTATAGATTTAAATATATGTTAATGCAAACATATTAATATGAATATATTAAAATGGCAAAGGATAAGTCAACAAAGCCGTACATTATGAAAAGGCCTTTCAGTCAGACCCAAAAGAATCATCTGCCAACATGACAGGAACATTTAAGAATCCCTCCAGATCCATCAGCCTTTGGGGTAGAATGTGCTAATTTGTACAAGAGGTAGGAAAAACAAAGAAAGAATACAGATAGTTTTCTGCCCTACCAATACATTAGTACAACATAGGTTAGCAAAATTTTTATCCAAAACTAACAAAATGAAACAACTTGGACAGATAATCTTTGACTAAGTGAACAAAAACATTTGGGGCCATCAAGAGCTCCCTTGAAAATTTCGTCCAAAATGTATCCGGGGATGATGTATTTTTCCCTTCACCAGCCTCCACTTTTCTTGCAATTTCTATTTTGGTGACTAAATGTAAGAGAGCTGAGTTTGTCTAAAATGTTAGTGGTAAGTGGCAAGAGAGGCTTCTCTCTGTTTTGCTGTTGGCATATTGGCAGTAGGGGACTCCAGAGTACAGCTTTCCAAACATTTAATTTTGGTGACACACCTTTTAGACATCCATCACTTTCATTTGGCTGCGAGAAATTGTGGGATGGTATCTGTGTCTCTGCAGCATAGAAGGAAGGTCAGGGAGCACAGCAGATGTGTTTTCCTGGTCGTTTTTCCAATCTCCGTGTGTCTTGGCATTATACTAGATTTCCTTTGACCAGAATCTGGCCACTTGGAGTGCCTCTGATGTCGCTATGAGAAGGTGGCAGGGCTCAAGACCACATTGTAGTACGTGGTCTGTGATTTGCTCTTCTCCACACTTGCATGTCATGGACTCCACTTTGTAGCCCCATTTCTTAAGATTGGCTCTGCATCTCATGGTGCCAGAGCACAGTCTGTGCAGTGCCTTCCAGTTTGACCAGTCTTCTGTGTGCCCAGAGGGAGTTTCTCATCGGGTATCAGCCACTGAAAGTGATACTGAAAGTCTATGTCTCTTCATTCTTCCTTTATCATCTATTTCATTCTGATATTGGTAAAAGATACTGGTATTTTATTTTTGGAATCTAGTAATAAAACTTCATGCCATAGTGTCAGAAGACTTACCGGTATGACTCTTTCAGAAATGGGAGGCGACTCTATAAATGTTGGTCATCCATGCTTACCTTTTCCAGTGTTTCCAGAGTCTGTGGGTTGATCTTCCTAATGAAGTTGACCTCGCTTGTAGCGTAGAAGTCATCCCCATTTTTCATGATGTTGATGAGGCAGTTGTCTGTGAACTCAGGGATCGTGTGGGACAGATAGCAGAAGGCCCTGTGATTTCAAGAGAAAACAATTCACACAGAGATGTATGAGATGGCAAGTATTTTTCTTATAGTATTTGCTGTGTAATAGATTATGCTATGTAAATTCAAAAAAATGTTCTGTTCCTGGTTTGAAAGTGTTCTTTCCTGTTTCATTGTGCAGTACTTACTTCGAAAGTTGTAGCAGAAACTTTGTTTTTGTGGTTGCCACAAACTAGGTTGAATTGCTTGGGACTCTATGAGATCTTCATTGAAAAACTATAGAAAAATGTGCTGCAGGATATCCCACAAAAAGTTTTTGCAGTATAATAAACTTTTCCCATGTTTATATGATAAAACCAATAAGGAAATGACATTTATAACCCAGGAACAAAAATCATGTTACACAGTGTTATTCACATATACAGCCAGACTGTAATTGTCAGGTGCTGAGACATTACATTTAAACTAAGCATATTTGGCAGATAAGATAAGTCTGAGTTGTTAGTACAGTTTGTTATTGGAGGATTAGAAGTGTGTTTCGATATCATGGGTAACTTGTAAGGATACATTTCCAAGACTGCACTTTCAAATGTATATTTCCCTATTCATAACCAGCAATGAATGTAGGAAAGTAAGCAAAACATTTTGAGTACCAGTTGTATACATTCAACAATACTCCATCCATTAGTACATTATTAGGTATTATTAGTACTAATAGGAGCCTGTGTGGCACAGTGCTTTGAACATTGCACTGAGAGACCAGGATTTGAATCCCTGCTCAGCCATGGAGACCCACTGGGTGTCCTCCGGAAAGTCACATTCTCTCAGTTTTAGAGGGAGGCAAAAATGACTCTGAACTGTTTTTGCCAGGAAAACCCCCCAAAAAGTTCTCTTTAGGATCAGCATACTTTAAGTTAGAAACAATTTGAAGGCACACAACAACAATAATATTGGAAATTAATAATATGGCAATAGGTACATCTTTAATATATCTATATACATTTAAATGAACAGTATATAATAATAATATAACAATAACTTTATTTTTGTATCCTGCCCCATCTCCCTGGAGGGACTCGGGGCAGCTTACATGGGGACGAAGCCCAGTACATCATAAAATACAATACATCATAAAATACAGTATTTAAAACAAGAACACATACAACAAGCATGTAAAACAAGCATATAACCAATAAAACTTAATGAGCAATAGAAAAGGACTGTTAAGAATATTCAATGGGGTCAGGAGATAAAATATATATGTGTGCAGTCGTTTCAATTTCTGGAGCTGTATACAGTACTACATACTGTTTTGGCAAATTGCATCCCGCTTTGGGAGCATTTATTAATTTTGAGACCAAAAGGTCTCTGGCACCTGTTAACTTCAAGACGTGTACATATACATAACAGCCCTGAAGTGTGAGTTGAACCACACTCTACACTGAGAAAACATATCAAATAGATAAAGGCACTCAGAGCATCTTGGCAAGACAGTGAAACAGAAAATATAAATGCATTGGTGGCAGGGCACGACTGGTAATAGTAACTTACTTGGAAAATATGTTTTTGCATGGATCCGGGTAAGCCATTGTTCCAAATTCGGACACCACAATTCTGTTTGCCTCAATATTACAATTATAGGTGTCGCTACGGAGGTATTTGCTTCGATAGAAAACTTCCCCTGAAAACAAAAGAGAACCATAGCTTGATAGCCATGAATGCCCACTACCCATAATAGCTGAAATGTTCACACTCTGCCAATGTTTGCAACTTCCCAACTACTTCAGACTCAAAAGGAGTTTTTCTCAAATCAGAAAGTGATCAAATTCGGGAGAGAGTTGGGGGAGAACTTCAAAAGAGTGCCCACATGACCCCCTGTGCTATGCAACTGCCAGTGAGGCCCAGTTAGCTTTGCAGTTAGTAAAAGCTGGAGGTACTGTCTCAGGACTTCATCACACGCAATTAAATAAGCATTTCTACACACTTGGTGCCCTTCACACAATGCAAGCTTCAAATGTGAGGTAAGGTCTTGCCATTTCTCAAGTGTAAGTTTTTCCCACGATTCCTAAGAGGATTGGCAAGTGACTTATTCCTCAATTCCCTGAATAGAGCCATGTAAAAACACCCAATTTAATATGTGATGGGAATCCCCACTTGCCCGTTAGTAAATAAAACAATGAAGTTGTCATGGAGGGAGGGAAGATGGGCAGTCTTGTTTCCTTTCTGCCACCATTACCATTTTGGGACAGAACAGGTATAGCAAGAAAGATATTCAAAACATCGAGGCCTGCTGGAGAGGCGGCATGGCGGTCCTGTAAGTTTTATTTTATTTTAAGGCTTTTTGAGGGGCTTTTTGAAAGTTACCAGGATGGCATGGGAACACTGAACTGGGAAAACCCGGGTTTTGGGAAGAGAACAGGAACTTAAACCCACTTCATCATAGGATTAAGCAGATACTCTGGGGTCAATGGTGCACTTCTTCAACTGACCCATTGATCTTTACACCAACCATTTTCCTTTGACAGCAAACAGAGCTATGCATGCTATATTGCATGATGCCTCCCAATGCAAACAGCACATTTATTTATTTATTAACATTATGCTTTACTTCCGGTGGTTGGGAGGCAAAGGCAACTACTTTTGTCATTCTAATAAGTTTCACTAAAAACAGAATGAATCATACACATTAAAATGTACATTAAATCAGACACCAATTAGCAGTATACTTTGACACTAATTAAAAACTTTGTAAATTACCCCATCACATGGCAGCTGTATCAATTAGAGGCTTCCCATTTATTCTTGTTGCTTAAAATTATATTGCAACAGGGACATATCACCACGTTTCAAAATGACAACACAATTAAACAGGAAATAACACTTTCAAAGCAGGAAAAGAAAATGTTTCAAAATTTGTTACATAGTGTAATGAGAACAAGTTTAAAATTAACTTTCCAGTCTCTGCATGTAAATAAACAGGGTGGACATGTGTATCCAACACTTGCCAGCTCTCTTTGGCAGAGATGGCTAAAGTCCTTGCAAAACTGCTTCTCATATGACTGCATACCATTGAACTATAGCAGTTAGTGGTGCCAAACAACATTTATTCTACTCTGTAGATGCTCCCTGAGAAGCAAGAAAAAACCCTCTTGGGTTGCTTGGCTAGAACTCAGGGCCTGTTACTTTTTGGTCTATAACTCCCAGAATCCCCAGCCAGCACAGTTCCTGGTCGTGCTAGAAATGACGGGAGTCCTGGGAATATTGGCCTTTTAGAGAAAGCAACTTTTCCAACCATTGCTATTTGTCTCAGGGTAACGCCAGGACACTTTCTTCTGGGGCCACCGACTGGGGCCATTCTAATGAATAGACCACAGTGAGTTTCACAAGCTTTCCTTGTCACAGTGACCTATTTTAGCACTCAGGTTTCAGACCCAAATCCTGCAGAATGGCAGGCAGTGGCCTTTACTTCCTGGCTGGCTGAAAAGGAAACACTGGGGGCTTCAGTAGGTGTTTCCACGAACAAGGCATGGCATAGCATACAAAGGATAGGAGGTAGCAACTGCCCTGACATCCTAATTTTAATATAGGTACCCATACGGAATGGTAAAATTAATGACAATTTGGCTGCTGAGCAGCAGAACCATCAGTGAACAGAGCAGCCTTTGAAGCATTTATTTCCTTCTTTCTGTCCTGTCTTTTCACCAAAAATGTTGCTCAAGGAAAAAAAAAAGATAAATAAGTACAATGATACATAGAAAAATGTATAGCTGTTCAATAGCTGTTCAAGTACTGCGATTCCATCCTGTCCTTTTTAGTTATCAATACAAGCATTCAATATTTATATCAGAGGATGAACAAAATCAAGGCAACATGTGACCACAAAACTTAACAATTTTTCATGTTGGCAGACCCCCCTTTCCAGGTTTGAAAGCACTGTACGATATCTCTCAAAAGGATCCACATGGTACAGAACTGAAGTGCCACATTGTCTAGTCCTTGAGTCATTTAGTTCCACCATATCAGCATGGCATTTGTGATTTGATCTGGCTTTGTAAAGAAAACAAATATGTGTCTTGGCAGGAGAGATAAATGCCAAATTGCATGGGCATACATAAGACTTCTGGGAAGAATAAGGAAGTTTTCTGAGAAATGTATCCCACCGTGAAAACAGATCAGTGTCCTTAACAAAAAGCAGGAACCATGGAAGGAAGGCGAAAAGCTGCACTTCTTGAAACACAATTAGACTCCCATGCAACAAACAGATTAGTACTCAGGGCATTATGACACTATGGCATTATGATATATGAGGCTGTGGTAGCGCAGCGGGTTAAACCACTAGCTGCAGGAAATCTGCTGACTGGAGGGTTGGCAGTTTGAAGCCATGAGACAGGGTGAGCTCCCGCTGTTAGCTCTAGTTTCTGCCAACCTAGCAGTTCGAAAGTATGCAATGTGAGTAGATCAATAGATACCGCCTCAGCGAGAAGGTAAAAGAAGCGCCCCATGTTCAGAAATGTACTGACATGGAATTCTTGACAAGAGTTTTTGCCAGTTCTACTTCTACCCACATTGTAATGTTATCTGTTCACAGACAAATCAAAATCCTTGCCCATTTCTATTAGACCCTTTTCTCCCCATCTCCTTTTGTGTGTCTCCATCCTGTGGCAATCAGAGGCATCTCAGTCTTTCTGAGCACAAAGTCCCTATTAACCTAACAGATTTATCCTCCTTGAAACTACTGTGACAGATATCATTAGAGATGCAGTACGAGCATTTCCAAGTATCTCCCATATTTCATGATGGCAGGGCCTGCATGTAACAACTAATATGCACCGTCTTCCCCTCCTGAGTCTGACACCAGCGCTGCAAATACTGCTCAGCAACACTTGACATTTGCTCCACAGACCTACCATTTTTTATTGTAAAACTGTGCAACAGAGCCATGCCATCAAACCAGTGGTTGTATCTGCTTTCTCCAATTGTGTGCATCCCAGGACCGTTGCGGAGAAGAATCCCCTCCATCCAGCTTGGGATTTCTCCTAGGAAAAAAAAACAGCAAAGGATTCAGGGGGATATTTACTTTAGTCTGTCAGTTCCAAAAAAAGGGTATTTTTCATCACCAACTGTGCATGTCATCCAATAGAATACAGCAATCTTAAATGTAATTCTGCAATATAGGTAAATTGATTTACTATGTTTACAGTATTTATATTCTGCCCTTCCCACCCTGAAGGAGACTCAGAGCAGATCACAGAATATACATATGTGGCAAACATTGAATGCCATTTATACACTGACAAGAAAAGACAATTATACATAGATAGAGGTATAGGATTTTCCCATCTTCGGTATTTTGAAGGTTTGTGCTTGGTTCTGGCCCCGAGGGCGGGGGGGCTATCACTCCATTTCCCTGAGTCCCCTCGGGTGAGAAGGGCGGGGTATAAATGTTGTAAATAAATAAATAAATTTCCCTCCCAAAGTGTTTTGTTTGTAAACTCCCTCCTTCATCGAATTGCCGGCATTTTCTAGCATTTTGTTATGGGTGCCTTAAAATACCTCCCTGCTTTTAAGCAGTACCTATTTATCTACTCACATTTTGCACAGTGACTAGAACAGAAGGATATAACGATTTTAGAAGTTAAAGGTTACTATGAAATGTACTGTCGTATGTACTACTGCAGAAAGTACTTTGGAACAGCTGGACTACTTGACATTGAGTTTCCAAGCTAGTATAAAGTGCTAATAATCACATTGAAAGCCTCACATGGCTTGGGAACAGGAGGCGTTTTACACTACACAATTAAAGCACCGTGATGCCACTTTAACTACCAAGGCTGAATCCTTTGAAATCCCAGTGTCTGTAATTCAATGAGAACTCTATATCTTTAAACTGAAACTGCTGTGGATTGTGACTTACGAGGAGTAATGATCTTTTGCACACCGCTAATAACTAGTCCCTAAGACTGACCACAGGAACCCTGGATATGTGTCTGTTCTAAGATCTCAGGACTGAGTCCCTCTTCTCTGTTATTCAGGGCAGAGAGAGGAGTCACAGAGTGAGAGCCCTATTGTGCAAACTTTTTTGAAAAATATTGTGTGTTGTTGTCTTTAGCTGCTATAGACTGCTTCAATGCAGACTTTCCAGAGAGCTTACTTTGTCATCTTTAATTTTTTTACAGAGCTTCACTGTTATTTACCTCACTCATATCCCAGTTTCTCTTTTTCTTGTGCTCTTTCTGTGTCATCACCAGGGACAGTTCTCAAGACTCAGTTTCCCCCCTCCAGTCCTTGGCTTGCTACGCCAAAGACTTACCATTTATTTTTCCCCATGGAGAATTAGGCATATTGTGCCTACAGCCCTGTGAGGGTCTATCCTCTCCATTTCCATGGAGAAACTGTTTTACAATGGGAGTTAGCAGCCCTCTATGTTTTGCAGACTACTGCCCAACTGCAAACCTATGTACTTGTTAGGAAAGAATGCCATCTAGTGACTGAAGATGTTATTGCCAATATTATTCATAACTGTCCAGTTTTATCTTTCAAGAACAGCCTTAACACACTGCGGTAAGAAAATGAAAACTGCTTTACTTCAGCAAACATGAAGTATAGCACATTCAATGGAATAATGCAAAAAGAAACAAGGAAGTCATAGGGCAAACACAGTCTCTGGTAAACTCTCAAATCAAACAGCAGTCTTACTTCAGACAAAGATACAGCAATAAATCCAGATGCAGACTCGAAGCAGGCACAAGGAGAGTGAAGTGAAGACATTAGAGTCAGTTTGTTACCAGCAAGAGCTGGCTGCATCTGCTTCTGCTTTATAGCTCTGAGTCCCTTCCCAGCTCCTAGGGCAGTTCCTAATTACTCAGATGCATTTCTGGCAGCTAATCTAGCTGAATGACGTCTCTGCTCTGTTTCCTTTCACCTCTCCTGGAATGAGGGTACTTGCAAAGTTTCCTCCTCCAATTCCAACTCACCCTTAGATTCATGAACACTTTCCTGCTCCCCTTTCTCTTCTGAAGAAGAGGAATCCCTAACAATAACACTATGTAACAATTTTTAAAAATTCTTTTCCTGGGTTGAAAGTGTTATTTTCTGTTTAATTGTGCTACTTTGAAAGTAGTTGTGGCTATCAAATACTATATTGAATTTGTTGAGACTCAATGAGATAATCAATGAAAAATTAGAGAAAAATGGTTTGTGCAATGTAATAACCTTTTCCCTTGTTTTTAATGATAGAACCAATTAGGAAATGACATTTATAACCCAGGAACAAAAATCATGTTATATAGTGTAATTTACTTATCATTATTAAGTAAATTGTGGATACCACGTTTCAGGTTTTTAGCATTCCTGGAGAATTGTTTTTGATAGAAAGGCAAATATTATCTTATTCTTATTTGAAAGATGAGATGGGGAAGGGAGAGAAATAGCCACGGTTGATTTGTAAAGACTAATCAAATTCATAGAAGCTAGATTCATTGAATGCCATTTTGGCTATATGAAGCTTCTATAACACTACGTAACACAATTTGAAATTTCTCTGTTCCTGGTTTGAAAGTGTTATTTCCTTTTTAATTGTACAGAACTTATCTTGAAAGTAATTGTTCTACTCCAGAAACCTCATTTCTGTGGTTGCAACAAACTATGTTAAATTGCTCGAGACTATATGAAATATTCATTGAAAAACTATAGCAAAATGTGCTGCTGGGTGTCTTACAAAAACTTAAGTTTTTGTAGCTAAATAATTTTTTCCCATGTTTTTATGACAGAACCAATTACAAAATGACATTTATAACTCAGGAACAAAAATTGTGCTACATAGTGCAATCAAAGGAAGCAGCCAGTGGATATTAGCTTGGAGGTAAAAGTAGGCAAGGACCAAAGTCCACTTCACTTGCTGGAGTGTCCAGAAATTCCAAGCTGACTGAAGAATGTGACACTGGACAAATTATTTGCCAGAGCTCTTCTTGCCTTATGGTGCATAAGCTGGTATAGTAAACAGAGAATTCTCCCTTACTGTAATCAGAATTAAGCCATCCTTTGAAATCCATCTGAAATTCCAGGAAATTAATGCATTAAATGTCAAAGTCTTTCCATAGAAACAGCTAGCCTTATATAAATCCCAGGTCAGCCGAGTTCTAATAACAAAGGTAGCAACAATACAGTTACACAACTTAATGAACCCATCACGCGAAGGAGAATTTATGACAGCAACATGTCCAACCTATCAGTCATAAAGGAAAGTCAGAAAGAAAAGCTGGGATTCAAAGGCCGTGAAATTCATTTATTGAGCTCACAGGAGCTTTAAAGCTGTTTTCCTTCAACACTAACTTCTAATTTGAGGTCTGCTGCAAACTACCTTTGAGAATTTGGCCATTTTGGAGATGAGCAGGAAGTAGAATATTGTGCTGTCGAAGGCTTTCATGGTCAGAATCACTGGGTTGCTGTGAGTTTTCCAGGCTATATGACCATGTTCCAGAAGCATTCTCTCCTGACATTTCACCCACATCTACAGCAGGCATCCTCAGAGGTTGTGAGGTTTGTTGGAAACCAGGCAAGTGGAGTTTATATATCTGTGGAATGTCCTGGGTGGGAGAAAGAATTCTTGTCTGCTTGAGGCAAATGTGAACGTTGCAGCTGGCCAGCTTGATTAGTATTTAATGACCTCACAGCTTCAAAGTCTGGCTGCTTCCTGCCTGGGGGAAATCCTTTGTTGGGAGATGTTAGCTGAAATCAGGACAGTAAATAAAATCAGGACAGTACATAAATAAAGAACAACATTCAGAAAACAGGGGAATTCCAGACAAGAAACAATCAGGGCCATCCTTTTGCTGAATTCCATTCAGTCATTATTCATCACAGAAATGCATTTGTAACACCAAAAAGTGATGGGAACGCACTTGTGACAAAAAAACCCCCAACAGTTGTCCTTTAAATGAAAAAACACATGTGCAAACTGCACAAAAGACAGACAATACCTACAATTGTTATGCTTACTTGTGTGTTTTATAAACATTTCCATTTTCCAATTCCTTTTATAACCAAGAGCAAACTTGGCTACTACTTAACTATTCTAAGAGCTCAGACAAATATTTGTCCTAATATTTAACCCAAATCTTAGTTGCCCTCTTACATATTTATTACAAAATGAAGTGGTCTAATCCAGTATGAATGTCTTACGAAAGACATTTATCCAACAGACTTATCTGGATTTTAGGTGGGTTTATCTAACATATATTTACATAACATGACTTGATCAATGGTGAAGGGACCCTGGACAGGTGAATGTGGGTGAGAGAAAGAGGGGGGGGGAGGGTTACAAATCAGCTTTTGGTCAACTTTAGATTCGATTTGGTTATTTGGGGTGCTGATTCAGAAAATTGCATTGGATAGACCACATCAGCTCTAGTTTCTGATACAGTACATATGCCATCCAGTAGTTGCCATCTGCCCGCCTACAGAAAACCATATTGAATCATCTAGAGCTGATGTGGTCTATCCAATGCAATTTTCTGAAATAGCACCCCAAATAACCCCAGGTGCAGGCCTAAAAACGAAGATACCAAGAAAAAAATTTTTTGGTTGGTCTGTGTTATTATCTGTAGTAGTAACATTGAAGCCGTGGACCATATTTTAGTTCTTGTAGGCCACCGGTGGTCCAAGGACTACAGATTGGGAACCACTGTTTTAAAGTCACATCAGCAGAGCAGTTATGGGAGAAGAGAGAGCTATTGTGGTGTAATGTCTTGAATGTTGGATCAGGAATTTGGAAACTAAAGTTTGAGGCCCCATCAACACTGCCATATGATTCTATTTCTGGATCCAGACTATCTGCTTTGAACTAGATTATATGGCAGGGGAGGCTCATATAATCCAATTCAAAGCAGATAATCTGGATTCAGAAACTAGATTATATGGCAGTGTAGATCCAGCCTGCATCCCTGCTTTACTCTAGGTAACTCTCTCAGCCTAATAAGAAAGCAATGACAAATGAATCCTGAGGAGCCGATCCTTCCGCAGGGTCCCATAGGTCAGGATCTACTCGAAGGCACATAACAATATCTATGAGAAAGAAGGTCTGCCACATTGGGAGTGATAAACGTAATCAAACTTAAAGTAAAAGGAAGAATTGATACCAATTTCTGTATAAGCAAAAGTGCCAAGAAAGAAAGAAAGACTAGTTAATACAGAATTCCAAAATCTAAAGGACTGGAATCCAAGACTGTCCATCTGGGTGACTGGGATGATGACAACTTTGCTTTCGGATAGTTTAATGGGCACATGTTTTGTTTTGTGCACAACATTATTAAAGAGTGTACACAGTTACCTTGAGATGATTTGCACAAGCAGTGTATGAAACTGGGTTGCTGTGAGTTTTCCAGGCTGTATGGCCATGTTCCAGAAGCATTCTCTCCTGATGCTTCACCCATATCTATGGCAGGCATCCTCAGAGGTTGTGAGGGGAATTCCAGACATGAAACAATCACGATTCTATGATTTTAGGGCCAGTTAACACCTCCCAACAAAGGATTCCCCACGAAGGAATCAGACAGGTTTTGAAGCTGCAGGACTTTGCAATGCTAATTGAGGTGATTAGTTGCAACATTCACACTTGCCTCCAACAGATAAGAGTTCTTTCTCCCTCCCTTCCACAGATATATAAATCCCACTTGCCTAGTTTCCAACAAACCTCACAACCTCTGAGGATGCCTGCTATAGATGTGGGGAAAATGTCAGGAGATAATGCTTCTGGAACATGGTCATACAGCCCAGAAAACTCACAGCAACCCAGTGATTCTGAACATGAAAGCCTTCAACAACAGCATATGAAATGTAAAACAAATCCCGTGTTCCCATCTCTAAGACCTCTCCTTATGCACACAGATGCAAATGTAAGTGCAGACAGTCCCCAAGTTACAAACATCCAGCTTACAAATTGACCCAACATACTGATCTGAACTTTAGGTGGGTGTATCAAACATATATGCACTTACATTTGCATTTGACTCCTAGTTCTGAACGGGGCGAGACAACAAGAAGCAAGAGAAACCTGTTGGAAGGGAAATCCACTCCTGGAAGAGGTGTTATCATTATGAGGAGAAAAAGGTGTCTCTACTGAAGCTTTATCTCCAATCTTGTTTCCACAACAAGCCTCTCACGGGAACAGAAAGCAAAATGAAATCTCCTGAACGAGGGCACATGCAGCAAAACACACACCACAGGGGGGGTTAATCCTTCCCTATGCTATCCAAAGCTTACATCTATATATCTATCTATACAGATAATAAAAATGAAACTATGTATGTATGTATGTGGCTGGGGTGTCCACTTTCAAAGACAAGCTCCTGCCTCCACAGTTATAGCTCTTGCTGCTCAGAAGATACCAAAGGCCCTCCCTCCAGTGACATTGCAGGTTATAGCGAGTGCCATAAACATGTCCAAGAGCCCTAACCAATGTCCCACACAAACACCATACTGCCCACCACCCAAGTGAAGGCTTTCAGACTGGGACAATTTCATCCTAGATTTTTTGTTTTTCCTTCACCACAACATCCCAGTGTTCCTTAATCTCTCAATTGGTGTAGAATTTGCATGACCCCGCCCACTGCCTCTTCCTTAACCCTTTCCTATTATTTTCTATGGCACAGAGCAAACAGAGGAATTGATCAGAAACGGAACATACTAGAGAGGTTTGGGGAGAATTCACCATGATGTATAGGAGTTGTAGGGACCAGGATGTCTAGTTCACCTGCAATCTAAAAGCACTCTGAACTCTAAGAGGTAAAAAGGTAAAGGTTTTCCCCTGACTGACATTAAGCCTAGTGGTGTCCTACTCTCTGGGGGTCGGTGCTCATCTCCATTTCTAAGCCGAAGAGCCGGTGTTGTCTGTAGACACCTCCAAGGTCACGTGGCCACTGGCATGACTGCATGGTGTGCCGTCACCTTCCCGCCAGAGCAGTACCTATTGATCTACCCACATTTGCATGTTTTCGAGCTTCTAGGTTGGCAGAAGCTGGGGCTAACAGCGGGTGCTCACCCCGCTCTCCAGATTCGAACCTGCGACGTTTCAGTCCGCAAATTCAGCAGCTCAACGCTTTAACCCGCTGTGACACGGGGGTGGGGTGGCTCCTCCTGGATAGCAGTGCCTCTATAAATCCCAGATCTGGGTTGCAAGTACAGTAGAGTCTCACTTATCCAACATTTGCTTAAACAATGTTCTGGATTATCCAACGCATTTTTGTAGTCAATGTTTTCAATACATCGTGATATTTTGGTGCTAAATTCGTAAATACAGTAATTACTACATAGGATTACTGCGTATTGAACTACTTTTTCTGTCAAATTTGTTGTATAACATAATGATTTGGTGCTTAATTTGTAAAATCACAACCTAACTTGATGTTTAATGGGCTTTTCCTTAACTCCTCCTTATTATCCAAGATATTCGCTTATACAAGCTTCTGCCGGCCTGTTTAGCTTGGATGAGACTCTACGGTACAGTAGTCTCACTTATCCAACACTCGCTTATCCAACGTTCTGGATTATCCAACGCATTTTTGTAGTCAATGTTTTCAATACATCATGATAAAAAGGTAAAGGTTTCCCCTGACGTTAAGTCCAGTCATGTCTGACTCTGGGGGTTGGTGCTCATCTCCATTTCTAAGCCCAAGAGCCGGCATTGTCTGTAGACTCCTCCAAGGTCATGTGGCCACTGGCATGACTGCATGGAGCGCCGTTACCTTCCCGCCGGAGCGGTACCTATTTATCTACTCACATTGGCATGTTTTCGAACTGCTAGGTTGGCAGGAGCTGGAGCAACAGCAGGCGCTCACTCTGCTCCTGGGATTTCAACCTGGGACCTTTCGGTCTGCAAGTTCAGCAGCTCAGTGCTTTAACAGGCTGCGCCACCAGGGCTTTGTGATATTTTGGTGCTAAATGTGTAAATACAGTAATTACTACATAGCATTACTGCGTATTGAGCTAATTTTTCTGTCAAATTTGTTGTATAACATGATGTTTTGGTGCTTAATTTGTAAAATCATAACCTAATTTGATGTTTAATAGGCTTTTCCTTAATCCCGCCTTATTATCCAAGATATTCGCTTATCCAACGTTCTGTTTATATTAGATAAGTGAGACTCTACTGCACAACTTCCCTTGGAGAAGGAAGGCAGGCCATGGAAGGCCAAGGACTGTCCTTCCCTCAGAGTTTGAGTCTGTTTCGCAAGGCCTTCCTGTCCCAAAAGGGCAGGTGCAACTTCCAGGACTGCGTCTCCTTGAGCCAAGGCGGTCGAAGCGGAGCCAAACTGCGACAAGTGAGCCAATGTAGACGCGCTCTCTCTCTCTCTCTCTCTCTCTCTGTGCTTTCGTTTTCCTCAGGCTGAGGCTTACCTTCCACTCGGGCCTGGAGGGGCTCCGGGTGCTCCTCGATGTTCCTGCCGAAAATGGCTTCCATGGCGCCGGCGGAGCTGCCTCCCAGCTTCCCTCTTCCTTCCTTCTTTTCCTTCCTTCTCTTTTTCCCTCAGAAAAAAAAAGCGCTTTATAGCCTCTCAAGTCAGTCCGCCTCCGGGCCGCGCGCCAAAAGGGAGGGGGAGGGGAGGCGGGCCTCGCCTCAGAGGAAGCCCAAATCGGCTGTTATCGTTTCCACACCGTGATGAACGCACTTTGATACCGCTTTAACTGCCTTCCCTGGCAAAAAAAAAACCTCGCCTCCCGCTACACTATTCCTGGTTTGAAAGTGTTATTTCCTCTTGATAGAACCAAATAGGAAATGGGTTGCTGTGAATGTTCTGGCCATGTTCCAGAAGCATTCTCTCCTGATGTTTCACCCACATCTGTGGCGCAGCTGGCTAGTTGTGATGACTTATGGGCCATGTAGTCCCGTTCCTAGTACTGTTGTGACAGATGAGGAGGAAAACTTGGGTTTCCCACCGTTTCTGCCAGATTTGGAGCCCTTGCAGCTGCAGGATGTTTGTCCACAAGAAGTCAGCCAAACAAGCCTTGTGGAAAAATCTCCCCCATTTTCTCGCCGCCTTTATTATAATCAAGATAGGCACGCTCGGGAGGCGACTCGCCGAAGCGCCCGGATAGCTGCCAGACAATTAGATGATTAAGTCTATTTCCCTTGGGAAAGTTTAAGGAGTCTCGCATCTGGACAGTATAGGTTTCGGTTCTTGTTCCCCAGAGAAAGTGTGCTTTGGCGGGAAAACAAGATCCTATATAGATGTTGGCCACAAAGGATTCCTTGCGGAGTCAATTCGTCAGCTTCGGGAGTAGATTGTGTGTGGACTACGCTACTCCAGTTTCCAGGACCTTGCTCTCGTTCCAGCCCTGCCTTGTTCCCCGGACCTCGCCACGGATTTCGCCACGGACCCTGTTCTTGCTCCTCGCTTCTTGTTGCCTTGAATCAAGCCTCGTTTGCCAAGAATCTAGTTTGCTTCCTAGCCTTGCATTAAGCTCCATGGACTAAAGGACCTTGTCATCTCCCCTCACTTTGCTTGGCAAAGTGTGTGTTTCGGTTATTGGATTACAACTTTGGACCTTAATATTTCATATTGGACATTGTTTTCTTGGACTAATTTTGACCTTTCCTGAAAGGTGTACTTCTGAACTATTTTCTACACTTGCTTTTATTAACTTTATATATTTCCTCAATAAATATATTAGATAGATTCTGGCCTCTGTGTATGGTTATTGGTGCTCTGCAGCCTGGGCCCTGACACTAGTAACCAGCTGCAATAAATCACTACTGACCGAGAGGTCATGAGTTCGAAGCCCGGGTCGGGTTAAGCCCCCGACCATTAAATAGCCCGGCTTGCTGTTGACCTATGCAGCCCCGAAAGACAGTTGCATCTGTCAAGTAGGGAAATTTAGGTACGCTTTATGCGGGAGGCTAATTTAACTAATTTACAACATCATAAAACTGCCAGCAAAACACGAGGAAAGGAATGAGGAAGTACAGCCACTAGTGGACAGTGAATTATTATTATTATTATTATTATTATTAAACTTTATTTGTACCCCGCTAGCATCTCCCGAAGGACTCGATGCGGCTTACAAAGGCCAAGGCCTCAACACACAATATAACAATACAAAACAAAAGGCAAATTAAAAACAATTAAAACAGTATAAACAAGCAGCAATAAACAATACGCTAAAACACAATAAAACTGGGCTAGGCCAGAGTAATGGGTACAAGATTAAAAGTGCTGATGTGACAGGTGATATATAAGGCTTATAGGGCAAGTGAAGCAACAGCTCCCCCTGTGGCCGGAATCGTGAAGCTGGAAAAAAAATGTTAAATGCCTCTGTGTCTGTCTATATATGTTGTTTGTCTGTTGGCATTGAATGTTTGCCATATATGTGTTCATTGTAATCCCCCCTGAGTCCCCTTCGGGGTGAGAAGGGCGGAATATAAATACTGTAAATAAATAAATAAATAAATCTAGGGCAGGCATCCTCAGAGGTTGAAATCCACAAGCATGTGGTCAATTTTCAACAGAAAGGAGGAAGCCATAAAAACGAACAAAATCTGGCTATCAGTACAGTAGAGTCTCACTTATCCAACATTCGCTTATCCAATGTTCTGGATTATCCAATGTTCTGGATTATCCTGTCTTCTGGAGTATTAGGTGTCATCTGCAAACTTGATCAGCGTGCGCTCTAACCCTTCATCCAAGTCTTTAATAAAGATGTTGAACAGAACTGGGCCCAGGACCAAAGAGGTTGCCAAATAGTCACTGTTGAATGTTTTTAGGTTGAATGTTTTTATGTTGAATGTTTTTATGTTGTGGAATGATATTTTAAATTGTAAGTCGCTCGGAGCACTCTGGTGGAGAGCGACTAATTAAGACATAAAGTGAAGTGAAGTGAAGAAGTGAAGGTTTAGCCCAGGCGTCCCCAAACTAAGGCCCGGGGGCCGGATGCGGCCCTCCAAGGTCATTTACCTGGCCCCCGCCCTCAGTTTTATAATATATTTTTATATCAGTTTTAATAATATAATATATTGTATATACATATAATATTGATAAAAATATTATAATGTTATACAATATAATACTAATAATAATACCACATAATAATATTAATTCTATGTTATATATTACATATAGTATTACAGTATAGTGGTATAGTTCAATATAGTAATGTATAATGCTAATATCGTGCTATGCTAATAATATAATATATTGTATGTATATACAGCTGCTCTGAGTCCCCTTCGGAGTGAGAAGGGCGGGATATAAAGGTAGTAAATAAATGTAGTAAGTAAATAAATAATTAATTTTAAACTTAGGCTCACCCAAATTCTGAAATGACTTGAAGGCACACAACAACAACCCTAATTGACTTGACTATCTCATTGGCCAGTAGCAGGCCCACACTTTCCATTAAAATCCTGATAGGTTTATGTTGGTTAACATTGTTTTCATTTTTAAATATTATATTGTTCTTTCATTGTTGTTGTTGTTGTTTTGCACTACAAATAAGACATGTGCAGTGTGCATAGGAATTTGTTCGTATTTTTTTTCAAATGATAATTCGGCCCCTCCATAGTCTGAAGGATTGTAGACCGGCCCTTTGCTTTAAAAGTTTGAGGACCCCTGGTTTAGCCTATGCGATTTCTACTGCCAAGTTGTGCAGGCCTGAGTTAAGGATATCCCAGTAGTATGCTTCAACTTTTCATCATAGAGTACGCAAATAAAAAATAGAAGTGAGACAATGCGTTTTAAATTCGTGTGAAATTATTTTATTTTATGAAAGTTTAATTCACTCAACTCTTGTCCTAAATGGGTGGGCCCTGCTGGATGCCCAGAGGAAGGCGAAAAACCTCCAGGGTCCGAGGCCAATCTGCCCTGGAGGAAAATTCCTTCCCGACCCCAAAAGTGGCGGTCAGTGCTACCCTGGGCATGCCAACAAGGCCCATAAGCAAGCCAAGCACAGATGCCAACCCTCTTGCCTTCCCACACAGAGGTTGGGGAGTGCCTTCTTTTGCAGGCCTTGCCGTTCTGGCCTAGAAAATGAATAAGAAAAGAATTCAGATACCGAAATGCTTAGCTTGATCATGTGTACATTACGGGAGGTTTAAAGACAATAGTTTAATTCAGTACCTGGGTGGTGTTTCAGCTAAAAACAGTGCAATGGTCAGTAATGATAAAAATAAGTCATGGGGGGTGGTGGTGGTGGAAGGAATGTAATAAATTCCTGATAAATATTTTAAACACGCATTTCCATGAATCAAGATCCAAATCAAAAACAAAGAAAGCAAAAAGTCATAGCAAAAAATCTTTGTCAAATACGATTCATTCGAAAAATGATAAAATGCTGCTTACCTCATATTCCAGGGAGTCAAGGCCAATTGCATACTATACAGATAACACAGATTAGCTAATGAATGTTATGCTCCTTTTTTTTTCTACAACTTCTGATCTATAAAGTTCTAGGTCTTTCGATGGAGACAATGTTCTCCTTCCTATGCGGAGGCAAACATTTAACCAAATCTGAGTATTTACCAAACTTTTCACATAAGTAAATATTTTACCTTTGTTATCCAGTTGTATTTGGTCAAAACTGAAAAAAACGGAGTGCAAGTAATATTGCTGGCCTGACTTTCCTGTTAAAATTCCACATTTTTGTTGAATGCTGTGAAGATGCTGATTCTGCCTCAAAATTTTATACTGTGGTTATTTATTGGCCTGTCACATTTTTACCTGAAACAGCTCTCCCGGGAACATACAACAGCAAAACCATTAAACATCAGTCACTAAAACTGTACTCATAACAACTTAGAAAGTATTAAGTTTCTGACAAAGAATCTTCCAGCACTGTCTTGTCTCCATTTTTATAAATTGTGCCATTAAGGTAAAGGTTTCCCCTTGCCATTAAGTCTAGTCAAGTCTGACTCTGGGGAATGGTGCTCATCTCCATTTCTAAGCCAAAGAGCCACCGTTGTCCATAGATGCCTCCTGGGTCATGTGGCCGGCATGACCGCATGGAGCGCCATTACCTTTCCACTTGAGCAATACCTATTGATCTACTCACATTTGCAGGTTGGCAGAAGCTGGTGCAAACAATGGGAGCTCACTCCATCTCGCATATTCAAACCACCAACCTTCTGGCCAGCAAGTTCTGCACCTTAGCAGTTTAATACACTTTAATAATAATAAACTTTATTTTTATATCCCGCCCCATCTCCCCGAAGGGACTCGGGGCGGCTCACAACAGGGACAAGCCCGAACAACAACAACATATTTAACATAAACTTAGCACTGTGGATTCTTCACATATAAAGAATGCAAAAGAAAAATGGATTGTAACTGGTAGCAAAATCTAAATAAACCATGATCCAATGACATTAAGTTAACAAGAAGAGATAGCATTAGCAACCACTCCCATGTTTGTATTACCTGAAAGCTTGTTCAGGATTCCTTCTTTACCATTCCTAGGACAGAAAACCTGCAGGCCTCTGCTTCTATTCACAATCATCAACTTTGAATATGCTCTGTCAAACAACTACTTAAGTAGAGATATCCCAAGAATTCTGCTTTAACTTGCCATTGTAAAACTAAAAATAGAAATGAGACAATGTTTATTTATGTGCCTTCCCACATAGAGCCGTCTTCCTGCAGTTTGACCTAGAACATGAACTAGAAAAGAATTCAGGTCCTGAAATGCTCAGCTTGATCATCTCTAAGTGACAGCAGGTTTCAAGACAAGTAGCAGTAGTTGAATTACCTGACTACAGTTTCAGCTGAAAATGGTGCTGTAGTTTCAGGCTTTTTCTGACAAGGCTTTAAAATTCATATCCGAGATTCGTTAAGTAGTTCATCCTGTGGTTTTCAAATTTCCAGGTCTCATGGGTGTTCATAGAGAAACGGATTCAAGATTGTCAACCGGACTGAGGGGTATTGGGGAAAGGAAGCATGTCTTACCTGATACAAATTGGATTAACAGACCATATAATGTCTACCCCAAAAAACATTCCAGATTGGCAGGGACAGATCCAACTGATGCTCTGTCATTGCACTTTTTCAGTTTTTTTAAATGTCCCAGTTTCTCTCTTTATCCCACTTTCTCCTTTGTCTTCAGCTTAATTGAATTGCTGCAAAGAGGTCCAAAAGACACAATATGTGGAAGAAGAGCTGAGGAAGCAGAATTTTGCAAAAATAGACGATTCTTCTACCTTGTTGTGTTCTTCCTTTTAATAACTTTTATCACCTTACCACACACTGATGTTGCTTGGTCATAACATGCCGCAGTTTTCGCTTGTAAAATGCTGAAGGGTAGGATGTTGGCGTCTGGTTTTGTAGATTATGTTCGAAAGGGACATTTCTGGCTACACATGGCTGTTAACTTTTCTCCTGTGTGATGAAGCCGATGTAAACAAAGAGAGACACAGACATTGCAGGACTGACCTGAATCTTGATCTGATGCATTACGGACTTGCTGTTTCCAAGTTTCTGTTTTGCGTTGGAGACCTTCAGTTCCTCCATTTTGGAGTTGGTCAGCAGTCAAACTTTAGACTTGTCAAGTGTCCAGATACATCAGGTTTCTATCGCCATTCTGAAAGTGAAGCCTATTACCTTTATACACAATAATAGAAGATTCCTTGAGAAAAGGTTTTTTAAACCTGGAGGTGCTGAATGCTCCAGGTTTCAAAATCCTAGATAATAATCTATGGAACATTTGGACATTTCCTTCCAAAGAAATTATACTGATAATGAGAAAAACATCAAAATGGGAAACATAATTGATTAATCATTACAATGAATGACTGAAATACTGATAAATGTTTCAACTATAACAACAACAACAACAACAACAACAACAACAACATTTCTTACCTGTCTCTCCTCATGATTTGAGTTGGGTTAAAGAATTTCCCTGAATCAAGATCCAAACTAACAATAACAAAAGTAAAAACTCAACAGCAAAAGCCCCTGTCCAAATACGATTAATTAGAAAAGTGGTAAAATGTTTATCTTACATTCTTGGAATCAAGGCCAATCATATACAGTGCAGATAACATAGACTGGCTAATGAATGTTATTATTATTGTCTTTTTCTATATTAATAACTTCTGAGTTATAAGATTCTAGACCTTTCACTTATGAAAATTAATTTCTTTTTTCCTATGTGGAAAAAAAGCAGAAACTTGAGAATGAATGAATATTTGGGAAACTTTTCAAGTAACAAAGATTGTTACCTGCGTTGTCCAGTTGTATTCGATCAAAACTGGGAAAATGGAGAAGTCATATTGTTGGTCCAACATTCCTATTTAATCTATGTGAGTTACAAAGGAGTCTTAGCTGCAAAAAAGAAGACAAGGATGTCTAAAATTAGCTTGAAATATAATCTTAAAAGACTGGTTTACATAAAATTAACAATTGCTTGACTAGATAATGCTTTGAGTGCTTTGTACACATGTGTAATACCTTAATGAATATTAACTTACATCTCCCAGGAGGGGCTTAACTGTTATTTTTAATACATGTGATATATGATACATATGTTGAGGTTGGGGGAGGAACATAATAAGAAAACATGTAGGAGGTAGTCAGAAAAGATTGTGACTTCACCATTGACTCAACTGGGGAAACAAATAAGAATACTTGCAATTGAGAATACTTGCAGTTTTGATTCTTGCCAACTGTGCCTTTGTGTTCAAGACACTCGAATCAGCTGATTTGTTACTAAACAAATTAAAAAAGAAAAATAATAGATTCCAGTGAAAACTACTGGAAGGACTCCTGGTGACCTATAGTGAATGAATATATTTATTAAATTTGGTAACAAATGCTCAAGAATGTTATGATAGTTACAGAACCACAAGAAGAAACATAACAAGCTTTCTCATGAGCAGAAAAATGTAGAGCAAGAACAACCAAAAGAGAAATAGGAAATACTACGAAGACTCTCAACAATTGGAACAACTCACAAAGGAAACAGAAAAAGGAGAAGGATAAAATGAAATGACAGGATTCAAAAGTCCAACTGACAAAGACTTAAACCAAAGTTTAGGAAATGACAAACTGGACATAACACATCTAACTCCACTATGCGGAAATTGAAAATAATGTCAATCAAATAAATGGCCCGAACTCTTCTAATAAATGATGCAAGGTAGCACATTATTTGAAAAACTTTCAAGTAGATGTAATTGCGATTCAAGAAACACACATCAAGATGACGTTATTCGTAATTATTGCTCACCAAATCAGTATTTCTAACACTCCACCTATTTGTTGTTAGTCCTTGAACAGCGATGCTGTACTGATGCTCGTTTGACACACAGTTTCAGTCTGTGGTTATTTATTAGTTTGTCACATTCCTCTTAAAACAACCTTCAGAAGAATGTGGAACAATATACAGATACAAAAGGGACATTGATTGGATTTTATTCCTAGTAAAATGTCGTTGTTAATCTTCCTCTTGTGTGACGGAATGGACACAGAAAAAAAGCAGACACTATAGTACTGACCTGACTGTTGATCTGATGGTTTGCATTTGACTGATTTCATGTTTCCATTTTTCCATTGTGATTCCTCCATTTTAGAGTTGGTCAGCAATCAAAATTGATCCCTACAGAGCCTCCAGAATCTATTACATTTATAAATGACAATTGAGGATCCCCTAAGAAAAAGCTTTTTAAATACCTGGAGGTGAAGAATTATCCAAATTTCAAAATCCCAGATAAAAACTACTAAATATTTCAATATCTCCTTCCATGGAATTATTTATTTACTTACTGTACTTATACCCTGAAACTATACCAAAGTCATTAGTAATGATAAAAAACAACAACATTGCCATGTGGGAATTATAAATTAATTACAAATATTTCCCTGAATTAAGATCCAAACCAACAACACCAAAAACAAAAATTGACAGCAAAAGGTTCTTTTCAAATATGATACATTTAAAAAGTGATAAACTGCTTACCTAACATTTCAAGGAAGCAAGGCTGATCATATACTGTACAAATAGCAGAAATTACATAATGAATTTTATGACATTTTCCTCTCTGTATTAACAGCTTCTGAGAGATAAAGTTCTAAGTCTTTCTGTTGAGAAAAGTAATTTGCTCTTTCCTATGTGGAAGCAGAAACTTGACAGAGAATGAGTATTTTGGAAACCTCTCAAATCAGTTGTAAGATTCTTACCAGGTGCATTTAGTAAAAACTGGAAAAATGGAGTGGGAATCACACAATATTGTTGGCCTGACTTTCCTGTTTAAATTCCATATGTTTGTTGTTAGTTCTTGAACAACTCCAGCAATGCTTTTTCTGCCTCAAGCTTTCATTTTGGAGTTATTGATTGGCCTGTTACATTACTACCTAAAATGACTCTCAGAAGAACATACAACAGCAAAATCATTAAATATCAGACTCTAAAACTATGCTTGTAATAACTCAGAAAATAACAACAAAATTGGCAGACTGTTGAAACTCTTTCTCCTCATACAGTATATCTACGTTTTTGATGAAGACTCATCAGAGCATTTTTTTTCTCTTTCATTCTTATAAATTGTACTGTTATTACATTAATTCTGTTCCTTTCACCTAGAGAAAATATTGTCCTCTGTAATAATAAGTATTATAATGATGAATGAGAGATAAGAGGAAACAAATATATCTACATATAAAATATCATTAAAAACATGGACTATAACAGCCAGCTAGATCCCAAAAATCATGTTACTAAGAGATACTCACTCGAATGTGGCTCATTTCCTTTCCTTTGGTAACAGGATACAATATTCCTTTACTTACCTTGTTCAAATGGTCTTTAACTGTGTGGTCTTACCCCTTTAAGATTATTGTAACCTTCCCTTTCTCATCTCCAACTCATTGAGCTTTGTCTTCCCCATTTTAGTCTCAGCAGGCAGTTAACAGCTGAACAATGGAGACATGCAATGCAACAGTCTCTCTGTCGCTAACAGAATCATAAGCACATCACAATAGAGCATCATGGCGAGCATCACAATCATATTGTGACAGTGGAATGTGTAGGAGGTTGGTTTCCAGGTGCTCCCAAGGAGCTATAAAAGATGGAATTTATTGTAATCATTGCTAACTTAGGGTGACCACTTATTCTGGGGCAGAATTCGGAGCAACCTACAACTTTTGTTAATTTAGTTCAAGGTTGTGTTAAGCAGCTTTGCTCCACTTTAACCTGGATCATCTCCATGCAGCATTTAACTGCTACAGAGCTGATTCAGCCATCTTTCACTCTGGTCAGTTACCGTGTTTCCCTGAAAATAAGACAGTGTCTTATATTAATTTTTGCTCCAAAAGACGCTCTAGGTCTTATTTTCAGGGGATGTCTTATTTTTCCATGAAGAAGAATTCACATTTATTGTTGAACAAAAAAAGAACACTTATTATATACTGTACAGTAGTTGTCATCACAAACCAACATAACCAAACTGTGAATCCTATCCAGAATTTCTCGTTACTATCATTATTTCCATGCACAACAATCTATGGTGTGTACATTTACCAATTCTGCATGCTTCCGTGTTGTATTTGGTGGATATGCTTTTAAACAAAAACTTTGATAGGTCTTACTTTCGGGGGAGGCCTTATATTTAGCAGTTCAGCAAAACCTCTACTAGGTCTTATTTTCAGGGAATGTCTTATTTTTGGGGATACAGGGTAGATGTGCCTTTGGATGGATTTGAAATAGCTGGACAAATGTATGCAATATATGACTATCAATCGGTATTTCATACTGCAGACATACCACTGTTAATAAAACCTCCAACATTATAGCTTTTTATAAGGTTTTTTTTTTTCAAAATCCAATCATCACAGGGACAGAAAGTAAGGTGAAATCTTCTGAACAGTGGCACAGATAGCAAAACAAACATCACAGTGTTGTTAAGCCTTCCCTATGCTATCCAAAGCTAATATGTGTATTGGCTGAAGTTACACTTCAGAAATGTACCTGTTCTGACGAACATGCAAATTCAACTTAAGAGCAAACCTACAGAACCTATCTTGTTCATAACTTGGGGACTGCTTGTATTGAGATGATGATGATGGTGTTGATGATCATGATAGCAGTCTGAACAAACACAGCCCTTCCATGTTCAATTGCAGCCGTGTGTCTTGAATAAACAATGCAAAGCTTAAGCTGGAAATAAAGGATCTTCTTTAGCCAGTCTTATTGTAGCCATGCATTTCTATTTACAACCTGAAAAATAAACAGCAGCTTCCTCAGGAAATCCCTGACAAGCATAAAACAGAGAAGAGACAGGAGCAGTTCCCACTTTGAGAGACCCCTGTGACCCCCACCAACAATGGATCTGGACCAAATTTGACACACAGAACTGCATGACTAACTTTAAGTCCTGGTGGGGTTTTGGAAGTGATGGTAGTAGACTCTAGATGATGGGAGTTGCAGTACTTTCACCCCCATCCAGAGACCACTAGAAACCCCACTGACAATGGATCTCGACCAATCTTGGCACTCCCATGATCCACTTTAAATACTGGTGGAGTTTGGTGGGAAATGACAGAGAATGATGGGACGCAACCCACCCTCATCCTTATGCATTTCTTAATGGGAACCTTCATCGAATCCACAAACAATGACTTTTTCTAATGTCTATCCTTTCCAAAAGACCTAACCCAAGCATTGCCAGGTACCTAAGCTAGTATGCAATATTTTTCACCACAAGAGGATTCAGAAATGGCCACTGGCTACAGAATTCTGGCTGATTGGTTGAGGATCAAATCAGAAAGATACAGAACATCCTCTCTGAAAACCAGTAAAGGATCTTCCCATACTGCATTTTGATAAATGTCTCAGTTGTTCACGTGTAGTTGAATTATAAAGTGCAACTGCCCAATTACCTTTGGACATGTTTTTGATGGTGGTAGTTGTTGTTAAGGGCAGAAGGGCACTTACCAAGGACACTTAAAATTTCACAACTGCTGTGTTGTAAATGGAAGCATTAACAACCTGATTTAGAAATTTTGTCCTGGCTGTATCTTACTAGCCAGATAATACAATAACACAGAGATCAATTTAGAGCAAATAATATATTACACTAAAAGTATATTGACTGATGGCTATCACATGGTGCCAGGAGATGCAGGATCTAATCATCATTGTTGTCAGATATTGCCTGTGAGATGAGATCTCTCATTGCAATAAAAGAGCTTTTATTAGGTGAACATTAATCCGGAGCTGGTTTAGTGATTTCCTTGTCTCATGGGAACACAGGCTATCTTTAGAACGTAAGATAAATGCAATTAATCTTTATTGCATTTAGCCAAAGGCAAATACAATTTAAAATAATCCATAATAAGATACTGTAACATCAGCACCAGTCTGCTTTATGCCGCTTTGAAATTGCAGCAAATTGTTCAAGCAGCAAGTGCATCAAGAGACTCTAAAACTTTTAATATTTCTAACATGAAATAGTGAACCAGTGTGGCATAGTGGTTTGAGTATTGGTTAACTGGAACTGTCTCTACCAAATCAGGACATTTGGAAGGTACGTGACTCCAAACCTGGTCCCATTCAATGTTTTGAGTTCATATATTCTGGGAAAACCATGTGATTTCTCTGTATCTTAATTCCATGAATCCTTGCTCGTTCTGAGAGTGAAATCTTGACGCCTGGGTTGCTTTTTGTACCCAATCTAGATAGCTTATCAGTGCAGGAATTAATATCACTCATTGCCAATTAAGATAAATTGGTAGCACAAGACCTCTATAGCCTTGTGACAGGACTAACATGAGCAGCTGACTAAGCTTATACAATGTGGAGGAATGTATATTGTGAAAGAGGCTCAAAGGAATCAAGCAAATCTCTTTACGGGGAAAAGATACATTTCTGCACCAAGACTTGGAGGTAGAGAGCGTGGGGGATATTTGGGTGGGCATGATGCTGTGAGGATAGTTGTTGGCTCATCTTGATTTGTCCGGATCCTGGTTCTTTCTACTCGATTTCTCAGTAGGGATGGTCCTATCTGTGCCCACCTAAACTCTTAACATACCTTACAATGTGGCACTCAAGGCCTTGCTGGGCCACAAATGAAATATCGTTAGCCTTTTGCTATACCAACTCTTTCCTGTGTCACTGTGCAACTTTGAGACACAAACAGATTAGAATGTCAAAAGGAGAGAGGAGAAAAGCAGTAACCTCTGCCTTAAAATGTAAAGTTTATACAATTTCGTCACTTGACATCTAGGGAAAGTTCAGACTTGCAGTCTGATCACATGAGGCAATTGAAGCATCATCGGACATGTCTGCCTGGGTTTGCCCATGTTTCCCCATGCCACCCATCAAATGATGTACAAAACGTTCACTGGGGCTCAATGGGCAAACTGGTGTGGCAATGCAGTGGGATGCTGCCACCTTCAACACAGAAGCCGCCCCGTGTTCCATAAGGAACAATGGGGCTTGGCACAGCGGCAACACTTACAGAAGTGGGATGGGGAAAAGTCAGCCGGGATGCTGGGATTGTCCCACTGCCACTCGACAGCCACCATGATTTGCAGTGGAGTCTGGCAAATCATGACGCTAGACCTCATCGATGTGATGAGGTCCTTGGTTTGCTCTGTTGAGTTGCACTCATTTATTTGTCTTTTTTTTTTGCAGACCCTGATAACAATAAGACCCCCTTATCCACATGGGATATGTCCCAATGCTTCCACATGGATATCAGAAACTGTAGTATATATTGCCTGTTTATTCAGACCATAAAGGTAAAAGTAAAGGTTTCCCCTGACGTTAAGTCCAGTCATGTCTGACTGTGGGGGTTGATGCTCATCTCCATTTCTAAGCCGAAGAGCCGGTATTGTTCATAGACACCTCCAAGGTCATGTGGCCGGCATGACTGCCTGGAGCACCGTTACCTTCCCGCCAGAGCGGTACCTATTGATCTACTCACATTGGCATGTTTTCGAACTGCTAGGCTGGCAGAAGCTGGAGCTAATAGCGGGCGCTCACTCCACTTCCAGGATTTTAACCTGGGACCTTTCTGTCTGCAAGTTCAGCAGCTCAGTGCTTTAACACACTTCGCCATTGGGGCTCCATTCAGACCATAGTTCACTGCTAAAACCTAGCCTACTTAGAACCTCATCATATTGGCTCCTGAAATTACTATAGATTGTGCTGAATTCGGTGGTGCCCATTGTGGGGCATGGGGAAGCCGTCACCCCATGTCCCATAATTCCAGACTTATGATAAACTCCATTATGTAATGCAGTTTTCAAGATATTCCACAAAATGAATAATAGGAGTAAAAGAATACATAGGTATATTAGAGGAAGTGCACATAAAACATGCACATTGTTGGAAAGGGCTTTAAAAATCTATATAATCAACAAAAAGGACTAGGATAACATTCATAAACATACCCATGAGTTAAGAGATGCAAGAATTTTAACACTCGGAGGATTTGCTTTAAGAGCTTAATGCATGCATATTTGTGGCACAAGAAAATAAAAATAGAGAAAAATTTTGGAAACCCTTTTATTAGGGTGTCCTTGATTTAAAAAATCTGGGATAAATACAAGAATAGATTATATCCAAAAACACCACTATGGATTTCACCTGTAGAAGCCTGACACAAAAGAGAATTAGGCCAAGACAAATGGATTACCTATAGACAGTTAATAAAAAACAAAATGGAAAAATCATACTTAGATCAGAGGAAGAAACCAAAGAAATAAACAAAAATATATCATGGTTTCAATATAGACAAATAAAAGAAAGCTTCAACAAAGAAAACAAAAAAAGGCTTTATGGAGAAAAATACCTTGCAGGATAAAGTAATGAATACAGAGTCTTATCTTATTAAAGTCTTATTATTATCTTAAATTACAGTTTTATGTAAATATTCAAAAGCATTTAACCTACTGATGCCTCAATGTAATTTTATTGGTATCTATTTTTATTTTTGAAATTTACCAGTAGCTGCTGCATTTCCCACCCTTGTCTTATACTCGAGTCAATAAGTTTTCCCAGTTTTTTGTGGTAAAATTAGGTGCTTCGGCTTATATTTGGGTCGGCTTATACTCGAGTATATACAGGTAACACATTTACAATGCCAGGACCCCCCGGGGGGAAAAAAACAACAGATTGGTCACCACTAATACAATATATGAAACAAGAAAAAATAAATTGGACAGGGACTGACATATGAAATCAAAATTGTTCTCCAGAAAGGGAGAAGACGAAGAGGGAATAGCATGAAATACAGATAAGAGAAGAAAAGGAATATGACAACAGATGTGAGGAAGATTGGAAGTCAACCCCATACGCCCATTAATTGTTTTAATTGTTTTTAAATTGTTGTTGCATTTTCTATTTTGATGTATTTATTGTTGTGTTTGGATTTGATTTTACTGTTGTATTTTTATACTATTCGGGCATGGTCCCTTTGTAAGCCGTCCGGAGTCCACTAGGGGAGATGGAGCGGGATATAAGAATAAAGTATTATTATGTGTTGTCGAAGGCATCCATACCTCACAACCTCTGAGGATGCCTGCCATAGATGTGGGCGAAACGTCAGGAGAGAATACTTCTGGAACATGGCCACACAGCCTGAAAGACATACAACAACAAAGTATTATTATTATTATTATTATTATTATTATTATTATTATTATTATTATTTCCCCCTCCTTTTTCCCTTTTCTCTGTTCTCACTGTGATGTCACCCTCCCCTTCCTTCTATCTAGTTTTATTATCTTTATACATGTTGTAATATATCTTAATAAAATTAATTTTTAAAAAATATATCCATGAGTTTTTGTGTAGTTTTTCTTTAAAAGAATATGGCAAACTAAAACAGAAAAAGCATGAAATGAACCGAGGAATAGAAAAATCAGAAATCAAGATATGCTGCAATGGATAGGTCTGCCAATTCCTAAAAGACTTAACCAGCTGAACAATCTAGTACTGTATCAGACAGTGCAGTATCACTTATCCTGACTGGCAGCAGCTTTGCAGAGTCTCAGGTAAGGATCTTTTTTTCTGCTTCGGCAACGTGTGATGCTGAGAGCCGTACCAGCAACGTCTATGCACACAAAGTGTGCATTCTACCACACTTTGGCACCTCTGCGACAAAGGAACATAATGAAAGAGAGAGAGGGAAAAAGCCCATACCCAAACTAAACAAAGCCTGACTGTGTACTGAGATGTGACTTACACTATAAGGCTTTACCTTAAAGTGCCCCCGTCCTCTCATGCCCTCTTGAGCTGACCTGCTAAAACAGAAGGCGTGAGACAGTCCTTCCACATTGGTCTGTATGTCCCAAGCCAAGAGGCTACAGAGATCGTTGTGAAGGATTTGGGCTTGGTCTCAATTACCTTTCAGGGCCATTCATTGCTTTCCTATCACTCCATCCAAGTGTAAGGAATTAGAGTGTTTTGTGGATGCTTATGAAGAAAAGAAGAAACACAGGCCTCAAAAGATGGAGTCCAGGCAAAGCATGATATGGGATGGACTTGTCAGGCGAAGCGAGGAATCAGCAAGTGTAAGACAATTACCTTCAAAGAGTCCTGGCTCAGGAGGAAATCAGGCAGAAAACCCAGTCTCGTGAGAGATGCAAAAAGCAAAGTTTATTTTCACCATAGCTATGAGAAGGCAGAACAGCCGTACACACCCACTTAAATAGGTCCGTACCATGCAAATGGCCGTCGCAAAGCATGTCGTAGCAAACAAAGAATATATACCTTGGCTTATCTAAAATTGACCAATGGCTGAGGGTCTTCCTCACCTTCCACACCTATTTTGGCACGAGTGATGTCAGTGACTTAACTTGTTTCCTCTGAGCTCTCTTCTCTCCTCGGAACATTCTGGAGAAAAGCATCAGCCCACCAGAAGGGAGGGGCACAGGCCCCGTGTTACAGTACTACTTTGGTTCATGCAAAATGTTTATATGGTCTATATAAAAGGCTAACGTGATATATGCAGAGGCAAAGCCACATATGCAAAAGTTTACCATTTTCTGGCCTATGGTCCCATCACAAGGAGTATCTGAAATAACAATGGACAATAAAGTGTGCAGTTGGTACCCCGTAACCCATACAGCCTGAGATATAGAATGTTTTGAAACCATGCCATAAAAATGGAACAGCACGTCCACAGAAAGAAGGCTATAAAACTTTAGGCTATAAATGCAGGGGGCCTAAAAGATCCAACATGCTTCCTGAACTGCGGCGACGGAGTGACCATGTCTTCTAGGAAAAGACTGATCACCTTTTTTGGAGAATGGCTGTGTGTGTGGGTATGGGATGCATGAGATGAATGGATGAGCACTCTCTTCATGTGATTTTGATATGATTCTGTTGTGATTATCAATAAATGTTACATGAAAAGTGTTAAAACCAAATTTGGTCTCTGAAAATGCCTCATTGATCCACCACTATTCCCCGAACATTCTGCATTAAAAAGAACAGGAACCCTTTGGGTTCATAACACAAGTACTGACCAGGTCTCACCCTGCTTGGATTCTGAACTCCAATGAGACTGAGGGCACTTCCTCACAGCCATATTGTAAGACAATTACCTTCAAAGGGTCCTGGTTCAGGAGGGAAATCAGGCAGAAAAACTCAGTCTCGTGAGAGATGCAAAAAGCAAAGTTTATTTTCACCACAGCTGTGAGAAAGTGGGACAGCCGTACACCCCAAAAGGTTTGTACTTGCAAATGGCTGCCGCAATATGTGCATAGCAAACAAAGAATATATACCTTTGGCTTACCTAAAATTGACCAATGGCTGAGGGTCTTCCTCACCTTCCACACCAACTTGGCATAAGTGATACCTGTGAACTCACTTGTTGATTTCAAGAGAAAGGCACCAGCTCACAGGAAGGGAGGGGCATATGCAGAGGCAAAGCCACATAGGCAAAAGTTTACTATTTTCTGGCTTATGGTCCCTTCAATATAACCCAGAATATCAAGGCAGAAAATCTCACAATATCTGCTTTGAACTGGGCTATTTGAGTCCACACTGCCATATGTTCAGTTTAAAGCAGATAATGTTGGATTTTATTCAGTTGTGTGGAAGGGGCCTGAGTGTATGGTGATAGCATGAAGTCATGCATACGCATCTTGGTTCATTTTTTACAATATACATCTGAAAATATACCACCATGTTGCCTCACTGTGATTGCAGAAGTTCTGGGTGATTGTTATGGTGATCCAGCATTCTGGGTCTTCAAATTCTTATTTTGCAGTTGAATACCCAGCCAAAAAATGTACAATGGCTTTTTTACAGGGTCTTTTATCTCTGGCTGCCACATGGTCAATGACTGCAGATCTCAAAGGAAGCACATGAATTACAGCCCACTGTGTATACCGTCTTGATTTGGAGCTGGGCAGGTGCACAATGGGGTTTTCATATCTACCGGTACATCTTAGTCTCTGACATTTCCCTGGCCATTCACAGATGCAATAATCTTTGTTTATTGAGCCCAGGGTGTTTGCAGGGTATTGCTGGCATTATACGGGAAATGTAAAGGGGATGGAAATAGATGGTAGAGTAGCACGACAGCTCTCAGATCCCTTCAGAAAGTGTCAACAAAAGTCCTGACTCGATGGTGGGCTTCTCCAGTCTCTTTGCAAGACTCAGTGAACCATTGCAGTGAGCATGCAGCATCTCATCATCATTCTTGCATTTCTTGTCCCTCGTCTGCTTACGGAGGATGTATCCTTTGCAGAGGGGATACCCTGTTCTAAGTATCAAGTAGCTTTCAATCGGTCATGCTATGAGTTCGTGAAACTCCAGCGCACATTCACAAGTGCCCAGAGCTGGTGTGAGAGAGGAGGGGGCCACCTGGTCTTTATTGAGGATGAAGAGACGCAGATGTTCTTAGAGGAGCACATTTCTGAGGACAAAGAATGGTGGATTGGGATAACCTACAGCTCTTCTTCAAATGAAACATCTGAAGGTAGGAAGAAATAATTCCTTGTTCTGTGTAAGCCTGGCTAGGGTGGAGGGAGCAGCAGAAATTAAGATAAACCACAGGTGGGCCCCTCTGAATGTTTTGGACTTCCCAAAGCTGTATGAGGTCAGCAGCAAGTACGTAATTATGAATCATGTAATCCAAAAGATCTAGAAAGTCAAAGGGTCTCTATATTTGACAGTAAGAACTTTTCATATTATTAGAATCCCTAATCACACAAGGTTCTTGATGGGCATCAGCTATGTATATATAGAGCTCTGATGTTGTGACTCAGCTGGAACCTCAGATTGACTCTGATGGCGATTATGGGATTCAGGATCAAAATCAGGTTCAGAATGTCCCTGTTGTAGAAGATGAGGAACAGAGAGTTTTTCCCACAGGAGGGAATGATGTTGATGATACTGAAACTAGCTAGGTGCAAATTGACTCAGAAAAGGAGGACAGTTCTCAGTCTGATAGCAAGCAGGCTGACGCTAACGAGCAGACTGACCTTGATGAAATGGAATCTTTAGATTGAGCTGACCGTTTGGAATTCAGGGTTCGAAGGAGTGTGAGAATAGCAAATAAGAAGGAGTTCAGAGGCCAAAGAAATGCTTTCATGCTTGGCAAAGGGTATTAAAGCAGTGTGTTTGGAGACAAACCTTTGTCAAAGCAACTTTGACAACGAGCTGACTGACCTTGATGAAATGGAATCTTTAGTTTGAGCTGACCGTTTGGAATTCGGGGTTCGAAGGAGTGTGAGAATAGCAAATAAGAAGGAGGTCAGAGGCCAAAGAAATGCTTTCATGCTTGGCAAAGGGTATTAAAGCAGTGTGTTTGGAGATAAACCTTTGTCAAAGCAACTTTCGTTTAACCAAGAAGCAAGCTCTCGTTCCCTGGATTATCTTGCAGCTTTTGTCTTCATGTTTTTGAGACTTTCTCATGCTCCATTGGGACTTTGTTTTATTCCCGGTAATTTCTTGGATTATTGGTTAAGGCTTTGTTTTGTAACGATCTTTTGGAACTTTACTTTTGCTTTTAAAGAACTTTTTATCTTCTATTTTCTAATAAACTACAAAAGACTTCAGGCTGTGTGCAGTCTGGTGTATTTAGCAAGGTGAAGCTAACCTGAGGTGCGACATCTGAGTTCCAAAAGGTCCTCTTTGAAATGTTTTAGGCAAATATAGCAGGTGGCAGAGTGAGGTGCACAGACATCAGGGTTAAATGCCTGAAAAAGTGTTGACATTCATTTGTCAGTACAGTTTCTAGTGATGCCCTTAGCTTGGAGCATTCCCATAAGAGAACTGAAAATGTTCAGTGCTAAGTCTTTCTTCAATGCTGGTGACTGGGTGGCTTCTTCCACCACATTTGGAAGCATCAAGCTTGTTGGAAGTACAGGGCTGGCTGTTTGGCATTTAGTTCTCTTCTCCAACATCCTGTTGTCATTTTCTGGAACTCACTTACTAAAGCTGCTTCTTCGGTCTTCCCAATGATGGGTCAGGCCTCAGTAAGGAGATCTTAGTGGGATCCTAGAATTTGTTGGTGTGTATCACCCTTGATGTGAATTTCTTTCAGGGTCCCTGATTTGGTTGGATACCTCAAATATCACCTATAGCAAATGGCACCAAGATTCACCCTCGGTCCTCACATCTTCATGTGGGTATATCCTGAAGAACTCTGGCTATGAATGGGGCATAACAGAGAACTGCAGCCAGGAGTTTGAATTCATTTGTGAGTTTGGTAAGAGATCCTAAGCACATTTCCTTCTATCTGTACTTATATATCTTTCTTGTTTCATTAGATATAATTAAAATGACTGCTAAGAGTTATGGTACAGTGACCTCTGAATCAAGGGGAAATAATCATGGTTTTCTGCCATGCCACGGAGATGACAGGCAGAGATTCTGGCCTGTCTTTTAACCTGATTTAAACTATTGCACATTGGGTGCCGTGCCAAAAGATCTCAGCCAGCATTTGGAAACAATAGTCATTGACAAAATCACAATCTGCCAACTGCAAAAGGCCACCCTACTGGGATCTGCACGCATCATCTGAAAATACATCACACATTCCTAGACACTTGGGAAGTGTTCGACTTGTGATTTTGTGATACGAAATCCAGCATATCTATCTTGTTTGCTGTGTCATAAAATAATAATAATAATAATAATAATAATAATAATAATAATAATAATAATAATAATTTTATTTATTACCCACCTCTCCTCACGGCTTGAGGCAGGTTACAACATTGCTAAAATACAGGAACCAGGAAGTTAGGACTAAAAACCAGGAGCTGTTTCTCTTTTAACAACATTGTTGCCACTAAAAGCATGGGAGCCTAAACTCACTTAAACGGTCTCAATCCCTCCCATGACATCATTTCACACACACTTGTTTTTTCTCTGTTTATCTCCAAGTCTCTGATAAAAACGAGTTTGTCTTTGTTTTACATTCTGTTTCCTAATCTCCAAGCAACTTGACCTGGAAAAACCTTTGTCTCCCACATTCTCCTCAAAAAGCCACTCTGGCCTATTCTCATGGGAACTGAGGAGCCCCCGGTGGCGCATTGGGTTAAACCCTTGTGCTGGCAGGGCAGCTGACTTGAAGGTTGGGTTGCTGACCTGAAGGTTGCCAGTTGAAATCCAATCTGGGGAGAATGCAGATGAGCTCCCTCTAGCAGCTCCAGCTCCATGCGGGGACATGAGATAAGCTTTCTTGCACAGTCTGTATTTTGGGTCATCAGCTGATTTTTCAATCTTGGCCTTGTGTTATGGGATCTGACAAAATGGTACAATTTGCTTTCTAATGCAAAAGGACATAATGCCATGGATATATCACACACATACACACACACGGGATAATGTCCCAAGAGATGTTTGAGTGGTCCATCATATTATAAGAGACATTCTTTATTGTTTAGAATCTGGCCTCAGCATTGCCTGTGACAACTTCAATGCCACAGTGCAGTGTGGATCTGGAGAAGTGATTCAAATTGGAGAAAGCTTCTATGGACGGAAAACGCCTCACTATTGTGTACTCGAGACTCGCCTGGAGTTTGATGTTGAAGAAGAATGTAGCTGGGTCAGCGTGAAGGACGAGGTGGCAGGTGAGAATTGTGCTGGGGCAAAGCAGCAAAGGCAATCAAGAATCTTGTGGCACCTTCCCGTTTTACAAATTTCATCTGGGATAAATTTAATAGCTTCTAAAAGATCTCATTGTTGCAAGTAAAACACTGGTGTTTCAAGATTTGCAAAACCTATCAGAAGGAAGTAATTTTGGTTATTATTTGGTGAATAATGGGGAAAGTAATCAGCATGAATTACAACTTTTAAATAGGTATATTTGCATCATCACACTCAGTTTGGAATTCTCTGTAATCTTAAAAAGACTTTCGAAATATGGACACAGGTGTGAATAAACACGTGGAAGATTTTTGGCCTTGCTTTCCTTTGTAGTAATATCCACCCTTCAATCACAATTGAAAGTTCCCTGTTCCCAATTTAGAATTTCAATAAGACATCATATACTGGTATAAGGATAAGGGAATGGTAGAATGGGATTTAAGTTCAGCAGGTCCTAGCTGCTCTCCTTCCTACTTTCAGAGCAATCGTTCAAAGAATTACACCTTTTACACTTTGATGGTGGCATAAAATTCAGCTTTAAATGTCAAGGTGTTTGGGGGGTCTTAACATTTGGCACTGTCATCATTCAGGTACCAAATGAGATAGTTTCATATCTATCCTTGCAGGGCAGTGCCATGGGCTCCAAGCATGCCAGGTAGCCGCTGATGGGACTTTCTTTGGAGACCCCTGTTCGGCTTTGGGAAGCTATCTGTCTGTTCAGTACCATTGCATGGAAGGTAAGTTTCATAATTTTTTCACCCACTGGACAAGAACAGCCACAGATTGAAAGGAGTTTCAGCTTATATGTAGTCTATCCCTACTGTTGCCATACACCCAATTTTGTCAGATTCTTTGTGGCTCTTAGGCATGTCCCATGGCATTTGTTTGGAGTAGGAATTCTGGAGCCAGGATGCAATTATACCTAGTTTGTGCGTACTCAAAAACCGAGCCTCTCTAGGTTCTGGGACATGCAGAAGGGATTCTGCTGTTTATAAAATGTCCCAGGGACACTCTTCTCTTCCCATTTTATCCTCAGTTGACTTCAATTGCTGCAAATCAAGTTCAAAGTTGAAACATAGTTGGCACTGAAGGGGGGGAAATGAAAGAAGGGGGAGAAATATTGCCCTTCCTAGTAGGCTCAGGCAAAAGCAAACTGCTGCAGCTTTTTCTAATTTATGTATTTTTCCTCATTAGCAATGGTTTGCCTTCTTGATCACACTATGATGTTGCTCTGTCCTAGGTGCCTCAGTTTTCAATCTGTAAAATATTGTCAGGTATGTCTCTTTTGAGTCCAAAATATTTTAACATCCATCAAGTGAGATTTCTGTCCTTACTAGCTAAATCACATTGTCAGTCCTCTCAATGACCCCTGGTTACCCCACATGGTCAGCAAAAAAGATCTTGTTTTCTTTAGTTCATGAACTAAAGTTTAGCTCATGTACTAAAATGTGACATATGACTCATCTGTCCTAGCTTCCTCTCAACAAAACAAAAATTGCTTAACTCGACCACTTTGCTCTGGATGTGAATCACCTCCTCAAACATTTTAAAATGCACAGTCTCTATAAATCTGATCACTAAAGTTGGCAGTTCAAAGCTGTCCCACATCATGAAGTTTCCTGTTGCCCAAAACGAACCTACCAAAGTGGAGAATTTGGGCCCTTTGTCTTGTGCCTGGGCAGGGTCTGAAACTAGAGACTTGAAAATACATTCTGAGATCTGCAACCCTAATGATCACGTGTATCTAATGATGACTGGGGTGTCCAGTTTTAGTGGGGTTCTGAATCCACTCTGGGATTTAGTCCAAAGTACAGAACCTATTTTGTGAGTCTCGTGAAAGATACAAAAAGCAAAGTTTATTTTCATCATAGCTATGAGAAGGCAGAACAGCCAAACACACCCACGAGTGTCCATATCATGCGAATGGCCGCTGCCAAGAATGTCACAGCAAACAAAGAATATATATCTTGGCTTATCTAAACTTGACCAATGGCTGAGGGTCTTCCTCACCTTCCACACCTACTTTGGCACAAGTGATACCAGTGACCTAACTTGTTTACTCTGAGCTTTCTTCTCTCCTCAGAACTTTCTGGAGAAAAAGCACCAGCCAACAAGAAGGGAGGGGCATATACAGAGGCAAAGCCACATATGCAAAAGTTTACTATTTTCTGGCTTATGGTCCCTTCGATGCCAATATGTTTAATTCTGGGAAGATCTTGTCTGACCTCTATTTAATTCTTAATATGTACATTGTACACTTATGGATGCCTCTAGTTTGTGTAGATGCAAGTCAACAGGTGACTTGAAGACACATACCCACACAAACACTTAATTTTAATACGCACATTATAAACTTCCACAAGTATTTGTATAGATGTAGCCAACAGATGACCTAAAGATGCTAACACATGGAAACAAAGCTAGTACTATTCTGTGCATTGTTTTACAGGCTTGCGACTGGCTGTAACAGAGAAGAGCTTTGTCTTTGAAAATGTCACCATATCCTTGAAGTGGCTGCTTTCTCCTTATTCTGGCAACCTTTCGTGCATCATTAGCACTGGAGATGGAAACACGATTGATCCATATTACCCGCCAACGTAAGCTAAATTTTCTGAAGTTGAGTTAACAAAGGGCCTTGGTTCTTCTATTTTTGTGATTTGCTTTGACGAAAGCTTCCAAATCACCAAAGATATGTGCAGTGAAATGTCTAAAGATATTATCACATGCAGCCCCCCCCCCCACACACACATTTCTAAAAGCAGTATAAGCAAGCTAAAGAGAACCATAAGGCCTGCAGAAGTTAAAAAATGAGAGAGAGAGAGAGAGAGAGAGAGGGAGAGGGAGAGGGAGAGGGAGAGGGAGAGGGAGAGGGAGAGGGAGAGGGAGGGAGGGAGTTCTAATTCATGGAGGTCAGAAGTGGGAAGTAAATGGAAAACTGGAGTGAGTGTGGTGCAGAGTATCCTGAAACACTACATTCGGCAGCATTTTGTTGCAAACCCTGTGTGCTTTGATGATAATCTTCCATTGTGTTTCCCAAGCTTGTTTAGCAATGTGAGCCATCACTATGTCTCTCCTGGTAAATTCACCATCTTTGTGGAATGCACCACCAGTGAATGGCATGTAACTGCTCAAAAACTGTTGACTGTGCAAGATAAAATGGATGAGCTGACTGTTAGCTGGTGCTTCAGCAAGAACGAAGTAGGAAACCGCTCTCACTGCAGGACTCTTTATGAGGAAACTCTGTGGATTCAAGTGGAACTTAATGGAGGTCAGATTTCTTTCCTCCTCCTCCTCTTTTCACATTTTTGACACTTTCAGCCAGATATGTCTGCAATGCAAAGGAGAAACTTATACTAGACTAGTATATTGGGCTTATCCTGGATCTGTTGCAACAACATTTTTGGTTATTGTTTTAATGTAGGACAATTACCTTCAAAAGGGTCCTGACTCAGGAGGGAAATCAGGCAGAAAACCCAGTCTCGTGAGAGATGCAAAAAGCAAAGTTTATTTTCACCACAGCTGTGAGAAGGCAACAGCCGTACATACCCCAGAGGGCTGTACCATGAAAATGGCCGTTATCAAAGCATGTCGTAGCAAACAAAGAATGTATACCTTTGGCTTATCTAAAATTGACCAATGGCTGAGGGTCTTCCTCACCTTCCACACCTACTTGGTATAAATGATACCTGTGACCTCACTTATTTACTCTGAGTGTTCTTCTCTCCTCGGAACTTTCTGGAGAAAGGCACCAGCTCACAAGAAGGGAGGGGCATATGCAGAGGCAAAGCTACATAGGCAAAAGTTTACTATTTTCTGGCTTATGGTCCCTTCATTAAAAGATCCTTAAAAGAATTGGGCACAATCCAAATAGAATGTGACTGTACTAAATGGATAGGAAGCTGATATATATAAACTCTTCTGCATGTCAATTACTGCAATGAGTTGATTACAATTGGGATTGAACTTGTTAAACTTTTAGGGGAAGGATCAAGGTTCCTTCCAATGATGAAAGTGAGGAAAGGTCACAGTGCAGTGGACCACTAGTATATTAATTTATGAATATAATAATCATCCTTCCAAATGGCATTTTGCTGACATTGTTGACTTCTCATAGAGGAACTTCCTTTTCAGGGACTGGAGTGACCTACACTGTTCTAAGCAACAACAAGACGGTGACAGAGTCCAGTGTAAAGTCAGGCATTGTTCCTCATAATTTGACCTTGGATGGTGCATCTCAACAGCTTTTAGGTCCTGGGGTACATCGTCTGGAAATTGTTGCAACCAGCAACACCACAGAAGAAGAACTTACAGAAGTCCTCACTGTCCATTTAATAGAATCAGTCTCTGGCCTTCAAGCTGAATTAACCTCTCGCTCTGTGGAGTTAGGAGACAATCTAGAGGTCATAGTCTCTGCTCAACACGGTGCTCCCCACAAACTGAAGTTTGAAGTGTCTGGATCTAACAAGACTTTTACTCATTGGAGAGATTGTCCTGAAGGAGCATCTGAAACCTACAGAATCCCACTGGAGGCTGAAGGTACTCCCATCTAGATGTGCAAATGTAATCCGCTTTTCACTAATAGTTAGGCAGAATCCACTCAAATGAGACCTTCCATCCGTGGCTGCATTGGCATTGGCCTGCCATACAAACACAGATAACAGCGACAATAAATCATTCCTAAAATTAATTATTTTCTTTGTGCATTTCACTTAAATTATACTTCAAAAGTTATAACTGCCTCAGCAATCCAGCATTAAAGCAATGCAATATAATGTATATACTCGAGTATAAGCTGGGTTTTTCAGCCCTTTTTTAGAACTGAAAAAGCCCCCCTCGGCTTATACTCGGATGAGGGTCTTGGTTGGCTTATATTCGGGTCAGCTTATACTTGAGTATATATGGTACATTTATTATTTTCCTCTATTATTATTGGCATTGTTACATTTATTGTTTTACTCTTCTTCTTCTTCTTCTTCTTCTTCTTCTTCTTCTTCTTCTTCTTCTTCTTCTTCTTCCATTTATCATTTTACTCTTGTTATTATTGCTACTATTCCATTTATTTTAATCTATTTTTATTATTATTAATGCATTTATTATTCCATTCTGATATTATTATTGTTATTGCATTTATTATTTTACTCTATTTATTATAGTTAATACATTTATTAATTTACACTATTATTACATTTATTATTTTACTGTATTTATTATTATTGTTACATTTATTATTTTACTCTATTATTATTATTACAGTATTATGATTATTAAAAGGATACATAAGCACATTTACATTAGGCCCAAGCCAGCCTGGCTCATGATCAAAGAGGTAGACTACAACTCCCATTAAGTCCAAGCAAAGTCAAAGGAGCTGTAATCGAAAATTGCTAAGGATACCAGATTCCACGATCAAGACTGAAATAACATGAACATAATTTGTTCCCTACAGTGTTGCCACATTCTTGGCAGTTTAATAGGTTTTTTTGTTTGTTTTTTCAGCCAACATGTCTCTTCCACTCATCTGCCTCACCTTTTGCTCTAGTTGGCGGGAAGAAGGAGAAAGTAAACTGTTGGTTACTCCCAGATATGTCTGGCTCTCAGATAGCTAGCGTTGGGGACTGAACAGTAAATACTAGAGCTTAGAAAACACAATTTCTAAACCACAATTCCCTACTGATGGAAGAATTATAAAAGCTGCAAGGTTTGTTTGTTTTTTATTGGTTGGTTGATTGCAATGTGTTCCCTTTTTAGGTACTTTTCTGGTCAAAGTGCTTGCGATGAATGCCTTCTCGAACATGAGCGTGGATGTAGGAACTGTCACAGTGTCATCTAACAGTTCTCATAAAGAAGGCAAAGGCAAGTGCACACTTCATTATCTTCCTAAAAATGATAAAGCAATACATTTTAAAATGCAAGTTTCCTTCGTTCCCTTGCCCAGATTTATATATGTTATGTGCCCCAATTCGAAGTAGTGAGAAGTGTGAGGAACTGTCACCACATTCATGTATCTATTGGCCCAGTTAGGGACAGCACCTGAAATTTCATATGTATGTATGTATGTATACGTAAAGGTAAAGGTTTCTCCTGACATTAAGTCTAGTCGTGTCCAACTCTGGGGGTTGGTGCTCATCTCCATTTCTAAGCCAGAGAGCCGGTGTTGTCCATAGACACCTCCAAGGTCATGTGGCCGGCATGACTGCATGGAGTGCTGATATATATATTATATTATATTATATTATATTATATTATATTATATTATATTATATTATATTATATAGTAAGGTAAAGGTTTTCCCTGATGTTAAGTCCAGTCATGTCCGACACTGGGGGTTGGTGCTAATCTCCATTTCTAAGCCAAAGAGCCGGCATTGTCTGTAGACACCTCTAAGGTCATGTGGCCGGCATGACTGCATGGAGCGCCGTTACCTTCCCGCTGGAGCGATACCTATTGATTTACTCACATTGGCATGTTTTCGAACTGCTAGGTTGGCAGAAGCTGGAGCTAACAGCGGGCGCTCACTCCACTCCCCGTATTTGAACCTGGGACCTAATATATATATTTGACCATTTTAAAGTAAACGGGGTGCATCTGCACTGTAGAACCAATACAGTTTGACATGGATCAGTGCTATGGATCCCTGGGAATTGCAGTTTTAGAAGATCTTTAGCCTTCTCTGCCAGAACGTGCTGTTAGCTCACCGAACTGCAACTCCCAGGACTCCATAGCATGGAAATCAAAGTGGTGTCAAACTGCATCAGTTCTAAAATGTAGATGCACCCAAAGCTGGTGTTTTGAAACTGGATATTTCTACCAGTGATTTGTATTTAAACATGCTGTTTAAAGCTGTTTCCTTTACATTAAATAGATCTTCTTGAGGAAGAAGAGCAATCAAATATAAAAAGAGTTGTGAGTATTGAAGAGATTTTAATAAGACATGTGTAAAGGGGAGCAAATACTGAGAAATTCCTTTTGCAAATATGTCAGATACGTCTAGCTACCTATTGCTTTCTTAAAAATGTGATATAGTGGTTAACACTTAATTTTTTCATTGTATTAATTTATGTAAATAATGTTTAGGCCATCCTTTGGTAAGGTTATCAATAAATAAAATGATAAACAAAATAAAACTGTAACATTATAGCACACAAACAAATGTGCTGACATTTCTGTTTGCCTATTAAATTGGCAGACTTTGAAATTTCACTGCTGTTTAGCTTTAATTCTTCTTCCATAGTATGCGACTTGTAATGACCTATAGCAAAAACATAAAACTAGTGAAGATTCATCGGCAAACGGTAAACAAGAAAATAACCCTTAATTTTTTTAAAGTTGTGATTCAGAAGGAATCTTTGCTTGCACATGGATGTCACAGCTCTGATTTAAAACTTTCTTTGCACTTTAGGATGACAAAGGGAAAAATAAGATATACATTAAGCCCAGTCGCCATGCTGGACTCTTCACAACCATTATTCTTGGTTGGCCTGATGAGAGCAACGGTTCTGTCTACACTTGGTCTTGTGGTATGTGGATTATGGGCTTTATGTGACCTTCCTTCCTACACTTTTGGAGAGAATGGTCAGTTCAGGAGACCATTCACACTATACAAACTTTAACTACCACATGGCAACATCCTATAGATTTCTAGGATTTGTCATTTGGTGTGTCACTAGAGTTCTCTGGCTGAGGGCGTTAAATGCTTCTCTCTAAACTCCGAACTGCGGGAATTCATATTACAGAACTATGGCAGTTATCGTGGAATCATAGCACTATAAATGTGTGGTGTGAATTTTCCATTGGATAAGAAATGAAAAAGAATATCTTTGAAGCAAGTTGAAATGTTTGCATGTTTGCATGCTCTGACATCCATGTACTCTCATTTTCCTGGATTTTCTTGCAGCTCTTGTGTTCATGTTCTTGGGATTTTGTCATGCTCTAATGGGATTTTGTTTATTCCTGGTGATTTTCTTGAATTATACTCTAAGGCTTTATTTTGTAACGATCTTTTGGAACTTTACTTTTGCTTTTAAAGAACTTTTTATCTTCTATTTTCTAATAAACTAAAAAGACTTCAACTTGTGTGCAGTTTGGTGTATACAGCAAGGTGAAGCTAACCTGAGGTGCAACGTGGAGGGGATGTTAGGGTGGGCTTGGAGAAGAGGGCCAGAAAAGAGGATGACTAGTTGGGAATGCCTTTACAGGATCTTGCTGGCCTGAATGGGGTGAATGTGTGCAAGAACAGTCCATCCAGACGGACCAAAGGGAAATCCGGATTCTTCCTGCCTGCTTACCTCCTCCTAGCTCGGCTGTGACTGTGAAAGTTACAGTCAAAAACTTGGAAAAGCAAGAGAAACAGGATGAGCAATGTCTCTACATCACAGCAAAGCAAGACCTGAGGCCACAAATCAGGTGTGTGTCGCCCTTGTATTAGTGTGCAATTCGATTAGATGGTGATCTCTTGGGGAACTGAATACACTTGTAAGAAAATGAGCAGGAACCCCGTGCAATGCCTGTTCTAGAACATTTCTCCCCATAGCATTTGGGACGTCTAGAACCTGGATCTGCGAAATGTTGAAGTCCAGCACTTTAACCAAACTGGCTTCTTCATTGCAGTGAAATTGTTTGAATGTTTATGGCATAGCCTCTCCAGAAGCCAACACAACAACTTTATGTTTTTCACAGGCGTTTAACTTCTCTGAGTCATATGAAGTATAACACAATACTGCTTTTCTCTCCTGAACCTGTGATAAATATTTGCTCTTGGGGTTTCTTGCTCAGAGCCTTTAGGCAGGGCTGTAGCCAAGGAAGGGGCGGTTAGAGGTTCAATCCCTCTTGAAAATTTTCAGGTTTTTAAAAAACTGGTTTACTCATGAATTTTAACTGATTAACCAAATCCCCATGAGTGTCCACTGAAGTTTGTTGATGGAGCCTGATTTCTAAATTATTTTACATTATGGAACTACTCTTCATGATTCGCTAAAAAAAAGCGAATCATGATTCACCTCCCCCCCCCCCCCATTTTTTTCTGGCTATGGCTCTGTCCTTAGGCCAAACATTCCACTTATTGTGTTATATACTTGTGCTTGCTAACCATGGCTTCTGCCTTCTTCTTAGTTGTGAGATGAACTGCAAGCCAGTAAATGTCACAGAAGATGTTAGACTCAGCGTCTCAACAGAGCTGGATTCAAAGGCCACACTCTACAAGTGGTATCTAGACCATTCATTTGAAAGAAAGGTGAGCCTTCCTCTCCATCCCCGATGTTTTGGAATAAATTGATCAGTTTGCAAAAATAATGATCACAAGATTTGTTTTAAAAAAGGAGAAGCAGCCTTCATTCTAAAAACAATATCTAAACACATACCCACCCTCCAAAATGCAGCATCCTTTCCCAAAGATGTATTATTGAAACTCTCTAAGCTGGCAGAGGGACTGGACGATCCAGCCCAAACCATTTTGAGGGCTCTAGGTTGGTAAACACTATTTAAATGCTACAGTATAAGGAAGACTTAAGAGACCCATAAGTATCGTATATACTCAAGTATAAGCCGACACGAATAAAAGCCGAGGCACCTAATTTTACCACAAAAAACTGGGATAACTTATTGACCCGAGTATAAGCCGAGGGTGGGAAATGAAGCAGCTACTGGTAAATTTCAAAATAAAAATAGATACCAATAAAATTACATTAATCGAGGCATCAATAGGTTAAATAATGTATACATATGGATACAGATATACAGGTACATGGATCTATATGTATATAGGATTTGCAAGGACCTGCAAAAATATGAGGGGAAAATTCATATATAAAGTTCATGTATATAGATAGATACAGATATATAAGTACATAGGGATTGCAAATGCATGCAGGGGGTTAATGCCTATATATCTATAGGAGAGTTTAACAAATATTTCAGGGGAAAATGCCTTTATAAGATTAATGATATATATTTTTCTTCTTCCTGACTTGCAAGGGCGTCTCTCCCTTTTTAAAACATTCCCTTGGTTAAGAGCAAGGGAGGCTTTGAAAAACACACTGATGAGGAAGGGTAAGAGAGAAATATATCATATATTGCAAGCAATGGTCTCCAGGTTCTATTGCCTGGCCTTGACCTTGACCCCATTATAAGCCGATGGAGGCTTTTTCAGCTCAAAAAAAAGGGCTGAAAAATTCAGCTTATCTTTGAATATATACAGTAAGCTGAATGAGAGCTACGTAATTATATTGCTTTAAAAATAAATGGAAAAAGTCATGCAACTATATTTCAAGTCTAGATGAAACACCCAAATATGCTGAGAAGACCGTCTCTTTAGGAAACACAGCAGAAGACCTACTGAAAACCAAGTATTGATCCATCTATGTTTCTCTTTTGTTTCTCCGCAGCGCATTATGCTCCCATCAGTCTGTAGTTTGACAGGTTTCCCCCAGAGCTCCCTCACTTTGCTTCAGAGCAATACAGCAAGGCTGGTGCTGAACACCTCTTTCCTGCAAACACAAGGAGAAGCCTTTAGGATTAAAGTAACAGGTGAGAGGACCCAAATTTGGATAATCTGGTTTGATGATTTTTATTTGCTGCTTTGCTCTAAATTGATAGTTTGAATGCTATGGATCATTTTCAAAGGTATAGAGCTAGTAATCCTTTGCAGCAAAAGCAACAAAGAGGCTTATGGTGACTTAAGAATTTATCACATGAGTCAGACAAATTGCAATTATAGCCGTGTAACAGCGGGCCTTACTATGTGGACTTGTCCTCTTTTATTGTTCTGGGGGCCAAGGAGACAGTCGGAAGGCATTTCTTTTACAAAAGGAGGTGATTAATGGATTGTATAGTAAAAATAACGATCACCTGAGAATATAAGAGTCATACTATTCATGAAAGCCATAGCTACAATTAGTTAGTTAGCCTTTAAGCATTTTTTGTTGTTTTTGTTGACAGTTGATGTTGCTATCTTAACAGAAGAGTCAGATATGGTGAGGCTGATGATAATTATATCCAGAATCTTGACTGCTACAAAGCATATTTCTGAAAATTGCAGTAAACATCTTGGGAAGGTCATGTTAATGTCTGTTATAGTGTAAGACAATTACCTTCAAAGGGTCCTGGCTCAGGAGGGAAATCGGGCAGAAAACTCAGTCTTGTGAGAGATGCAAAAAACAAAGTTTATTATCATAGCTATGATAAGGCAAACAGCCATAGGCACCCATTTCAATGGGTCCTGTACCATGCAAATGACTGCCGCAACATGTGCGTCGCAAACAAAGAATGTATACCTTTGGCTTATCTAAAATTGACCAATGGCTGAGAGTCTTCCTCACCTTTCACACCTACTTGGCATAAATGATATCAATGACCTCACTTGTTTACTCTGAGCTTTCTTCTCTCTTTAGAACTTCCTGGAGAAAGGCACCAGCTCACAGGAAGGGAGGGGCATATGCAGAGGCAAAGCTACATAGGCAAAAGTTTTATTATTTTCTGGCTTATGGTCCCTTCAATAGGATGAGCTGTTCTTTAGCAGATGTGTTGAATACTGAGAAAGCAAATGCTCTTTTAAGTGCAAATTCAGATGTGACACAAGCTATTTCAAATCAATTCATGACCTGTTTTGTTTATAAACATTCCAGCTGTGAATGAGCACAAGTATGGCGAAGAAATCTTCATTGTCAGCACAGTGCCTCCTCCAGCAGCCCCAGTCTGTACAATATCCCCTGAGCAAGGATCAGTTCTCACAAGTTTTTCAATCTCCTGCACCACTTCCTGCCTGGAGGATCAGTGCCTTCCATCGGATAGCTCCTCACTCACATATTGTTTCTATCTGGAGCCAAGTAAGAGTCACAGTGTTGTAATATACAGCATTATCTGCTCTATGTACAGAGAGCCAGCCTGGTGTTGTGGGTGGAGTGCTGGACTACAATTCTAGAGATCAGGATTTGAACCTTCACTTGGCCATGGCAATCCCAACGGGCTGAAATTGCATTTCACACTCTTTCAGCCTTAGAGGGTTCTGAAAAATATATTTTTTCGTAGGGGTCGTCATCTTAGCTAGTTCCAATATAATACAAACGGGCAGCCAAGGAGACGTATGCTTTATCTTGGGAAATAGTGGGAAAAAATACTTTGGTGTTGGGAATGTATCATCCAGATCTTCAAAATGAAATTGGTTCTTACGGGAGCAAAACCTGAGACTCAGAAAGTTTGTGCTGCAAGTTCCTTTGGAAGTTATTTGTAGAAAAGCACTGGAGGCACTGGAGAGAACACTTCTCTAGGGATTGCTCGGTCCTTCTGCATAATTCTGTAGTATGCTTTGGCTGGAAAACTAGACATTGTGGATTTCAGACAATGTGAAAGGTCCTGAAACAGATCCCTCGTGTAATACATGAGGCAGTAAAAAACACACACACATGGCAAGCAACTGATGCATTTCATTTCAGAAAGTGCTGGACTAATTTAAAGCAACCAGGAAGATGAAACAAAAAGTCTTTGGTAATGTTCGGAGCCCTAACAAATTCTTTAGGCTCAGGGACATATCATATGAATCTTTTTAAAAAAATTCCTGGCTGTACATTTTCTGCTCTGTGATTAATACAAGCACCAAGAGGGTCAACAAGGACTGCAGAACTAATACAGTGTTCCTTCACTTATCGCGGGGGTTAAGTTCCAGGACCACCCGCAATAAGTGATGCTATATTTATTTTAATATTTATACATTATTTTAGTAGTTATACACTATTTTAAGTCTTTATCAACCAATCGTGTGTTGATAAATCACCTCCTTCTCATCCCGTTGCCGCTTGGGCTTCTTTTTTCTCCCTTTGGCTTCTCCTTCCTCCCTTCCTTAAGCTGTAAATTGTAATTTTTTATGATTTATAATATTCTTTTAGAGTTTATTGAAAAACCCGAAACAGCAAATCCGTGAAAAGCGAACCACGAAGTAGTGAGGGAACACTGTACATAGTTTGGGCTGTTTTTGTTTGCTTGCTTGTTTGATGTGAAGAGATTTGTTTTCCATTGCCATAAAGTTCACTCTCTGTTCCATTTGCCCCTTCCAGATTCTCTCCTACACTGTGGACACAATTGTGTTCTCCCTTCAGTTTACCTCCCACTTGGAGAAAAGGACAATGACTTCCTTTTACGAATCCATGTTTCTGTAACCAATAGTTATGGTGACACACTTCATACAAATTCCACTGTCAGGGTAAGTTAGACATGGCTTTGTCTGCTTTTTGTTAATGGTGGAGGAAACACTTCTCAGATCTCTTTCGAACACTCTGCACAGTTCAACACTCTGAAAACTCACTTTGGATTGAGTCATACTTCAGGTTCTTCCAGATTGTTCTAAAAGAGTGTGAACTTTCACAGTATGGCTCCCTGGGTTTTGTCAGTTGCTCTTGCTTCTGTATCTACTCTCCTTTCTTTTGTAGTGCTTTCTAGATTCTTCCAAGGCATTCTTCCTTCCTAGAAATCAGAATTAGAGTTGTGCACGGAAGCTGTTTTCCTTCATTTCATTCGTTCTTTTTTACTTTCATAACCTTCGGGAGCACGTAACAGGTAGCAGATAGGTGTAGATTTCTCTCACTTCCTGTTGTCTCTACTCTGTTCTTAACTATGAGTAATTTGTAAGTTGGATGTTTGTAACTCGGGGTTGCATGTAGTCTGAAGGGCTGATTTTCTTCTCTGAATTAAAAAAAATGTTTTTAGAATAGTGATGTGGTGCAAAAGTTACCCACACACTGTAACAAAAAAAAAATTAAAAGAAAGAAACAGAGAGTATGTTATTGTTTTGATCTATCTCAGAATAAAAAAGAACCCCACTTAAGGATGAGAACAAAATATTGCAGCTTTTAGAATGCCCTTGGTGGTAATGGAGGGAAACATTCTGGATGCTCTGTAATCAGAACATTTTCCCCTTGTTTTATAAGGTTTGGCCTGAGGATATAAATGATGGAAACCAGACGCTGCAGAGTATTATTTTGGAAAAATCAAACACCATCCTAAAAGGAGAGAACAACAGTATGTCCCTGTTCCAGCTGTACAAATCAGTATCTTCTGTTCTTAATCACAAGATGAAGGAAGAGAATGTTAATACATCACTGCAGACAGATACAAGGAAGGAGGTCAATATTTCATATTGCTTTGTTTTTATTTGTACTGTAAGCTACTTTGAGTTGCATTTGGGAGAAAAATGGAATATAAATAAATAAAATAAACAATAAAATACATAAATGCTATTCCATTACCACTGTTGAACTGATGGTCTAGTCATCTTCTACATGTGCAATCCCATCCTATACAAAGTATTAGGTTGACTCAAGAGATATCTGATACTAGGACAGACTGCAATCTCCTGCACTGGCTAGGAACTGAATTAGTTGACCTCTAAATCCCTTCCAACACTTTGAAATTTCTCTAATATTCTCTCTTGCCATTCCTAGTTGAGAGAGCTCATGCTGACCACTCTGTCCACTGTCAATGTAACATCAATGCAGACAGCACTTAAGATGTCTGAAGTTCTGAAAGCAGTCACATACAGGAGTGAAGAGCTATCTTCCTTGGCACAGGTGAGTGCTAGATGGGATGCATTTCCTTTAACCTTAGTCCATGTAGTACAGCAAGGGATGCAGTATTATTGTGAAAATTGATGGGGATATTTCAGAAGACATTTAGATTGACTCCGTTGTGTAGTAAGGAAAACAATGGAATCTTGGAAGTGGAAAGAACAGACAGAATTGAAGAAAATAAGAGTGTAAAGAGAAATATTTTGGAATCTTCCGGCAGTAATGTTTTGGAATCTCCTGGCTGTTCCTGTCACTTGGTGCTGCATTGTTGCAATCTTGCAATCCAAATTTGATTCTGAAAGATGAGACCTCTGAAAGCACTGCCATTTAATTGCTTGTCCTCTGAGAGAATGTGCAGGTGAGTGTTTGTGTGTTCACATACTTTTCTTCCCTGCTCAGGTGGAAGCCGGCCATACCCTGAAGAGTGTCAGTCAGTCTTTGCTGATAGTGAATAGTGAAGATGGTCAAGATGATCTACAGCGCAAGGAGGCGGCCGGCTACCTCTTTGCAGCTGTGAGCAATGTCCTTGAGGCTTCAGGTCAGAATGGAACTGAGGATGTTTCTGCCCCAGAGTCTTCACAGGTGATGACTTTTTATTCTAAAATGATAAATTATAAAAGACCAATATAGCATGAGTTTATATACGTAAGAACTACTGATGAACCAAATTCTTGATTTTAAAAGCTTCTGGTAGAATATATTAATCAAGTTTTCCTTCTTCTTCTTAGTTAGAGCAGCACAACATACCACAGACTTTCTGCCTATAGTTTGTGACATCCAAACCTGGCATTCTAATTTATCTCTTCACATCAAGCCAAAGAATTAAACCAAGAAAAAATATGGGCTATTCCTCTGTCACAACAGAAGAGGGGAAAGTCAGTTTGTTGTTCTCATTTACTGATGAAAAAGAAACCACAGCATTCAGGTCTGAGGCTTATTGAGCCACAAGGCAATTGGGACTAACATACTGAATTGCCCATGATTTGGTCAAGCTGTTTTCTTTGAATCTGAACGTGACTGCCCCAAGAGAAAGGCTTAGATTGATATTCGCCAGTACCAAGTGAAGCTAAAATATAATAATTCTTCTACTAATGAATATCAAAGAATGTGTTTCGTTTCTCTTACAATAGAGATTGGTGCCACAGCAACTTCTAAATGCTGTTGAAAACCTACAAAGTGCTCTTCTGATTGGGAAGCTGCCGGATGATGAACCCACAGTGCTCACAGCTCCATCTGCAGTGATGTATATCAATAGGTAATCCCTCCTTCCTACTTCTTTTTCAATGCTTTTTGTTTCCCTTGGGAAGAAAACATGTAAGAAACTAGCATTCAAATTTCCCATTTACCTGGCAGCAAAGCAAGAACAAGACATGGCCTGGATTGTTTTAGAAGAGATACTATTAATCATAAATGAGCGAGAAGGGTAAGAAGCATACTACACATGGGATGAAGGTCATATGTGATGTCATCTTATGTGAGATGATGTGTCACATTAGATGGATTACGTAGATATACTACTCGGTGCTTGCACTTCTTCCATCAGTTCTTGCTGTTGAGTCCCAAGGACCAAGAATCTGGACACTGGCCATGAAGATATCTAGGTTCAAAATCCAGATAAGATGTTAAGCTCCACGGATAGTTTTGAACAAATCTAAATGAAATAAGAGAAGAAGAAAAAATACCCATTTCCACAATTGTACAGATGAACCTTCACTCAACACAGATTATTTTTCTTGAATGCACGACATAGCTCTGTTTCCAGAATGAATTGTCTTCTCCACTTTTACCTGTCCTTGTCTTTTCTTATTTTCCCCATCCATGATCCTTCTTTGGAAAGGTTGCAGACGGACACCGTAGACGGCACATCCATTAGCGTCTCCAATTCCAGCTCAGCTAGCTTCTCTCTGCCCTCCGCCTCTTCCCTCAGTATCTTGGAAGAAAGTGAGGAGACAGTGGACATTAGGGCAAGTGCATAATTTCACTATGATTTGATGTGTATGGAGAATTTATTTTCTTCTTTTTATGTAAAATTTTAATTGCTTTTTAAAAAAGACAAAAAACAAAAATAGTATCCCACCTCTCATACAATTCACAGTAGCCCATTTAATATAACAGCGCCTAGAAAATGTTGGCCTTCTAGATGTTGCAAAATGCAGTTCCCAAAACCCTTTGCTATAGATTGTGTTGAACAGAATTTCTGAGAGTTGAAGTCTAAATATCTGTAGGGCCAAGGTGGGCGATCTTCCAATGCATGGGCTTTGTTGTTATTGGCTCTGAATAAATAACACTGACTATCCCTTCTTGTAGATGGTGAGCTTCTCTGTAAATCCCTTTTCTGCAAGTGACAGCTTTGAGATCCACAGTGCTGTAGGAGGTCTCACTCTCACTAGCCTTGATGGAATGGTGATTCCCATGCGCAATCTTATGGAAGATATTGAGGTAATTTTCCTGGCATGCTTCTTTTTTATAGATCTATTTGAACTACAACTTCCAGTATTTCCAGGTTATTATGGCTGTGACGGTTATTTGTTTTGGAAGCTATGATCCAAAAAAGTAACTTTTCCAAGCTCTGCCCTGCCTTCCTAGGAGCCTGATACATACAATATATCCTTCAGTAACATGGAAGAAAGGTGGGCCACAAACTTAATTTGAAAAGAGACTTGCATTTAAATTTCAACTATGTCCCCTTATGACAGAAATCCATTCAGGTTGACCCTTCAGCTCCAAATCTTAGTCACCGTGATTTTTTTTATCATCAGGATCCCCCCTTAGTTCTTTAGCCTCACGGTGACCACTATTCAGGAAAGGTGGTTGTGTTCAGTGGGAAAACTTGATCAGTTTTACTTATCAATTCTTAAATAAAAATAGTCATACACAGTTCTATAAAACAGAAACAGCAACAATTCATTACAGTCAGCCCTACATATTATTTAGAGATTATATATCAATTGATTCAACCATGGACTTTTTAAATTCCAGAAGGAAACCTTGATTTTGCCATTTTGCTATGCCATTGTATCTAATCGGATTTGAACCATGGATGATGGTTTCCCCAACCTGGTTCTATACACCATACATTTTAACAGTTCAGTTTCAGACAAAAACAATACTTCTCCATGAACTTTTCTACATCCTTAACTCCTTAAAACCTGTTCAGATGTTAATCATAAGCCCACTTCCTAACAGTTGGAAGCTCCCAAAAAAGGGCCAAATATAGGCTGCAAAGGATATTCACAAAGCTTATCCCCATTTCTCCCCTTTCATGGTTCATCTTCCCAATGGTAGAGACAAGATGGCTGAAAACCAATTGCAGTGTTGTCTCAGATCATGAAATTTAAAGGTCCTTGAAGTTTTGATGCTTTTCCCAAGCTAAATTGTAAATTTCAAACACAGATAATTCTGCCAAGGAGTTCAACAATACAAGACTACAAAAGTGTATTGAGTCTGCAAGATTTCAGTGCTCTCCAGGTTAACGTGACTTCATCAAATGCATCTCTGGTGATCCATTTGGAGCTGGAACAAACCATTCCACTTATTCTATATTTGGGATATGGCTATCATCCCAATGAGACAGAACATGAACTGATGACACGCCTTCCTCACAACAGAGACTCTACAGGTAAAATGAATGAGTTCAGTATCAGTGGTTTATTCACCAGTTAGCTAGAAAACCTGTGCAAGATGGTGCAAACAACTTGGTGCCCTTGAGATGCTTTGGACTAGAGTTTCCCTAGTTTTTATTACTGGGAATTTGGGCTGGAGCTCATGAGAGTTGCAGCCCAGAAAGTATCTATTTCCCATCTTGACTAAGATGATCAGAGGTGTGGAAACCAAGCCTTGTGAGGAACAACTTAGAGAGCTACGTGTATTTATCTAGGAAAAGAGACTAAGAGATGACATGATCACCATCTTTAAATATCTGGAGATGTTGTATGAAGAGATCTTCAAAGCACTGGCCAGACTGGTCTGATCTCAGGTAGTGATCATGTCCATACTATTGTAAAGCTTTACCTATTGCAATGTCCTTAGCACAGCTTTGTTAAAATAATAGGAATGACCCAAAAGTTGGCAGTCCTATTTCTGTACCAGTGAGTGAGAGATCACTCACAATATATAATCCGTAGTGGTTGGAATTTGGTTACTGGAGACTCCACCTCCATTTCAGGTAGAGTTGCCAGATTTGAGTCATAAATATGATGAAGTGGCCTGAGTTTCCAGTTTTCATGAGGCAGGAGAAAAGGGTCCATATTCTCTCGTTTTGGTCTCAGCTCTGAGCAGCAGGAAAGGGCTGTGTGAAATCTCCAGCTCAGCTTGTAGAGAAGCCTCTTGCTTCAATTTTCAAATAGAATAATATATGGGTTGTTGTATGTTTTCCAGGCGGAGGATGCCTGCCATAGATGTGGGTGAAACATCAGGAGAGAATACTTTTGGAACATGGCCATACAGCCTGGAAAACATACAACAAACCTGTGATCCTGGCCATGTAAGCCTTCGACAACACACAGAATAATATATATATTGGTGTGTGTTTGAATGGCAAACTGTGACCAACTGTGTTTGGTGCTTAATACACAGGGCCATCCATAGCTCTCAGAGTTTGGCCTGGAAACCTCAGGACATGGGACGATCCTTATTCTCAAACCTAGCAGCAGGGGAACTCATCATTGTTCTGCTATCATTATATAACCCCCCACATGCCTTATGATGGCTAATCTGTATGTTCCTTCCTTAATTCGCAGCTATACTTTATCTCTTCCAGATGAGGTATATTCTTGGATCCTTCACCCAGAAGACCTTGATTTTGGAGAAGGGATTTACTATTTCTTAGCAAGACCAGAGACAGAATTAGATGCTATTGCTGCCAGCAGTATAAACATTTCAGTCACTTGCTTTCTATCCCAGTGCGTATTTTGGGATGAACATCAAGGGAAGTGGAGTAACCATGGATGCTATGTGAGTAGAGAGAAACCAAAGAATGATGCCATATTGGACAGAGTGGATTGCTCTATAAAAATAAGGACTGGTTGCAGACATTTTCCTCCCAGATGAATTTTTTTTCATATACAGTTGAACTGCTGGTTACATCTAACCACAATACCCGTGATGGTATTGCATCATTTAATTACGCTATTTAAAGATTGGCATAGAGGAGTGCAAGGTTAACCATGTGGTCCACCTTGGTCTGCCTTCCACTACTTGATAACTTAGTTCTCTTTTAATGTTGACCTTTTGTACTTAACTATTTCTTAATTGGTATGCCACCTTGGTTTTAAGGGAAATGTAGATATAAAAAGGATATAGATTTTCATTTGTAAAGATTATCAGTTGCTGGGGACATTTAGTCTGGCTCCTTAGCAAAAGCCTATATGAGAGATCCTGCCAAAAGCTCTGCTATTGCCACCCACAGCATCTTCCACCAGGAAGCAGGTGTTTTCCTAGTAGCAGGACAGGCCTCAATAAGAACTCAGCAGTGCCTTTCCAATGAACTTTCATTTTTATGCAGTTTGGATGTGTTCAAGGTTGTCATGATCATGTGGTTGGATTGCAGGTTGGTCCCAAAACAACCCCTGATAGCACTCAGTGCCTGTGTAACCATTTGACATTCTTTGGGAGCTCTTTCTTTGTGATGCCAAACACCATTGATGTCAGCAAAACAGTGGAGTTATTTGCTACCTTTGTGGACAACCCTGTTGTGGTGACAACTGTGGGTTGCATTTTTCTTGCATATCTGCTGGTTCTGATCTGGGCTAGAAGAAAAGACATCCAAGATGATGCCAAAGTAAGTGTTATCTTAAATTCGTCCTGCCTTTCTTCAGTACCAAGAATTTCCTTTCAGTTTGCAAAGACCATAGCAGGTGGATTTTTATCTTGCCATAGAAAGGAGAGTGCCTAATGTGGAAAGCTCAGATACGTAATGAATAGACTTAAATATGTCCGAGAAAGTGCATTTCTTTCAGCCCAGTCTTGTGCATGCTTACTTCAATGCAAGTCTCCCTAAAAATGGCACAAAGAACTGAAAATGAGCATTCCATTGGAAGATTGTAAATGTTTATTTGAGGGCTGAGTTGGGGGGTTGGAGCGCTCTGGACTAATTGAAAAGTCCCAGATTTTGTTCCTGTTCTTTCTGATTTTTTCCTGGGATAAAATTAATTCTTTGGTCTTACTAGAAGCTAAGAGAAAATATGCTGGGAGAGACAAAATATGTAAAATAAAAGTGGAAACAGACAGGAACAAAATCTGGGACTTTCATGTCTTTTTTAATCAGTCTGAAGGCACCCATAACTGTAAAATACATTTGTGGCACATCTTACTCTTAGAAAAATAACCACAAGGTGGCACTGCCCCACATTCACCGTTCAAGAATGAACATTTGAAATTATCTAGTTATTATTGGCATCTTTCTGTATGTGAACTGTCAAGTCTGAAAGAAAAGACAAAAATAATTCTGGGCCACAAATCCTTTTTAGAGATTTCAAATAAACATTCATATGATAATCAAAACATATAATCAAAACTACATCATAGATAAAGAGCAATTATATCATAGACGTTTGCACATCCAGACTGATGGAAAAGTCCTGGATTTTGTTTTTGTTGTTCCTATCAAAATGGACATTGGAAGCTGGTGTACAAGAGGTATATCTTTAGAATTGAAGAATTCCAAGCCAAGGAATATATATCCTTCCGGAAAAGATAATCTCTCTGTACCTTTCTAGTTCTAACAAAAGAAGAGTTCTGTACAGCCTGAAAATGATGCATATAACGTTCTTTACCAGCAAACAAATATTTTCCCCCAATTATCATATTTTTTTCTGGTTTTGCTATGCTTTTCCTCTAGGTGAAGATAACAGTGTTGGAAGACAATGACCCTTTTGCTCAGTATCGCTACCTGGTAACTGTTTATACTGGACACCGCCGGGGGGCAGCTACAACCGCCAAGGTATGACAGAGGTTCAGAATGTCATTGTATAGACAGAAAGGGCTATAGTTAGTTCTCATGTGTGTGTGAGAGAGGGATTTGTATTGAAGCTGTACTAAAGATGAACAAAAATAAGGACCTCATGACTTGGGTTCATAGTTTCATTCGCACACTGTTATATTTAATCACGTTACAATACGTGGTAAGCAAAAGTCTAGTTTAGCAGTATGAGTAGGAGGAGTATGAGGAGCATGTAGCTCTTCAGATACATCAGCTCCAACCAACCTGACCAGTGGTGAGGCACAATGAAGTTGTACATTTTTCAACACCTGGACGACCAGAGGTTCTCCAATCCCAATCTATTTTGGTGCTCAGAGATCCATTGTCCTGTTCAGTGACTACCTGAGATTTACAAGGAAGGTCAGTGTCACCTGACAGATTTAAGAAAAGAAGAGTTGCATCACAGCAAACAGTTTAGGGAAGCCAGCATGGTGTAATGTTTTGAGTGCCGGACCACAACTCTAAAGATCAGGGTTTGCAACCCCGTTCAGCCATGGAAAACCTCTGGGTGACCTTGGGCAAGTCGCATATTTTCAGTCCCAATCTCAATTTCAAAGACAAAACCCTCTGCAAAAATCGTGCCAAGTATCTCTTGTGATAGGTTCACCTTTAGGCTGCTGTAAGTTGGAAACCCCTTGAAGGCACACAATGTGTATAGTTTTGTTTTAGACAAGTAAACTCAAATAAAGGAAAGTGCACCAAGTTCAACAGATTCATAATACAGAAGCTCTCTTGCCTAAATAATAGCTTTAAGGGAATGACAGGGAGCCTAGACTGAGCTATGCTGTTGAAGCTGTCATCTGCCAGAACCACCGTCATCTGATGTTGTATTTTGAGAATTCTGCAAATCTAGGGAGATGACGGTCGTGCCAGAAGTTCTCCTTTCGACTCAGAGAGTGATAGCGAAGCTGTGGCTGCATCTACACTGTAGGATTAATGCAGTTTGATACCATTTTAACAACCATATTTCAATGATATGAAATCATGGGATGTGAAGTCTGGCAAGGCAGCAACACTCTTTGGCAGAAAAGACTAAAGACCTTGTAAAACTACAGCTCCCAGGATTTCATAATATTGACATATGGCTGTTAAAGTGGTTTCAAATAGCATTCTATAGTGTAGATGTGCCTTTTGTCTCCTGGGGACTGTTAAGCATGAGTTTGGCAGTCCTCCCCAGGATGAGCCAGAGAGTCTCTGACTGAAAAGACCAAATTAGAAATTACATATTGCTTGTTTCTGTAATTTCCTAGAACCAAACAGTTTAGAATTTAGCCATGCACAATTATGAACACAATGCATGCAAAGGAACAAGTTACAGACACAGTTGGAGAAACAAACCTAAGCCTTGCAAACCCTTCCTATTCCAGGTGACTCTCACCTTGTATGGCCAGGGAGGCGAGAGCGAACCCCACCACCTTGTGGATCCAGACAGCCCCATCTTAGAGCGAGGAGGAGTGGACGTCTTCCTCTTGTGCACACTCTTTCCCCTTGGAGAACTACAAAGTATCAGACTGTGGCATGACAATTCAGGAGGAAGCCCATCCTGGTAAGGCAAGAGGGGAAGAAATGGAGGGGGGAGGTCAAAACTCTTTCAAACTGCCTTTGCAAAGTGTTTCTCCCTTTCAACCTCTTGTGAGGTTCTAGGAAGGACACTTCCAGCACAATATTTCTAAAAGAGAGCAGGAACTCACATACTGTCTATACTTGATGACAGTTCCCATCTCCTACAACTTAGGACTTATGAACTAACTGGAGAGTGCAGTTGGGAAGGACTGAGGCAGAAATGTTTATATCAGGGCAATTTTAGGTTATCCTAAATATAATGAGATGGTTTGAAAAACATAATGTTAAATACATGCATGAGATAAATAAAAAATAAATTTGATGTATACAGGCAGCACCCACGTTACAAACATCTGACTTACAAATGACTCATAGTTAAGAATGGGGGTGAGAACAGGAAATGAGAGAACTCTTTCCCTCAGGAGGGAAATTCTGAGTTATTATCATGTGGAAAATGTGTCTCCATTGAAGTTTTACCACTGATCCTTGTTTCCACACCAAGCCATTTTTTTTTCAAAATCCAATTGTCACAGGGATAGAAAGTGAGACGAAATCTTCCAAACAAGGGCACAGACAGCAAAATAAACACCCTTCCCTATGCTATCCAAAACATATATATACATACACATACACATACACACACACACACACACACACACACACATATACAGTAGAGTCTCACTTATCCAAGCTAAACGGGCCAGCAGAACCTTGGATGAGCGAATATCTTGGATAATAAGCAGGGATTAAGGAAAAGCCTATTAAACATCAAATTAGGTTATGATTTTACAAATTAAGCACCAAAACATCATATTATACAACAAATTTGACAGAAAAAGTAGTTCAATACGCAGTAATGTTATGTTGTAATTACTGTATTTACGCATTTAGCACCAAAATATCATGATATATTGAAAACATTGACTACAAAAATGCATTGGATAATCCAGAACCTTGGATAAGCGAGTCTTGGATAAGTGAGACTCTACTGTGTGTGTGTGTGTGTGTGTGTGTGTGTGTGTGTGTGTGTGTATATATATAGAGAGAGATTTTATCAGGTGTTACAATTAAAGATGTATATGTTCCATACATAACTTGGGCAACTGCCTGTACATAAAGGAAAACTATGGTTTTTGCAGCTATTCTTTACCTTTTGTTTTTAATCTATTTTTGCGTTTTCTCTTTTACGTACTTTGTTTTTGTTTTCATTACCTCACTGTTTCTCTTTCTTCTATTTGTTACTATGTGTTAGTATTGTTCTACTTTATGTATTTTTAAAATCTTAAAGAATATGTTGATACAAATTTGTAAAAAGATAGTTCCGCTATTAAGTGTGCAATCTAAAAACAACATCACATGAAAACAAAAGGGGAGGTGAAGGAAACCTAGGCATAAATTCTCCTGTTATGAGTTTTTTCAGCCTAGATGACAGAAGCAAACCACAAAAGAGCTGACTTCCCAAGAATCATCCAATTGAAAGAGACCACAAAGGCCATCCAGGGCTGATGATGGCCCTGCTTTTCTTCTTTCTTAAACCTTCCTTATGTTGTTTCTTCCTAGGTATGTGAACCGTGTGCTGGTTCATGATGTTGCCACAGATCAGAAGTGGTATTTCCTTTGTAACTCTTGGCTGGCTATTGATGTCGGAGACTGTGTTCTAGATAAAGTGTTCCCTGTAGCCACAGAGCAGGACATGAAGCAGTTCAGGTATGTTAAGTTGGAGAAAGAGGTTGACAACAACAAAAAACAGCAGCATCACGACATTTTTTCTCTCTCTCAAGAAAAGTTCAGGGGAAAAGCTGTTTCAGAACAATTCAGCCTGAGGTGAGAAAAACTGGCTGTGGCGAGCTCTGTTTGTAACCGAGAATGAACCCTAAAAACCAGTATTCCTCCAGGAGAAGTTTATTTATTTATTTATTTACAGTATTTATATTCCGCCCTTCTCACCCCGAAGGGGACTCAGGGCAGATTACAATGAACACATATATGGCAAACATTCAATGCCAACAGACAAACAACATTCAGTTTTAGACAGACACAGAGGCATTTTTAACATCTTTCCAGCTTCACGATTCCGGCCAAAGGGGGAGCTGTTGCTTCACTGTCCATTGGTGGCTGTTCTTCCTCATTCTTTTCCTCGTGAGCAGTTTTTTATGGTGTTGTAGATTAGTTAAATTAGCCTCCCGCATAAAGCGTACCTAAATTTTCCCTACTTGACAGATGCAACTGTCTTTCGGGGCTGCTAGGTCAACAGCAAGCCGGGGCTATTTTTATTTATTTATTTATTTATTTTTATGGTTGGAGGCTTAACTTGACCCGGGCTTCGAACTCATGACCTCTCGGTCAGTAGTAATTTATAGCAGCTGGTTACTAGCCAGCTGCGCCACAGCCCGGCCCCCATTTGCTGCAGCCTCCTGGGATGACTGGATTCTTGGGGTATGGGCAATGCTTGGTGTTGTCTGTTGCTAAAAACTTAGGTATTCACAATCCCATTTGAACTTCCCCCCTCTCCAGCAATCTGTTCTTTATGAAGACCTCCAAAGGATTTCGTGATGGACATATCTGGTATTCCATTTTTAACCGCTGTCCACGCAGCTCCTTCACGCGGGCCCAGAGGGTCTCCTGCTGTTTCTCCCTGCTTTTGTGCACTATGCTGACCAGTATCATGTTCTGGGGCGTGCCCAAAGATCCAGCTGATCAGAAAATGGATTTAGGTAACTACAGACTAAACTGAAAAATGAGAATCTGTGACAGTTGGGATGGCTTATTTGAACAATGAAATCTAGTAACTAAGAATTGATTTTCCTTGTTTAAGAGTCGATTTCATTATTAACTGAATTTGTTGTTATTCTTCAAATATTTTTGCTGGCTCTCATTAACTGTCATGGAGTCTGCACTTATGTGTTTGTTAGCATAAGGATGGCTTAGCTTTGATCAGCTAGGTTTGGAAAATGCAATTCCACTTGTAAATGAGGCTTGTTGGGATCCAAGGATTAGGGATGTGTGCAGCCTGCAGGAGCTGTGTGGTCGTGTTATGAGTTGGCACAACGAGACTGTGATTTTTCACCTAATTTCACCAGGGAAAATAGAGTTCACATGGCAGGAAGTGATGATTGGCTTTGAGAGCTCCCTCCTCATGTTCCCCATCAACTTACTCATCGTGCAAATCTTCAGGAACATTCGGAGTCAGCCTAAGAAGGAGAAGAAGCCAGGGAAGAGCGGGCGGGTGTCCCCTGACCTTCCTGCTACTTCCCAGCAGGTCTCCCAGAGCATGTCACTCTCTCCTGAGGCTGTGATCAAGGTATGTTGTATGAACAGCCAGAGCTACGTGTACAGAAGTGCTGTCTCCGGTTACATTCTCACTGTTGGAATCTGTTCGAAAGCTCAGAGAAGGGGTGATGAGAGTTTGAGACACAAGATCCTTGACAAATCAAATTGGACTGTGCTGGACAACAACGGTCAAAATGGTTTGCCAATGGTGCTCATTCACACTACAGAATTATAATGTTATCATTCCACTTTAACTGCCATGGCAACAACCTATAGAATTCTGGGGTTTATAGTTTGATGATTTCTTGGCTAAGAATACTAAATCACCCTCCTTAATCTTCAGGAATGAATGCAATGGCATTTTTATAATCTAAGCAAAACTTTTCCTCCCAATGCCCAGGATATTCGGCGAATTGCCAGTTCCCTGTTCAGAACCCTCAAGGCACCCTTGCCATCCTTTGAGTCTGATTTCGGTAAATCGACTGATATTAACAAGCTTTTAGCCTTGGTCGAGGACATTATCTGTCAGCAGAACAGGATTGGACAGGAATTCTACAATGAGAGCAAGAAGAAAGATGACCCAATTATCATAACCCTTGGATTAGTGGATTTACAAGGTAAGTTTACAAGCTGGCAATTTTCAGATATGACTGGATTCCAGTAAATGAAGGTGATAGCTGCTGCTAAGGGCTGTGGCACAGGCTGGAGAGCAGTCAGCTGCAGTCAGCTGCAACAAATCACTCTGACCAAGAGGTCATGAGTTCGAGGCCAGCTCGGAGCTGCGTTTGTCTCTTTGTTCTGTGTTAAGGCATTGAATGTTTGCCTTATATGTGTAATGTGATCCACCCTGAGTCCCCTTCGGGGTGAGAAGGGCGGAATATAAATACTGTAAATAAATAAATAAATAAATAAATAAGGGCAGACTGGTCTGTCAGGAGGCAAGCACATATTTTCTGGTGCGTGATTTCTCTTTCTCCCTCTTCACGTCATGCCCTGCAGTATGTTGGCACAATAATGTTCCATTCTCCCTTCTGGTTCACATTTTGAAAAAACTAAATTAGAGGAGAAGAGAAGTATTCTAGATTGAAGCTACCCTGTTTCCCCAAAAATAAGACATCCCATGAAAATAAGATCTAGATGTTTTGCTGAATTTCTACATATAAGACCTCCCCCAAAAGTAAGACCTAGCAAAGTTTTTGTTTGGAAGCATGCCTGCCGAACAGAACACCAGTTAGCCAGTGGGTGTCCCTTGGTAGGTCACTTGTTCTCAACCTAATGAAGAAGGCAATGGCACAACTCTCCTTAATATATCTTGTCAAAAAAGCCCTATGGTAGGATCACCTTAGGGTCACCTTAAGTTGGAAATCATGTAGGTTTTCTTTCAGTTATGCCACTGTAAGGTTGCTAAAGCTTGTTAAAATGTTTTGAACTGTCCAGATATATAAAATTTATTTTACTTTCCCCTTTCTTTCCCTGCAGAAAAGACCCCAACTCCAGAGAAAGGAATTGGGAGACATCTGAAGCATCGTGACTACAACCGTTGCCTCTACATGCAGCTGCAGCATGTGGAGCTGGAACTGGAGCTCCTTGGGCCACATAAATTCCAAAGCCCACAAAGTTACTCTCAGGCCGTGAGGCAGGTGCGGCACATGAAAGACTTCCTGGAAAGCCAGTTGTCTTCTGCAACATCCAGCAGCGAGAGGTAAAGGAGTGGCATTCCTCATCCTCTTTCTTCTTACTGAGTTAAATTGGGTGCACACTACTTTTGCACTTGACACTCAGTTTGTAGCAACTGAAGTAAGCCGAAGATGAAAGGAGAAATGGGAAAGAATAGAGAAAACTGCGACATTTTAAAAATAGCTGAAAAATAGAATGATAGAGGATTAATTGAAAGAGAGAGGTGTCTAGATAGATATATATGAATACACATATATAAGGCTTGCAAATATTGCAGGAAAAATGCACACACACACACATATAGAAATTTCTAGATAGATATAAACATAAATATATAGGGCTTGCAAATATTGCAGGAGGGAAATGCACATATATAGAGAGAGGATTTACAAATGTTTAGGGGAAATGCATATGTGATATTAGTATATATAATTATAGATCTATAGCTCTGCATTGTTTATCTAGGCATTGAATCTTTGCCTATTAACTATGTTGGAAGCTGGCCTGAGTCCCCATGGGGAGATAGGGCAGGGTACAAATGAAGTTGTTGTTGTTGTTGTTGTTGTTGTTATTAAGTTATTGTTAGTACCATATTATTTTTTACCCTACTTTTCCACTTCCAGAGCTAGTTTACTGTTTTTCTTTGAAATATGGTAAATATTCAAAACCTACTGATGCCTCAGTATAATTTCATTGGGCTCTATTTTCATTTTGAAATTGACCCGTAGCTGCATTTCCCACCCTCGGCTTATACTCAAGTCAATAAGTTTCCCCAGTTTTTTGTGGTAAAACTACGTGCCTCTGCTTATATTAGGGTCGGCTTATACTCGAGTATATACAGTAATAATACTTCTTAATTCACCAGGGGCTCACCAACTCCCAGCCTTCCGGAAGATGGTAAGAAGGAACCAACACCCAAAGGCTTGCCCTCGTGGTTTGTCTACATCGGCTGGCTCTTGGTGGTAGTCACCAGTGGTGTCTCTGGGTTCTTCACAATGCTGTATGGGCTGCATTATGGCAAGGAGAACTCCATCAAGTGGCTGATCTCCATGGCTATCTCCTTCTTTGAAAGCATTTTCATTACACAACCATTAAAGGTAGGCTTCTTTCCATCAATCGGTTGAAGTAAGCGGGACTTGATGTCACCAGCTCCATTTATGATAAAAATATTTTTGCAAAAGAGACAGGTTCATTCTCTTTCATGTTGGTACAAAAGTAGCGACAGGTTACATACCTTCCTGGATTTCACAGATGAAAATAGGGACATGTCTGACCAAGCAACCTGCATGCAGTCAAGATGGCAAACTGGGACATTTTCAAAGCAGCTCAAAAAGTGGGACAGCAGAAACTCAAGACTGTCCCAGCCAAATCAGGAAATTTGGAAAGTATGCAGGATGTCAGAATTGCTGAGTTAAGACTGAATCCAGTGCCAGATTTTTCGTCTTGGTGTTTTTTTAGGTTCTAGGATTTGCTGCTTTCTTTGCTTTGGTGCTTAAAAAAGTGGAGCAAGAAGATGAGGAGAACACTGCCATTGATGGGCCATTGTCTACTTCAGGTAACACATTAAAAAAAAACCATTGGTTATCTGAAATTAATTTCCCTGACTTTCCAATAAGTACATATTTTATTTTGTTTGAAAGAGGGGATGGGAGTTTGAAAGAACTACCGTAAAACTTAGAGAAAGGCAGAGAACTGAGGGCTTTCCCTATGTTTTTGCTATTTTTCTTGGAGTTTGCTGGATTTGAAAACAGCTACAGATGGGAAGGATCTTATTAGGTTCCATGCTTTTGCTTTGGGTGATTTGTTTCAGGATCAGCAGTTATGCTCCTGTCTGTTTATTTCCACTGCTATGGAAAAGGGTCTTTGTTTTTGCCATCGTCTTTATTTCCAAAGAATGGCCTTTCATGATTTCTTAATAACACCACACATTCATACTGCAAAGTTGCCCTGGACATATTTACTGTTTGGGAGAGTGTTTAAGAATATAAAGTTTAATCTCTTCAAGGAACAGTTACACAAGACATGTGCATATAATTCTTGTGCAAATACATATCAAATATGATGACTGTGATGCAAATTGTGCAGATCTATGGATATAGCATAGCAGATAGAAAAAACATTTTGTGGTATACGAAGGTTATCCAGAAAGTAGATTATGTTTTGGAATTAAAAATTAACAAAGTATAGGAGAAAACATTTACCATATGCAGTTGAAAGCCACACCCAAATATCACTTCTCAACCTAGTCGCCATTCAAATCTAGGCACTTATCATAGCGATGAATGAGCTTGGCAACTCCTTCCCCACAAAACTCTGCCGCTTGCTTCCTCAACCAGCCGGTCACCCCTGCCCGCAGCTGCGCATCGTCGCCAAAATGCTGCTCATCTCCATTTCTAAGCTGTTATTCGCAGACCCCTCCTGGGTCATGTGCTCGGCATCACTGCATGGAGCACTGTTACCATCCCGCTGGAGCAGTTCCTATTTATCTACTCACATTTATATGTTTTCAAACTGCTAGGTTGGCAGAAGCTGGGGCTAATAACGGGCACTTACTCCGGTCAGCAACTTCAGCAGCTCAGCAGTTTAATCCGCTGCGCCACCGTGGCCCCCATTAAAACCATAGGTCTATCTATAACAGTATTGTTAAAACTACCTGGCAGAAGATCTCTATAGTTGGCAACAGGAGAGTTTTCTAGCCATTTTTTTGGAATTACAGTACCAGATTTATTTATTTATTTATTTACAGCATTTATATTCCGCCCTTCTCATCCCGAAGGGGACTCACGGCGGATCACATTACACATATAGGCAAACATTCAATGCCTTTTCAACATAGGACAAAGACAAACAACATAGCTCCGAGCGGGCCTCGAACTCATGACCTCCTAGTCAGAGTGATTGATTGCAGTTAATTGCAGCTGGTTTGCTCTCCCGTCTGCGCCACAGCCCCGGGCCAGATAATGAACTTGAGAGCTTTTGTAGAATACCACTGCATCCTGTATCTGCACTTTATTTCTGTACTTTTACTGTTTTAAATTGATTTTATTGTATGCCGTATTGAGATCCCATGACACAGAGTGAGGTGTGTGTGTTGCCTGTACCTTCAAATCATCTGTTGATTTCTTAATTTTACAGGGCTTTCTTAGGAAAGGAGTACTCAGAAGTAACTTGTCATTGCCTTCCTCTGAAATATATCTTATAGCACTCAATGGTCCTCCATCTAAATACTAACCAGTCTTAGTTTCTAGGCTGTCTTTGATCTTGCGCCCTCAAACTATTTTTGTCTATGTTGTGAGATAAAAATGCTAAAATAAATCAACTGCAATCAGGTACAATTGAGCTCAGTGATCTTTACAAAGGAATATATAGCATTGCTAGTGATTGCAATAAGAAAGACAAAGCAGTGGCCAATTCCTAGACCACAGATTTTTACAGCTCAGAAAACTGGAAAAGCAATATCAGCATTTCATTTCTTTATTGCTGCATACTGACTATTGAACTTGGCATATATGGGTCTCTTCCACACTGCATATTTGTAGCCCTTTGATTCCATTTTAATTGCCATCACTACATCGTATGGAGTCCTTGTGGGTAATTTAGTCTGGTGAGAACTAGAGGTCTCCGGCAGATAATTCTATATGTACATATATTACCAAAATACAAGTCTAAGATTTCTATAAGACGGAACCATGGCAATTGGAATGTATCAAATGTCTGAAACTGCATAGTGAAAAAGGGACCTCAGGTTCTTTCAGTAATATTTCTGCAGTTTTTATAAAAGAGAAGAGGGGCAAAAGGTCTGTCAGGAAGTACTGGTAAGTCTGAGTGTTTTGCTATAGATTTGTCAATTATTTAATAACAGCAACAATAGACCAGGTTGGCTAGATCTCAAATAAAATCCAGCCTACCAATAAGATCTCACCTCTTTTTCCTGCACAGGTGACTCAAATCCTATCTTTGGGGTACGCAGAGACAGCGGAAGCAACATCTATCAGCCTCCCCCTGCCACTGACATCGAGAAGATGAAGAATAATCGAGTCAAGGAACAGAAAGCCTTTGCCTTGATAAGAGAAATCTTAGGTACTTTCTTTTCTGCTTGCATCCTGAAAACACCTCAGTTCCCTGCTCTCAGGCTTACGGTTGCACTCCAGGCCTGGATACATCTATGACCATTGCACCACACAAGGGTCCAGAAATATAAGCAAACAGTTTATTATAAAAAACATATAAAATCAGGAATAAGAAAGGAAGATATATAATCCAAAAAGGTTTAGCAAAAGGTGAGAACCAAACAATAACCCAAATGTCTCATAAAGTTCCAAAGGTGACAAAGTCCAGGAACAGCCAGGAATCACAGATACAACATAAGTCCACAATCAGGAAGATATAACTGGTAAGACTTGAACAGAAACATAGAAAACTTCCAGGACAATGGGAAGATGGAGTGAATCGCTGAACACTTTCTAAGGAGTGAGCAGAAGCCCAAGGAGAAGATTTCCAACCCTTGCTTGACATACTGGGTTTCTTTATGGAGGAATGAGTAGTCTTCTAACACTCCTGCTACATAACCTCCAACATTTCACAGAAGAAAACGGAGATGCCTATGTAAAATTGTAAGGCCTGTGGGTGAGCGACATGAGGATGTGATCAAAAGGATTAAGTCAAATGAGGATGTGTAGTCCTTTGATTCCCCTTTAATTGCCATGGTTGTGATCCCTAAATTAATAAATATCATATTTGGTGTTTGTGCCTATGTCACGGAGCATGGTTATAAAAATTACTGGTATGGTATGCATTAATGTAAAATCAACGAGACCTTCCACATAAAGACAGTTTTCTCTCAGACTCACAGATTATCTCCTCAACACACATTATATATTAAAATAACACACACACATACATATAGAGACACATACATATATTCCAGCTTCCCCATAAAGCTCATGTAGTTGCCTTGAGGTAATCACAGCCTCCCAGTCTACTTCACAGAATAAGGAGAAATCAAGAAAACAGTTCTTTCTACTCATAACTGCTTGCAATCAGAACTACAGAAGTATAAAAAGATTTGGATGGTGGATCATCATAGTCCTTTGCTCTGTGCTGAGTTGACCAAACACATCTGATTTGATTTGGAAACCTAAATTGTTTCATGTTTGTTATTCTTTTCCCAGCCTACTTGGGATTCTTGTGGATGTTGCTTTTGGTTGCCTATGGACAGCGAGATCCTAATTCCTATTATCTCAACAAACACATTGAACAAAGCTTCACAGATGGATTTGAAGAAGTCTTAAGTTACCAGGATTTCTTTAAATGGGCCAGAGCCACTTTAATCAAAAATTTATATGGACCATATCAAGGTATGAAGACAGAACATCTGAGCAATTAAACTCAACACAGTGTTTGGAAGTAATACATTTTTGTGCAGGGATGAATGTGTTAAAATGAAAAAATTTCACGATGCGAATTCAGATACTCCGATTTTTGGTGTAATTTGGTGTTTGGAGGAATATGAAAACAAATGAAGAGGGGAGGACAGATTTTCCCCATCTCAAAGAACAAATTGATCTTGACAGTTCTGCAAAGAATCACATATTGACCTGTAGTTTCAAATGTGTCTTCTCTCTCCCCACCTCCTTAAATCCCAACAAGGCTTTATCACAGATGGCAACTCCAAACTTGTAGGTAGTGCACGGATTCGTCAAGTTCGGGTAAAAAGCGGCACGTGCCCCATAGCTCCCAAACTGCAGCTGACTGTCAGAGAATGCCGTGCGCCTTATTCTTTTGACACAGAAGACACAATGGATTATGGAGTGAACTGGAACGTCTCTTCCCTTGACAACTCTTCTGAGCTCAGTTCTGCCTGGCAGTATCAGAGCCAGTCTGAACTCAGAGGGCATCCAATCTGGGGCAAACTGGCTGTCTATAGAGGCGGAGGATACGTGATTCACTTGGGGACAGATTCCCAGAATGCCTCCAGGTATAATATTTTTATATTTATAGCCCATGTTTTCCCAAATCTGGGAATCAGGTGGTTTGCAACACTTCAATCAAATATAGCTAGAAATACAATACAAAAATTAAAAATCTAATTAAAACTATCAATGAAACTGAAGCTAATTAAAAACAATGTCCAAAATCCTACATCGCCTCATAAATATGTAAAAGATGGCTACAAATGACCTGATCTTTCTTTCAGTAGTAGCTAACATAATATTTCAAAACTATACAGATTGAGAACCATGCAATAATTTCAGTCCAACTATAAATATAAGAGTTACTGTATGTATGTAAAACAATTAGCAAATTAATAAAGCTAGAACAGTGGCTGTGGTGGCATAGTGGGTTAACCCGCTGGGTTGCAGAACTTGCTGACCAGAGGGTCGGCAGTTTGAATCCATGGGATGGGGTAGCTCCATTTGTTAGCCCCAGCTTCTGTCAACCTAGCAGTTCAAAAATATACAAATATGAGATCAATAGGTACCACTTCATCAGGAAGGTAATAGCGCTCCATGCAGTCATACCGGCCATATGACCTAGGAGATGCTTACAAACAATGCCCACTCTTAGGCTTAGAAATAGAGATGAGCACCACTCCCCAGAGTCGGACTCAACTAAACTTAATGTCAAGGGGAAACCTTTACCGTGACTTTACTTAAAGCTAAAACCTTAAAGAATAAAAACCTTAAAATTCCTTTAAAAGCTTCAAACATACAGTCAGACACCAATTCTATGTGTATGTGTTTATTCTTTGGCAGAATTCTCCAGTACCTCTTTGATAACACCTGGCTGGATATTTTTACAAGAGCTGTGTTTGTCGAGTTCACCGTCTATAATGCCAACGTGAACCTGTTTTGCATTGTAAGCCTTATGTTTGAAACAAATGCCTTAGGTGAGAATTTGATCTTTCTTCCAGTGTTTCACTCATAGTGTTATGAATCTCTGTACCATATCACTGCGTTGTTAGAGAATCAATTGCACCAAGTAAAGAAACCTGCTGGATCAACCACTCAAAATTCCACACATGCATACAAATGTATTTAACTTTCAGAATGCCTTGCTGCATTTTAGAACTCTGTTTTCTTGTCATGCAGACCTTATTTCGCCTGGATGGTTTTATTTTATGTTTTAACTTGGGTTTCACACAGCCCAGCTTTCAACATGCAGAAGAATATTCGCCCACTGATCTCTGCTTTTGGTTTCTCAGGGGCTTTCTTTACACGGGCTGAGCTGCAGAGTGTCCGACTTTATCCCTACACAGATGGCTTGCATATCTTTGTGGTGGCAGCAGAAGTTGTTTACTTCCTCTTTGTCATCTACTACATGGTGGAACAGGTAAGACCACCTGAAGACACAGACAAGCTCACTAATAGACAAGACAAACATTGGCATAGCTATTCCTCTTCCTGCAGCTTTTCACACTTTTCTGATTAATGGCCATTTGATCTGAGGCCACACTTGGCTAGTATTCTTAGCAAAGTTGCCATGTAATAGCATAATTGGTCCTCATCCCTGCTCACATTGTGCATGATTTGAAGGGAACTGAACACTTTTTTCCAACAGGGAAAGCTCATACGGGCTCTGAAATGGAACTACTTCCGCAGCAAGTGGAACCTGCTGGAATTGGCCATCATCACTATCAGCTGGAGTGCCCTATCGGTGTTTGTAAGACGGACAATCTTGGGCTCACGAGACATCAGTTACTATCAGGAGCACAAGGATGAGTAAGGATTCATTTTCCCAGCACTTTCCAAACTCTCCATCCCAGTATACGTATATTCCCAGTATATGTATACATCCCAGTATGCAGAGAAAGAAGTACTATCTAAACCAGGGGTCCTCAAACTTTTTAAGTGTAGGGCCGATTCATGGTCCCTCAGATTGTTATGGGGCCGAATTATCATTTGAAAAAAAAACAACACCAAATTCCTAGGCTCACTGCACATGTCTTATTTGTAGTGCAACACCCCCCCCCAGCAACAATTACTTATTTATTTGCTACATTTATACCCCACCCTCTCTCACCCCATTGTACAACTTGTACAAGTTGTATGTACATACAATAAATTATATTATTAGCATAGCACAATATTAGCATTATATATTACTATATTGTACTATACCACTATACCATAATATTATAATTAATATTACATTTAATATATAATATATAATTAATATTATTATATTATACAATATTATTATATTGTATTATTATTATTATTAGCTGCCCCGAGTCCCCTATTGGGTGAGAAGGGTGGGGCAGAAATACAAATACATAAATAAATAAATATTATATTGTATTACATTATAATATTATTATCAATATTATATGTCTATACAATATATTATATTATTGCCATATCATTCATTTACAATATTGGTAAATGAAAGAACAATACAATATTTAAAAATAAAAATAACTTTAACCAACATACTGTGAACTTATCAGGATTTCAGTGGGAAGTGGGGGCCTGCTTCTGGCCGATGAGATAATCAAGTAGGATTGTTGTTGTTGTGCCTTCAAGTCATTTCAGACTTTGGGTGAGCCTAAGTCAAAAACTGAGGGCGGGGGCCAGGTCAATCGCCTTGGAGGGCCGCATCTGGCCCCCGGGCCTTAGTTTGGGGACCCCTGATCTAAACTGTTTGATTCAGTGCAATACCTTTACAGAAATGAAATATTGTTCTTACAACCTTACTATAAAATAAGATAGGAAGAAATGGAAGCTGGGTCTGCCCTATATCCCAAGACCTGATCCCAGATTATCTGCTTATCCCAAATTATCTGATAGTGTAGACTCATATAATCCATTTCAAAGTAATTTGAGATCAGCTTCTGGGACATGGTGCAGTGTAGATCCAGCCTGGAAAAAAAAATCTGACTGGATTATGGTCACCCTGATTGTGAAATAGATTTTGAAGAAACAATGAATATTTGTTGCACTCCAAGTCTGGAAACACCTATGACCACTGCACTACACGAAAGTCCAGGAATATAGTTTATTGTAAAAAAAAAAAAAGATAAAAAGCATATAAAATCAGGAATAAGGAAGGAAGATATATAATCCAAAAATGTTTAACAAAAAGTGAAAACCAAACAATAAACCAAATTCTTATAAAGTTCCAAAGGTGACAAAGTCCAGAAACAATCAGGAATCAGATACAGCATAAATCCACAATCAGGAAGATATAACTAGTAAGACTTGAACTGGAGTACATGAGCTGGAACATATAGAACTTCCAGGATATATTAAATCCAAAATCAAAGCTTGACTTGAACCAGGAACAAGAGAACTCAGGCTTAGCCTCTCACTCTAACGCAGTGTTGCCTGAAGGTAAATAGTTTGCTGCTTCATAGACACTCATGAAAGCATGCAGTTTCCCGTGAATTTCTTTCACAACTTCTCACGTAATCTCTCTGAACGACGCAATCTGATGTTGGGCGCATGGTTGAACAACTGTGTGGAAGGGGCCTGAGTTTCAAGAGGCTGCCACTGTTGTGTCTCACGATGCTTCCTGCATTGCCTTCAGGTTTGCCAGCTTCAATCAGACCGCAACTGTTGATGCCGTTCTGGGCTACCTGATCGCCTTCCTGGTACTTCTCTCCACAGTGAAGCTCTGGCATCTTCTGCGGTTGAACCCCAAACTGAACATGATCACCTCCACCCTGAAGCGGGCCTGGGGGGACATATCAGGATTTGCAACTGTGATTATAATCATGTTCCTTGCCTACTCCATTGCTGTGAGTAAGCTTTCCACTTTGCCTGCTGTCAGTAGGACTTCTCCGCACATCTATAAATGCAGGGATTTTTTCCTCATATTTTTGAGAACCCTGACCATTTGATCTTATTCTATAATTTGGCAGAATGAAGCAACTGCCTCTGGCAATATGTAGTGGGTGAATCTATACCAGGCATGGGCAAACTTTGGCCCTCCAGGTGTTTTGGACTTCAACTTCCATAATTCCTAACAGCTGGTAGACTAATAGGAATTGTGGAAGTTGAAGTCCAAAACACCTGGAGGGCTGAAGTTTGCCCATGCCTGATCTATGCTATAGGATAAATGCAGTTTGATGCCACTTTAACTGCTATTGCTCAATGCTCTGGAATCATGGGGTTTGTAATTTTACAAAGTTTTTTAGCTTCTCTGCCAAAGAGTGTTGGTGCCTCACCAAACTACAAATCCCAGTACTCCATAGCATTGAGCCATGGCAGTTGAAGTGGTGTCAAACTGCATTAATTCTGCAGTACAGATGCATTCTCAGATGCCAATCCAGCTAGCATGTTTGTAGAATGAATGGCAATGTTATTATCAGTGTTAGCTTCTTCTGGATTTTATATGGCAGTGTAGATGGGGCCTTTGTCACATTTTCTCCAAAATTGTGTTTCGTAAACTAATTTGAGGGGTGCAAAGGACAGTGGCAAAAATGTTCTATATTCATGGATGAAGTGTATAACATGATGTTACAGACTCTAATACAGGCTGGATCTAGATTATCAAATTAGATGATCCAGATTATCTGATTTGAGCTGGATTATATGAATCTGCACTACCATATAACCCAGTTCAAAGCATATTATCTGGATTTTATATGGCAGTGTAGATGGGGTTACAGGCTATCATAAAGAAGACGGAAGGATTTGAAAATGTAGATTTTCTAAACTGAGGTCCCATTTGCACTACCATATGAAATCCAGATTATCTCATTTGAACTGTATTATACGATAGTGTAGACTCAGGCCCTTTCTACACTGGCATATAATCCAGATTCTCAAAGCAGATAATCAACATTATCTGCTTTGAACTGGATTATAACGTAGAAGGGGCCTGAGAATCTATTCAGGAAAATGTGTAAAAATTAGGGAACAGATAATACTCATAAAACTACAGTACTTTGATTATAAAACGAGTGGATATAGACTGACAGATCAAATGATCAAGGCAAAAGAAATAGAAAAGGAAATCTAGAAATAAGAGCTTCTTGGCACAAAAGCTCAATAGAGTGGTTTGGATGCACTGTACTATCTCTGTTTAGAGAAACCATCTCCAAAGATATGATGTTGTCCAAATGAAGCAGTTGACTACAACAGTAATTATATTTTAAAGTTGGGCTCATTTCCCTGCTCAGCAATCTGCTATGAGCTCTGTTTAGTCCGTCTCCAAACACAATTAATTGAAAAGTACTCCCATGGTCTCTAAAGTAGTTTAGAAACATCACACCAATCCAAGACATCTTATAGGCAAGTGGAAAAATAAAAAAATGAGAATTACAGAGAAAAAACCTAACTGACCTAAATGCAAGATCTGACCTCCTTCCCCCTCCTCCCCTTCTTCTGAATTTGCAGACAAACTTGATCTATGGCTGGAAGCTAAATTCTTACAAGACCCTGTTTGATTCGGCAGAGACAATGGTTAGCCTTCAACTCGGAATCTTCAATTATGAAGAGGTACAGAATCTGGCCTTCAGCGGGTTTGTTTCTTGTAGTTGTGGTTGGATTATTAAAATGAAACCAGAGAAATGTTATTATAATTGATTTACTGGTATATGAAAATATCAATGTATTGTGTATAAGTGATGAAGGTGTTCAAACTAAAGGGATTTTTTCATTATCATGTGCCTCGATTGAAATGTTGGGCAGTGAGGCTAGACCAAAAGGGAGCTTTTCCCCATGAAAAAGGATTGAGCAGGAAGGACCTCTTTCTTCAGCAATAGCAGAGATGAAACCAGGGCAATTGGCTTATTTTACTAAAATATTTATATCCCTGCTTCATCCAGAGATCCTAGGGTGACATGCAATAAAAAGGAAGAAATCATTCCACCATGTCTCCTGTGCCAATATAACAATATAATTATATATATTAATCATATTATGCTACACTAATAATATAATATATTGTATATGCATATAATATTAATAATATTATAATGTAATACAATATAATAATTATTATACACAATTATAATGGTATGTTTATATTACATGTAATAAGGTAAAGGTAAAGGTTTCCCCTGACGTTAAGTCCAGTCGTGATCGACTCTGTGGGGTTGGTGCTCATCGCCATTTCTAGGCCGAAGAGCCGGCGTTGTCCATAGACATCTCCAAGGTCATGTGGTTGGCATGACTGCATGGAGCGCTGTTACCTTCCTGCCGGAGCAGTACCTATTGATCTACTCACATTGGCATGTTTTCAAACTGCTAGGTTGGCAGGAGCTGGGGCTAACAGCGGGCACTCATTCCGCTCCTGGGATTTGAACCTGGGACCTTTTGGTCCACAAGTTCAGCAGCTCAGCGTTTTAACACACTGTGTCACCAGGGGCCCCTATTACATATAATATTACTAATAATAGTGTTATAGTACAATGTAGTAATATATAATGCTTATATTGTGCTATATGAATAATATATTATATTGTATGTACATATGACTTGTGAGCCGCCCTGAGTCCCCTTCGGGGTGAGAAGGGTGGGATATAAATGTTGGTAAAAAATAAATAAAATGTTGTCAAAGTGTATTAATTCTACCCTGGGAAACTGTTCCCTAGGGCTAATCTGAGCGAATGTATACTAGACTTCCTGAAGTATCCAGAAAACTTTTAAAGGCAAGCTCGCATGAAAAAAATTGCATTAATGAAATTATTGCATCTACTAACTAACAGTTTGGGGCCAAACTTCCTGCATCCTTCTAGATACAGTACAAACTCCCTATCCTTCAGTACTTTCCCGGCTTATCTTTTAACTCTGCTATCTAGATACTACTCCCATAAACTTTGCTCCTCCAGTTCTAACACCCCCAGTGTTCAAGTTTTCTTTCCTCCCTCCCACAGCTCTGTTCCACCTCCCTTGTTGGCCTTTGTGCTAGCAGCTGCCTCTGTCACCCCATTAATTCCGGCCAGTGGTCAGGGACTTGTTAGCAGGCAGCACTGGGGTCCCTCAACTGTTTCGATTTGAGAAGTACTCCCACTTTGCTACTTTTGAAATGTCCTAGTTTCTCTTTCCACTACTCACCTTTCCCCTAGCTTTCTTCAGGTGCTGCAAACATAGTTTGAACTCATTTAACTCAGCAGAGAAGGGAGAATTTGGTCATAGAATCATAGAATCGTAGAGTTGGGAGACACCTCATGGGCCATCCAGTCCAACCCCCTGCAAGAAGCAGGAAAATCTCATTCAAAGCACCCCCGACAGATGGCCATCCAGCCTCTGCTTAAAAGCCTTCTTAGTAGAATCAGGCAAAAGGAAACTCCTGCAACTTCCCCTATCTTGTGTTCTTCCTAATTATGTATTGTGCCATCTTGATCACATGCTGATGTTGCTTGGCCACATTATTACTAATTATTTATTTTTAAGGATTCCCCCAGGCAGTTAGCAGCCAGGCTTTAAAGCTGCAAGGCCATTCAATGCTAATCAGGCTGGCCAATTGCAACATTCACATTGGTTTCAAGCAGACAAGAGTTCTTTTTCCCACTCCGGACATTCCACAGATCTATAAACCTCACTTGCCTTGTTTCCAACAGATCTTACAACCTCTGAGAATGCCTGACATAGATGTGGGCGAAACATCAGGAGAGAATGCTTCTGGAAAATGGCCATACAGCTTGGAAAACTCACAGCAACCCAGTAAAGACAATTATCATTTAAGTAAAAGTAACACTGAATATTAAATATCAATAAATAAATAAGATGTAACTCTAAACTAAACTGGGAATCTGCTATTGCAACATTGAATGAAGTGGTTTAAAGCCAGTAATATTAAAAAGATTAGGACTACGTATGTTCCAGTCTACTTGGAATACATGAAGCTCATTCCAGAAGCATGTTTAGTAGCCAACAAACTATTTTGCTAAAACAATATAACAATAAGTGACCGATTAACAAGAATGCATGCGTCACCAGTGCAAAAATAAACACACCGGTTCTCAGGAACAGACAAACATAGGCAATTTAACAATATCAAAGGAATATTACGATCATAATTGAAGTCCTTTCTCCTTAAGCCTCTCTCTCTTTAATTACTGAAGGCATCTTATTGACATTCTGTAAATACTTTTCCAAAAGAAGCTCACCAAGAGTTCACTCTTATGCAGAACGTAGATAAATATATTTCTAGATTCAAATGTATTTCTAGATTCAAATCCCCGGAGTCTGCCAACCAGCTGGCTCAAGGTTTCTAGGAGTTGTAGCCCAAAACATACTGTTTTTTTAGGATCAAAGAATAATAAAATTCTGAGTTGGAATGGGTCACAAGAGTAATCTAGTCTAGCTCCTTGCCATGCAGAAATAGGCAACCAAATCACCCCCGAAAGATGACCAACCTCTGTTTTAAAGACCCTTGAAGAAGCAGAGTCCACACACTCCCCAAGTGTGATATTTTAAAGATACTGTATATACTTGAGTATAAGCCTAGTTTTTCAGCCCTTTTTTAGGACTGAAAAAAAAACTTCCTCGGCTTATACTCAGGTGACGGTCCTGGTGGGTTTATATTCAGGTTGGCTTATACTCAGGTATATATGGTATATTTATTATTTTTCTCTATTATTATTGGTATTGATACATTTATTATTTTACTCTATTAATTATTATTATTACATTTATTATTTTACTCTATTATTGTTGTTACTTTTACATTTATTTTACTCTATTTTATTATTAATACATTTATTATTTTACTGCATTTATTATTATGACATTTATTATTTCACTCTATTATTATTAAAAGGATACATAAGCACATTTACATTGAAGAAGATGAAAATAATGATTTAATCAGAGTTTAAGTCATATCTTAAATTACAGTTTGATGTAAAGATTCAAAAACATTTAAACTACTGATGCCTCAATTAATGTAATTTTATTGGTATCTCAGCTTATACTGGAGTCAATGTTTTCCCAGTTTTTTGTGGTAAAATTTGGTGCCTTGGCTTATATTTGGGTCGGCTTATACTCAAGTATATACGGTAAGTCAGATAGACTGCAACCCTAGCACTTACCTGGAAGAAAGCTCCTTTGAACTCAATAATTTCTAAGGCAATAAGCATAGCATTGCTCTTTTGTTGTTGACATGAATATGTTGTTCATTGTACTGTTTTGCTGAATAAATACTTTTATATGAAATATTTATCATATCCTGTTCAGCATTAAGCCAGGCAGCATTTATATTTACATGAGGCATGAGCTCCTGTAAGTTTTAAATCCTTTAGAAACTGTTTTCTCTCTTCTCCATAGGATAGCAAATACATAATTGTTATTTTATGTGTGTATTTCAGGTCTTGGACTACAATCCTATTTTGGGCTCCTTCTTAATTGGCTCCTGCATCATTTTCATGACCTTTGTGGTGTTGAATCTCTTTATTTCAGTTATCCTTGTCGCTTTCAGTGAGGAGCAGAAACATTATCAGGTTTGTTCACATCTGTATTTTGTGAATCCTAGCCTTTGGGATTCCAGCTTGCCATGGCATGTAAAGCTTTCTATATGTTGCTGCTGTTGCAGTTGTCTCCAAATCATTTCTAACTTATAGCGACCCAGAGGCAAACCATACCCCCTCCCATCCTCTAGTATCATGTTTGTTTGTACAGCGATCCATAAATGTGCATGTGTTTGTGGTTTTCCAGGCTTCAGAAGAGGAAGAGATAGTCGACCTAATGTTGAAGAAAATGTCGAGTTTCCTTGGCATTAGATGCAAAAATGATCAGAAAACCGGCCATGATAAGCCTCTGGAAGGACTTGCAGGCAATTGAACACTGCCAGGAGAATGCCTTGCTTATCACTTCATTTTACAGCTGCCTTTAGATATCATGGTTCCTGTGTTTGTGAAATGCTAGACCTGAAGAACATTCCAGAATGTGCGCTCTAAATTGTTATATTCAAGACCTTAGCCTTAATCCTGTACTGAAAAATGTAGAAATAAGTGTAACAGCATCAAATGGCTAGCCTGACTCCACTTAACTGTATTTCATCTGCAGTGTGATATAATAAACAATATAATAAAGCAATTTCAGAAAAAACATCTATTTCTGTTTTATTGACTATTCTAAAGTCTTTGACTGTATGGATCATAATAAATTATGGCAAGTTCTTGGTGGTTTGGGGATACCAAGCCCCCTTGTCTGTCTTCTGAGGAATCTGTATAAAGACCAAGTAGCCACAGACAGAACAGACCACGGACCAGGAGACTGGTTCAAGGTTGGGAAAGGAGTGCGGCAGGGCTGTAGACTCTCACCTGATCTATTCTACCTGTATGCAAAATACATTATGCGATGTATGGGGCTTGATGAATCCAAGGTTGGAGTTAAAATTGCTGTAAGAATGGGCTGGACCATGAGGTCACAAAGAGTTAGAAGCAACTGAACAAATAAACAACAAAATAACAAAGCAACCAACGTGTCTTGGGGTTATCAGTTCAATGAAATAGTTTCTTCTTACAAAATGGGAATATTGTGTCTTGAATGCAGGTAGCATTGTAGAACTTCCATGCATTCTGCATTGTGATTGTATGGCAGAGTGTCAGAGGAGTCCTTTATTTGGGGTTGTTGTATGTTTTCCAGGCTGTATGGCCATGTTCTAGAAGTATTCTCTCCTGACATTTCGTCCACATCTATGGCAGGCATCCTCAGAGGTTGTGAGGTATGGAGAAACTCAGCAAGGAAGGTTTATATATATCTGTGGAAAGTCCAGGGTGAGGGAAGAACTCTTTGTCAGTTGGAGGCCAGCGTGAATGTTGCAGTTAATCACCCTAATTTGCACTGAATGTCTTCATCTACTGGCTACTTTCTGCCTGGGGGCATCCTTTGTTAGCTGCCCCTAGTTCCCATGTTTCAGAGTGTTGCTTCTTATTTACTGTTCTGATTTTTGAGTTTTTTAAATACTGGTAGCCAGATTTTGTTCATTTTCATGGTTTCCTCCTTTCTGTTGAAGTTGTCCACATGCTTTCTTTTGTAGTAGTTTCTCCGTGTGAAGTTACAATGCACTTCCATCAGGGAACTGTTGAGAGATAAAGCCTAAGGAACCTCGAAGGCAGGCAGGGGCAAACTTCGGCCCTCCCTCCAGCTGTTTTGGACTTCAACTCCCACAATTCCAACAGCTGTTGAAGTCCAAAACACCTGCTCGTGCTTGCTTTAAAGGCTCCTCCCTAGACTACAAATCCCGGAATTCTGCAGGAGGCAGCAACTGGATTTAAAGTGAATACATAGATCAGAGGTCCCCAAACTACGGCCCGCGGGCCTGACGCGGCCCTCCAAGGTCATTTACCTGGCCCCCGCCCTCAGTTTTATAATATAATACTTTTATATCAGTTTTAATAATATAATATATTGTATATACATATAATGTTGATAATAATATTATCACATTATACAATATAATACTAATAATAATACCATATAATAATATTAATGATGTGTTATATATTACATATAATATTACAGTATAGTGGTATAGTTCAATATAGTAATATATAATGCTAATGTTGTGCTATGCTAATAATATAATATATTGTATGTACATACAGCTGCTCTGTAGTGGACTAAGTGACTTGAAGGTTGGGTTGCTGACCTGAAAGCTGCCAGGTTCGAATCCCACCTGGGGAGCGTGTGGATGAGCTCCCTCTATCAGCTCCAGCTCCATGCGGGGACATGAGAGAAGCCTCCCACAAGGATGGTAAAAACATCAAAACATCCGGGCGTCCCCTGGGCAACGTCCTTGCAGACGGCCAATTCTCTCACTCCAGAAGCAACTCCGGTTGCTCCTGACACGAAAAAACAAAAACAAAACAGCTGCTCTGAGTCCCCTTCGGGGTGAGAAAGGCAGGATATAAATGTAGTAAATGAATAAATAAATAATTGTAGACTTAGGCTCACCCAAAGTCTGAAATGACTTGAAGGCACACAACAACAATAATCCTAATTAACTTGACTATCTCATTGGCCAGAAGCAGGCTCACAATTCCCATTGAAATCCTGATAAGTTTATGTTGGTTAAAATTGTTTTCATTTTTAAATATTGTATTGTTCTTTCATTGTTGTTGTTTTGCACTACAAATAAGACATGTGCTGTGCGCATAGGATTTTTTTTCAAATGATCATTCGGCCCCTCAACAGTCTGAAGGATTGTGGACCGGCCCTCTGCTTTAAAAGTTTGAGGACCCCTGACATAGATGCTCTAGTCTAGTCCTTGCTACTGTGCGGGAGAAGGTCTTTGACCAGAGATCCATATGATGCCAGAATCCGAAACGATGCAAGTGATGATCTCAAGAGGAGCCCGGCCAGGCAGGACGCCCAGCTGCATGCTCTCCGGGCCTCCTCGGGAGGAAGGGCAGCACTGCCTCCAAAGCCGCCGCCTCCTCTTCTTCCTCCTCCTCCATAATAGAAACACCCACAAAGGCGCGATAGGCCAGGCCCCTCCGGCAGGGAAGGACCGCCTCCTCGGCTTCCTCTCTCTCTCCCCCTCCGTTTCTCTGGACCGGCCCGCGATGGCAGTGGCGGCGGCTTGGCGGGCGCTGCACCGGGCCTTGCCGGGCTCCTTGCCCCCGAAGGCCTTCCGTGGCCTCTGCCCACTGCCTCGGGCCCGGCCGCTCAGCACCAGCGCCGCCTTGCAGCTCGCCGCCGGTGAGTCAGGAGGAAGGAAGGGGGACTGGAGCTTTGGGAAAGAAAGAAGGAAAAAACGAAAGGGAAGGCAGACCAGGGAAGCCCACCCAACATCCGTGGCGGAAAGCACGCCTTTCAGCCCCGGAAGGAAGCAAAGCAAGCCCTTCGCCAGAACCAAAAATTCGGGGCAGGGGGAGGGTTCAAACTTTCTCCCCCCTCTGAGATGACTTTTGAGACCAGAGATCTCAACAGGACCCTGGAATGACCATCATAGGTAGCAGGTCCTGAATCATTGCTCCCTCTTTAAGCCACAAAGGACAATCGTTTCCACAATTGGCAGAAGTTTCTTTCTGTTTTCTTCTTCTTTCCATTATCATAATTAGACGTGAATTAGCAAGAAGTTTTCAACCAAGCAGCAGCACAAGTTGTTCTGATGACACTATATTTTTGGTGTCTATTGAATACAGTAGAGTCTCACTTATCCAACACTCGCTTATCCAATGTTCTGGATTATCCAACGCATTTTTGTAGTCAATGTTTTCAATATATCGTGATATTTTTGTGCTAAATTCATAAATACAGTAATTACTACATAGCAGTACTACTTTTTCTGTCAAATTTGTTGTATAACATGTTTGGTGCTTAATTTGTAAAATCATAACCTAATTTGATGTTTAATAGGCTTTTCCTTAATGCCTCCTTATTATCCAACATATTCGCTTATCCAACATTCTGCTGGCCCGTTTATGTTGGAGAAGTGAGACTCTACTGTACTTGAGTCTCGGTAAAAGAGGGACTTTCAGCAGGCCTTGTGTGTTAGCTGGTTGTGTGACAAGTAGTGCAAGCTGAAATGCTCTTTTCTACACATCCAAGAAAGGTGCAGGAGCTAGAGTGTTAAGGCACTGAGCTGCTGAACTTGCTGATGGAAAGGTCGGAGGTTTGAATCCAGGGAGTGGGGTAAGCTCCTGCTGTTAGCCCCAGCTTCTGTCAACCTAGCAAACGGCGCTGCATGCAGTCATGCCAGTGGCCACATGACCTTGGGGGTGTCTACGGACAACGCCGGCTCTTCGACTTAGAAATGGAGATGAGCACCAACCCCCAGAATCGGACACAACTAGACTTAATGTCAGGGGAAAACCTTTACCTTTATTGAATACTTATGGAGCCCTCGGTGCCGCAGGTTAAACTGCTGAGCCACTGAACTTGTGACCAAAAGATTGGTGGCTCGAATCCGGGGACTGGGGTGAATTCCCGCTGTTAGCCCCAGTTTCTGCCAACCTAGCAGTTCGAAAACATGCAAATGTGAGTAGATCAATAGGTACCGCTCCGGCGGGAAGGTAATGGTACTCCATGCAGTCATGCCAGGGGCCACATGACCTAGGAGGTGTCTATGGACAACCCCGGCTCTTTGGCTTAGAAATGAAGATGAGCACCAACCCCAGAGTCAGATTTGACTAGACTTAATGTCAAGGAAAACCTTTATTGAATAGTTCTGTTGCATCTTTCCATCACACAAATGGTTTAGCAACTAATGCATCAAGCTTCTGGTGATCACCTTTACTCCTAACTTCTCCAAAGACCTCACCGTACTTTCAGAGTGCACCTTGTACATGCAATGAGTAGGCCAACCTAGGAAATCCGCTAAACCATTTGGGTTGAAAACGTAGGTGCCTCTTATCCACAGAAAATACATATCCTGTCAATGGTGTCCCGGGAATTTGCACTAACTTCCAGTAAGTTACTCTGAAGTAAATACAAGTTAGGCTCTGTCCCAAATAAGGTGGGCAGGTTTAAAACTGGAGAGTGCTGCTGTACCTTTATTCAAGGACAAAAGCTGTATTAGTCTGGAATTTTGGATTTTGTAGCACTGTTGAGATTAACTGAAACAAAGAAGTTGGCAGCATAAGCTTTCCCAGACGTAAGTCTCTTTTCTCAGATTTATTTTATTGGTTGTGTAAAAGAGGGACTTTCAGCAGGCCTTGTGTGTTAGCTGGTTGTGTGACAAGTAGTGCAAGCTGAAATCCTCTTTTCTACATGTCCAAGAAAGGTGCAGGAGTTAGGTTGAGGACATTGTCCAAAAAGATGGCACCTCAATGTGGTGTATGTTGCAGCAAAATTATGAGTCTTACACACTTGAAGACCAATTAATAATATAATATTATTTCTTACTCTTCCCACCGGAGCGGTACCTATTGATCTACTCACATTTGCATGTTTTCGAACTGCTAGGTTGGAAGAAGCTGGAGCTAACAGCGGGCGCTCACTTTGCTCCCCGGATTTGAACCTGGTACCTTTCGGTCTGCAAGTTCAACAGCTCGGTGCTTTAACACACTGAGCCACCAGAGGCTCCCCACTTATGCATAGGTCATAACAAATTTTGTTATATTTGACCCAAAACCTACCCTCAACTTATCCATGAGATGGACTTAAAGTTGACTATATATAGTAGGCTTTCTGGTATGTTAACTTCAATACAACCTCAAGAATTATCAGGTCCAGATATGCAAAAATAGTTGTATGTGATAACTCTTTTCAGAGACAGGATCATATGTGATTGTACAGTGTACAGGTTTTAATCCCTCTCCCATGTAACAACTCAGAGCTTTACTGTTTCTTGCCTGAAATGATGCTGCTAAGAAAAAGACATGCTATTTTGCCTGATAGAACCATGCAAACTATGCTGTGATAGTCTTGTAGCACAAAATATTAACAGGCGATATTTTAATTGCCAGTCTTGGCCTCGTTGAAGTTGAAAATCCCAATAATGTTTCTAGCCTCTTTGATCCTAGCAGATTATCAGCTTTGGAATTATAAAGGCCTTTCTGTGAGTTGCCAAAAGGAAGTACAAATTGCTCACCCAAACACTTACATGTCATTAACTGCCTGTGGTCAGTAAATCCACTTTTTCATTAAATTTGCTTACAGCGTCTTCAAGACTTTAAAATGTTTTCTTTAGGAATTTCTAGGCCCAGTTGTTTGGGCCTCTAACTCCCAGAAGCCCTAACCAGCTTGTTCAATGGTCAGGAATCCTGGGAGTTGGAAGCCCAAATAACTGGAGGGCCACAGTTTGAAGATGCCTGCCCTAAGTCCTCAGTGCTACTCTATTACCAACTTCTGCTCTTTTTTTTTTAAAGCTTTTAAAATTTTGCATTTTTCCACATTCATAGTGGTCCTGCACCCCAAGCCCCAGTGAGTAGGGATTACTGGCTGTATTTGACATGCAGGTGCTACTAGTAAAGCTTGCAGGTGAACTAGTAAAGCTTGATTTCCACAAGCTCATATTTTGCTTGAGTCCTGATGGCCAGTAGCATAAAGTGTAGACAGACAACAAAGGAGTTGTTAGTATAAACAGGTAACAGAGAGTAAATACACAACTGACAAACTGAAACTAAGTTACAAGCTATTGTAGTCCTTTTGCTTTCACAAGAAGGGATTCGGGATTATTGCTGTATCAGCTTTCTGAAAAACCATAGCTTATTGTGAACTGAGGAAATTATGGATAATCTTATGATATATTCTAACAAGCCAGTTTCTAGTCTTTGTTTATAAAGCAAGCTTGTTTTAGTTTAAAATGGTGGGATATAAATACAGTTTATTATTATTATTAACTATGGGCATCAGCTATTTCATTCAAAATCACGGGAGCATTTTCCTTAAATGTTCATCATCAATGTTGATGCTGTTCTCATCTTATTTAGAGATTGAAACCATAACTTGCATTCCATATTGAATGGTCTCTTTATGCATACAAATTGTAGTAAGCACATGGATAATATTTCTTCATGGAGCTTTTATCAGTAGTATTTCTTCATGGGCTTTTATCAGTATGTGGATAGCTAAATACACATTCGTTTCTAAGGGGAAAGGTCAGTTTTTCAGGCCATTCTAGGAGGGATTGGTTATTGCATTTTGGTGTAGATTGAATAAACTTTTTTTGTTTTTGAAAGGTTGGTGACCTAAAGTATTTTTAAAATGTTTTCTACCTGGTAAACTATCTAAAGTCACAGATGTGTCTTCTAATTTTGCAACACATTTTCGTGAGTATGCTTATTCAGAAATAACTATTCAGTGAGGCTTATTCCCATATGAAACATAAGAGCCATTGCGATATAGTATTTGACTAGACTGCAGACTGCAGCCAGGAAATCAGAAGACATTTACTTCTTGGGAGGAGAGCAATGACCAGCCTCTATAAGATAGTGAAGAATGGAGACATCACACTGGCAACAAAGGTCTTCAGTTAAAGCAGTGGTATTCCCCATCGTAACCTATGGATGCGAGAGTTGGACCATAAGGAAGGCTGAGCAAAGGAAGAGAGATGCTTTTGAACTTTGGTGCTGGAGGAAAATCCTGAGAGTGCCTTGGACTGCAAGAAGATCCAACCAGTCCGTCCTCCAGGAAATAATGCCCGGCTGCTCACTGGAGGGAAGTATGTTAGGGGCAAAGATGAAGTACTTTGGCCACATCATGAGGAAACAGGAAAACTTGGAGAAGATAATGATACTGAGGAAAATGGAAGGAAAAAGGAAGAGGGGCTGACCAAGGGCAAGATGGATAGATGGATGGTGTCCTTGAAGTGACTGGCTTGACCTTGAAGGAGCTGGGGATGGCAACGCCTGACAGGGAGTTCTGGCGTGGGCTGGTCATGAAGAGTCGGAAACGACTGAACGAATAAACAGCACAACAGATTTGACTAGAACTTGAGAGATCCATGTTTCTCTATCAAATGAACTATGAATCTCACAGGGCCCTTTATTTCAGCTTGACCTACCACACAGTATTGCTATGAGAATTAACATGGGGGGGATGGTGAGCCTTCTCTAGCCCTCCATCCAATTCTCAGAATTCACCCCAATTGTAAAGAACATGATGTACTATGAAGCGATTTTAGAATTTCAATCAGATTCTGGTCAATATTTGAATGACTTTGAATATTGCATGTTCACTGTTCTGATGATACTATTGCTCATATCAATTGATGCTCCTGAATGACTACATAATTTAATACGTATTTGCATTGTTCAGGTTTTTAAAAAACAAACATAGTTAGGGTTATTTCTAGATTGCATCTTTTAAATGGCTGCAGAATCATAGTGTTCAAACTACAACACTATACAGGTTCTCATGCATGTATGTATGGTATATGTGTTTAAAAAGTCTTTTAAACCTCAGGAAGAGATAATCGTCATATAAAAAAGGATATTTTATTACTTTTTGTTAAATAAGATGAGGGATTGTATTATTTAACTGTCTTGTTTGTGCATTTAATACATAGATAAATGTACATTGCAGTGTATCAGTTCCAATATAAACATATTTTGCAAATGGAATATTGGGTTAGCACTGTATTTTGCCATTAATCAATGCCTGCCTTTGAGAATGAGTGTGATTCCCCAAGTTTAGATGATTTCATGGCAAAGCAGATTTTTAAATCCTAGTCTTCAGATTCGTAGTCCAACTACATCGTGCTCACTTTTCATTGTGTATAACTTCGTAAGCCATAAACTGTCATCTTTTAAATACGAAAAAGTACAGTTCATTTAGAAAAATAATTGCAATTTAAAATCAGTTTTTTAAAATTCTGTTTGTTAAAATTGAGCTACAAATTCCTCTACATGTATTATAAAGATATTTTGGATTTACCAGCTGGAGGAGTAAGCAAATATTCAGTAAAAAGTAAAGATTCTAGGAGTATTAAGAAGCAAAAAAAAATATGTTTCTCCATAATGCCAAGGAGACATAAAGCACTCATTCCTATATAAAGAACTGAGAAAGGAAACGAAGCCTAGGAATAACAATGAGATACTTTCAATAGTTTTATCTAAATGTCTACTTTGTTACATAGTTTTTATAAATAATATGGATGAAATAAATATGATATTCCTACGATATTCGTGGGGCTGGCATATGTCAACAAATGAACTGAGCAAGAAAAGAGGCCATTGACACTTGCCTTCTAAATGTTGCTTGAGAAATCGTAGTTCAGAATGTTTAAATGGAGCTGATGCCCATAGACTATTGAAGCAAAAATAAGAATTAGAATAGCAAGAGTTACTGAAAATCCCCCCTTTTGTGTTTTTCTTTAGTCCGCAGATTCACAGACAAGCATGAATGGGTATCGGTTGAAAACAGTATTGGAACTGTAGGGATCAGCAACTTTGCACAGGTAACATCCCCCTTCTTGTTGTCCGACCATAGCTATTAACCTACTGTTGGCCTTGACCTTTGCTTTCTTTATTGATCTGATTGCATCTTCTATGTACAGAGCCAGATTGTAGACTTTGAACTCAAAACCTGTCTGAACATAATTGGTTGCTTTAACAATCCTTTCCCGGCTTCAACATCTTTCTAATTTGGCTTTTATACAAGTATACTTAGGACTCTGAGAATCTCTTGACTCAACACTTTTGTAGCTTTTTGTTTTTTTTATTGTGATTCATACTTCTAATTAAAATGTGTATAATTTCAAATACTTGATTGTATATGGAGCTGGAAGATTCCCAAGTGCCCACTTTGTTCTCTGTACAGTAGAGTTTCACTTATCCAATATAAACGGGCTGGCAGAATGTTGGATAAGCAAATATGTTGGATAATGAGGGATTAAGGAAAAGCCTATTAAACATCAAATTATATTATGATTTTACAAATTAAGCACCAAAAACATAATGTTTTACAACAAATGGACAGAAAAAGCAGTTCAATACACAGTAACGTTATGTAGTAATTAATGTATTTATGAATTTAGCACCAAACCATCGCAATATATTGAAAACATTGACTAAAAAATTGGCTGCTAACAAATTGACTACAAATAAAGATAGAATTGCATAAAATGAATTTATAGTAGCAACATTGTCGGAAATTAAATCCATAAAAAGTTCAATCCTTGCTGCCTAGAGAAACGGCTGTGGATTGGGGCGGGAGGAAAACTGCATTGGATAATCCAGAACATTGGATAAGCGAATGTTGGATAAGTGAGACTCTACTGTACTTGGTAACTTCCTGGTTAGCTTTGGTGCTCCCGCTTTCAAAAGGAGTCAAACATGAGCATTCGGGTTGTGTGTACCTGCAGTGCACATGTGTCAATCACTGGCAAGTCAGAATTGTGGTAAATTCTGGGTCATTTCCCTTATTTATGAATTAAAATATGTATATTCCATCCTGAAGATCACAGGCAGCATCCCGTTACAATAGACCAATCTTAACAAATTAGCCATGTTAATCTTCCAGTATACAAAGGAGGGAAGGGACAGGGAGAAAAAAGAAATGTGTCAGAAACTTTAAGACTAATTCATTTTTATTTTTGCAGAGTGAAAATAAATGCAGTACAGAGAGCCTTTGTGGCAACTGATATACAGAATTTTACTATCATTCTGTATTATCAAATGAAAGATGCCATTTCATGGTTCACCGAAAATATAAACATAGGAAATGAGGGAGCCTAAGAAAGCTCCCTCGACCCTCCAAACAGCGGCAGCAGTGGATGGATGGGCGGGACTGAGAGGAACGGACAAGTGGATGCGGCTGAGAGACTTCCTAGCTGCTTTGCTCTTTGTTTATTACTCCCCTGTGATAGGGGATATCAAGCCTATCTTTACGATGCGGCTAGTAGCCTGCCAGTAGAATGACTGAAAAACAGGTGTGGAAATACAGTCTCTGACATTAGAAAAATACAAAGTGAATCATGCTCTAGCAGAGGCATGGGCAAACTTTGGCCCTCCAAGTGTTTTGGACTTCAACTCTCACAATTCCTAGCCACCAGTAATCTGTTAGGAATAGTGGAAGTTGAAGTCCAAAACACCTGGAGGGCCCAAGTTTACCCATGTCTGCTCTAACAACTTGCATCATTGATGGTGGTGTTTTTTCTATTTACCTCCTCTGTTGCTGATGCCTGAATTTTAATTTCAGGAAGCATTAGGAGACGTTGTTTACTGTAGTCTTCCAGAAATTGGAACAAAGTTGAACAAACAGGGTAAGCACTTTCCTCCTCTATTGACTTTGTTTTTTTTTTTTTGTTGATTAATACAATAAAGCATTGCCAGAAAACAAGCAGTTTTCATTTAAGCAATAATGCTGCTCTTAGACCAAAATACCCGGAGTAATTACAGATGATTTTTCACAGCTTTGGAATGGCCAAATAGCTTGTTTGTTCTTTTAAAATTATAATCAGTAGAATTCTCCCTCCATCATGACAGGTTGTGGCACAAACAGCTTTTGAAAAGTGTTACCTCTGAAAACTTGTCATGAGGAGCTGGCTTAAATCAGGACAACCAATTGTACATTTCTTGGGACCGAGCCATGTTCTCTCACTTCCTTCTCTCCATCTTTCTGCACCAAATTGAAATGAAACTTAGATTTAATTCAGTGATTTAGTTTTATCATTCACAAGCAAGGATCCTTGCTCATGCTGCTCAGATATTCTGACAGGAAACCGGCGTCCTGTATGATGTATGAGTCAGGTCTCACCTCTCCTTCTCATCCGTTAGACCACTTCGTAACTACCAAGCGGCACTAACAAACACGACAGCATAGTTGATCTTATCTGCTAATCCCAGCGGCAAGAAAACTTTATTTACAGAATATCTACAAAGGTAAACAGCCAAAGCTGCTCGGACACATCTTGCCTCAGCAAGAGCAAATCATGAACAATCAAGAACAATTACTATCTGTCAGCCGCAAAAGGCCACCCTACTCGGATCTGCATACATTATTCACCAATACAGCACATAGTCCTAGACACTTGGGAAGTGTCTGACCATTGATTCAATACAAAAGCCAGTATAGTGATCTTATTTGCTGAGTACTAATCTTGTTGTGTATATTATTATTATTATTATTATTATTATTATTATTATTATTATTATTATATTTGTAACCTGTCCTGTCTCCCCGGGAGGACTCAGGGCGGTTTCCAGAAAACACAACAAACATTCAGTGCCGAAGTGAGCAACAAAACAAATCAAAACAACAAATAACATCAATATAAACTTCAAAACTTAAATGACAACCAACATTTTTTTAAAACACATACATCTCATCATACACATTTACATCAAAAGGATCTAAATAAAATTAAGGTGCAATTAAAAGTATAAAATGAAGAGTGAACAGCCAAACAGTGCCAAAGTGCATTTCCCATGTCCTTGTGCTCATGGAATATAAAATGTTCATCCCTTTCAAAATATTTTAGGATACTCAAAATTAGCCAAAACTACAAAAAATAAATGGCCAGTAAATATTAGAAAAGACTTTCTCAACAATAAAAGAAATAACAGCTGGACAATCAATTCTCTCCAAGTTTCAAGCAAGCAGGTCAACAGCCAAAAAATATAATCAGCACCTTGCCTGTATTTGATAAATCTTGCCTTATAAGTTGTCTGCTATTTTCTCCCCGATTCTGTACTTCAGATGAGTTTGGCGCTTTGGAAAGTGTGAAGGCAGCTAGTGAACTCTACTCCCCACTCACTGGAGAAGTAACAGAAATTAACACTGCCCTTGCAGATAATCCAGGACTTGTCAACAAATCTTGTTACCAAGATGGTAAGAGACTGCTTTTTTAATTATTATTATTTCTCTAAACTGTTTCTGCTATCACTGAGTGGATAGTTAGGACAAGAACATTGGGATAAATCTATGATTGTATTGTGCTTGCAATACTTAAATGCCAAACATTGGCTAAGCCACTTTAGGCATCTCATGGCCAGAATCTTCCTTCCTAAAGAAGGGAAACATTGTCAGTTTGGCTGGAGACTATGGTGCTTCTTATCTACAGTAGAGACTTGCTTATCCAACATAAATGGGCCAGCAGAACGTTGGATAAGCAAAAATGTTGGATAATAAGGAGGGATTAAGGAAAAGCCTATTAAATGTCAAATTACGTTATGATTTTACAAATTAAGCACCAAAACATCTTGTTTTACAACAAATTGACAGAAAAAACAGTTCAATATATGGTACTGTTATGTAGTAATTACTGTATTTATGAATTTAGCACCAAAACATCGCAATGTATTGAAAACATTGACTACAAAAATATTGTCTACTAACAAATTGACTACAAATAAAGATAGAATTGCATCAAATTAACTTACAGTAGCAACATTGTCAAAAATTAAATCCATAAAAAGTTCAGTCCTTGCTGCCTAAAGAAACAGCTGTGGATCTGGGCAGGAGGCAGACTGCATTGGATAAGCGAATGTTGGATAAGTGAGACTCTATCATATTTTGGTAGTGTTGTAGGACCTGATTTTTTTCTTTGTTTCATCCCATGTTGCTGGTGACTTAAAGGCATGATATTGGGTGAGCACAGCCAGTCATGGTGGCCCTTCTGATATTCTGTACCAGGGCAGTGGCAGAATTGATAAACAAATTAGAAAGGTTCAGTGCTGTTTATTGAATGGAAGGTGTTTAGTATAGCAGTGTCTGTGAAGAAGCTGTAAAAAACAACTCATGTGCCAAATAAGTGGCAGCTTACAGGAGGTCAATGGAAAAGGAGTACAGCTAAAAGGTTGGCTAAATGGTAGTGGCTTGCTGGAGATTTTGCTCCAGCCTGACACTCTCAGATGCATTGGGCTGGAGCTCCCATCACTCCCAGTCAGTATAGACATTAGTCACAAAACAACAACTACTCCAGCATAGTTGACCTTGCTGCCTAGCAGTCATGGAAATTGTAGTCCAGTACATCTGGAAGGTGCAAAATTGTTACGGTCTTGGAGAGTTCATGGCAGATATAAAATTTTAAACATGATTGACTACTAGCATGACTGTCATTGACATAAGAACCTCAGAAGAAGATAAGATACTGATGCCTGCTTTTATATCTTGTTTGCTGTTCGCAACAACGCAGATCCCTCTCTGACCTCATGCTCTGGAAGTGTAAAGGGCAGAGGAAACATTCACTCTCTAAGGGACAGGACTTTCAGATTTCCTAGAGAGACTCAAAGAATGAGAAATGGAAATGAAAACAAGATGAACCTTTGTCCCTCCTGGCGACAGGCAGAGAAGGGGGGAAATGAATTTTAATCAGGCATGAGACTGAATTGTTTAAAATAAGAACAAACAACATTCAGCCGGAAGAAGACTCTTACCACAGGAAAGTAAGCTTCTGAACATTGGGATTGATTAGCCCCCTTTAGCATGCATTCATAATTTTATTTAGCTATTAGCTGCATCTTTTTATTACTAGAGTCATAATTGTTTTACTTAATGGCAAGTGCTAAGCTCAGGAGAGAACCTTTACTCTGGAGCTGGTTTTGATAAGTATCTTTATCTTCTTGCTCACAGGCTGGCTTATCAAGATGACTGTGGATAATCCTTCAGAATGTGATGAACTCATGAGTGAAGAGGCATATGAGAAATACATAAAATCTATTGAGGAGTGACTGGAAATCAAGAGTAAACTAGTACAAGCCACTTAGTATAGATTCCAAAATTAGCGGTGGACAGAAGGTCCAACTCTGACCAGTTTGTCAAGGAGATTTTGAAGGAAAATGTGCTGCCTTGTATTCAAAATGGATTTATCTCTGCCCATTAATGACTGTAAATCAAAAGAAATGTGCACCTTTAACTAGTCAGTATCCTCTATATGAGGTTTGGGGTCATTTTAAAGTCTAATAAATGTAATTATATTATTTCACTGTCTGATGTTTATAACTCCTTCTGGTATAGAATAATCTTTGTAAACTAAGCCCAGGAAATGAGAAAGTAGAATTGAAACGGAATGCAACAGCCTTAATTCCATAGCACAGATTGTACTTTTATCATTGCTGGATTCATATTTCTCCTGTCAACCCTTCTGCCACATTTCATGCGCCCACAGGTATGTCCATCCCCTTTCAATCAGGTTTCAATATTAAAAGCTGTATTTGTTGCTTTGAGAATTGTAGGAATTAGTGGAAGTTCCCAGTGATTAGAGCAGAGTCAGATCTTACATTTTGTAGTGAAACTTTGGAAGTATGGCCAAAAGTATGCCCTTTATTTGATAGATAAAGTTCCCTGCTTTACAGTAGAAAAGATAAAAAAATAATAATTAATAAAAAAATCCTGACTTTACTGACTGCGTTTGCTGTTCCTTTTTGTGTTCTGCCATAGTCTCTCCATAGGTTTAATATTTAAAGGATGAATGTTGTTTCCCTACCCCTTGCGCAGTTGAGGAATGTGTAGGATTCAAGCAAACAAGAATTTAGTAATTTATCATTATATACTGTTAAATCAGTAAATTGTTACACAATTAAAACTGTTCTTATGGACTATTGAGAGCTGGGTGCTTTTGCATACAGCCTTTAAGTCTTGCTTTACACAACTGAAAAACATTGGCGAGAAGCACTTGATGGACCAACCTGAATACGGCATATTATTTGAGAACACAGAAAGGCTGGACCACTCTCATAACCACCATGTCAGACTACACAGAGAAGCCATTTGAAGTCCACATGAGGCACGTGGACAATTTTAACAGAAAGGAGGAAGCCATGAAAATGAACAAAATCTGACTACCAGTATTAAAAAAAATTCTAAAATCAGGACAGTAAATAAAGAGCATCACTCAGAAATTCCAGGCAGGAAGCAGCCAGACCTTAAAGCTGAAAGCCTATTCAATGCTAATCAAGGTGGCCAATGGAAACATTCACGCCTGCCTCAAACAGACAAGAACTCTTTCTCCCACTCTGAACATTCCACAGATATATAAACCCCACTTGCTTAGTTTCCAACAGACCTCACAACCGCAGAAGATGACTGCCATAGATGCAGGTGAAACATCAGGAAAGAATGCTTCTGGAATATGGCCATACAGCCTGGAAAACTCAGTTACCCATTGGCGAGAAATTTAAATGTGTCAAAAGATGCATATCAACATTAAACAACAAAGAACAAGGCTTTTACAGGAGATGATCTTCCCTTGGTGAATGTGCAGGACTACTTTTCAGTTGGAAGAAACACTAGGGGTGGCATGTTGGAGTGTTCACATTATTTCATCCATAGTCAGGGCAGGTTTCCTTAAATCAGGTTTGGCAAAGTGTGGCCATGCAGATATTTCTGAACTGAAATTCCCATCAAGGTATTGCAATTCAAATATATCATTTCAGCTCAAATGATGGTGAAGACTGTTCCTGTTCAACATTATTTAAAGGAGCGGTTTGCCTACCCATTTCTTCAATAAATGGCTCTCGGCATCTGTTCCTTCTGACACTTTGCACTTTTATCTCTCAGATGCCATTGACCAGATTGACAGTGAGTTAACATCTGGAGGGCCAGATGTTGCCTTAGTGCCTAATTACCTATGGCAAAGCAGTTCTTGTTCCCACTAAATGAGCCTGAGAAGGGAGTGGGACAAAGAGACAAACATAGGAAGATCTTAAAGAGTTCTAAACGGCTCATATTAACCCGCATTCTCCTCTCTTAGAAGGCATGATATAAAACCTGCAAGCAAAATACAGTCTTGGTTTTTCACCTAGGACTGAGACATTTCTCTATACGACAGAGACGTTTCTTTGGTCACTGAGCATGTTATTGTTACATGCTTTAAAGTCATTTCAAACTTGGTGAGATTTGCTTTGGGTGTGGTGCCTTTGACTTAAGCAATCCATAATAAAATTCCTTCTTCTACACAGCTATTAAAGGTGTAGAGGCCTGTGTCTTATTTCACCTGGTAAGCTTATATTTGGAATTGGAAGAGTTTCATATACTATGTGTTCAAATCTAAGATACCCTGGGGTGTTGTGTGGTTTCTGGGCTGCATGGCCGTGTTCTAGTAGCTGAGCTGCTGAACTTGTGGACCGAAAGGTTTCAGGTTCAAATACAGGGAGCAGAGTGAGCACCCGCTGTTAGCCCCAGCATCTGCCAACCTAGCAGTTCAAAAACATGCAAATGTGAGTAGATCAATAGGTACCGCTTCAAGCAGGAAGGTAACAGCACTCCATGCAGTCATGCCGGCCACATGACCTTGGAGGTGTCTACGGACAATGCTGGCTCTTGGGCTTAGAAATGGTTATGAACACCAACCCCCAGAGTCAGACACAACTGGACTTAATGTCAAGGGAAAACCCTACCTTTACCTTAATCCTGGCAATGACTATGTAAGGTAAGTCAGTATTTTCCTCATATTACAGACTGGCCATCTAATCAGTTCTTGGCTGCTTTGATAGCCACAGTTGTCCATTATATGACAGGCTTTCCTCCTTGTTTATGTATTCATTTCTTTACTGTGAACAAATTGCATTTCACTGACTTCAACATTTAGAATCAATAGTGTTGGAAGGAGCCTCATGCACCATCGAGTCCAACTTCCTTCTCAATGCAGGATCTCCACGTAAAGCATCCCCAACAGGCAGCTACCCATGCCCAACCTTGTTGAAGATGTCCAGAGAAGGAGACCCCACCACCTCTCAGGGCAATTGGCCAAGACTAGAGTGGGAGCCATTAACCTTTGCATACATGGAGTAGCTTGCCCATCTTCCAGCAGGGAGCGATGTTGCTTTGCTTAAGCAATAGGTATCAGTTTTGGAGGGCCGGAATATCAGGGTTTTCAATCAGAATTTACTGGCAATTGAAAGGTTTATATATGATTTTTGAGAGGCTTGCCCGTTACTAGAGGGTAGGTGATGGATCAGTTGTTGACTGACATGGGAATGAAATCCAATGTGCCTAAAGCAAAAGTAGCTGGGTTGCATCTCCCAATGGCCTCTTTCAGCATAGCTAATAGTGACAAATTACAATCCAAACATCAACTAAAGGGCTGGAAGATATCTGGTGAATATTGTAAGAATTTCTTGCTCTGATCTTCCCAGCCAACATCCAGCCTTCATTGGTGGTTTCCTGTGTTTCCAGTATGAAGTCAATCTAACAGAATAGCTAGGCCAGGCATGGGCAAACCTCGGTCTTCCAGGTGTTTTGGACTTCAACTTCTACAATTCCTAACAGCCGGTAGGCTGTTAGGAATTGTGGGAGTTGAAGTCCAAAACACCTGGAGGGCCGAAGTTTGCCCATGCCTGACCTAGACACTTGCTTTGAGGTGCAACTCTTCTTTTTGATAATGCTAATTTTCAATCACTTGATTGTAAAACATTTGGTGCAAATAGCTGAGAAAACAGGCAGCTGACAAAACCATTATTTCCAAGTAGCTTCCCAGGGGAAGCAGTCAAGCACATCTGGTAAAGCAATACATTTGAGAACCACATATGTGTGGCTGATCGGGGTAAATTGTAGGGGTGACTGGATTTCATTCAACATACTCTTTTCATTTGGTTTGTCTTCTGGGATAGCTAACAATGTGTGTGCTCCAAGGCAAAAAAAAAAAAAAATAGCCCCTGGACTTGATGCAGTTGGTTAGTCCCTCCTAGAAAAGTCAGATGTGGTACAACTGTAACATTACCTTGTGCCAGCAAATAATCTTACTCCTAGGAACAAGCAAGGTAAATAAATGCATCGCCAACATAGTTAGTGAGCTGGGAGCCTGTTAGTCACTGCAGGTCTTTCTCTGAAACCAACCTAAAATACTTTTGAGATGAGAATCCCACTTGAGTTGTACAGAGGATGCTAGGTGGATCATGCCCTCTAGTTCTGAATTTGTTCGTGAGGTCATTGAGAGTGTGAACACACCCTCCTTATATCTAATTAAATTACTAGTAAGCCAATTACTGTGGCAGCTTCGTTAACTAAGCAACTGGAAGGTGGCATGGCTATCTCACAGTTTCATTGTAGAATGGGTGACAAATCTAGCCTCTTCTTTTACCAAGTGTCTAGGTCAGCTGATGGACAGAGGATAAAGGATTCTGTTTCACTTTTCATCCTTCAAGAGACAGGAGATTTACGGTAGTCTCGGATTCACACTGTGACGGTAGAATAATCAAATCTGACATTTAAAGGACACAAAGACTAGTATGACAGTGTACATCAGTGGATAAGACTAAAGAAGACAGATCACAGACTTGACAACTCTTTGAGGTGGAAAAAGGAGATCTCCTGTTTTCTGAATGGGTGGCAGATTTCCAAGAGAAAGAGACATGAAATGATGAAATTGGATTCTTACGGATTGGGGAAGTAGTGACAGTTTTACAAAGTATAGTTTTGGACCCTCCAGAGGTATAAGTCCTGGAGACTCCACGCTCTCTTGATCCTGTGGTGCAGTGTTTGATGGTGGTCTAGGACTCTGGGAGACCAAGGATCAACTTCTACTTAGCTACAGAAAACCACTTGGAAGCCATGGGCAAGTCACGTGCTCTTAGACTTATAGGAGGACAATAGCGACAAATCACTTAAATAAAATTTGCCAAGAAAACCTAGATGAGAGTTGTCATAAATTGGAGGCAATTTTAAGACATACAACAGCAAACTCACTCCTCTTCAGTTCTCGATATCAAGGATATAACCCAACCACAACTTTGTGTTTGTGTGTCATCCCATTTGCAGTTTCTCAAGTTGCTCCTGACACGAAGGGGAAAAAAATCCAATTTGTACCCATGGTCATAATTGTGAATACCAAACAGTTATGAGTTTATAAGCCTAGCATATGACATTATAACCAGCAATCGGGGTGCCAGCCATAATTTGCTCTTTTACTTGTGTACATCCTCACCAAGATTCCAGCTCTCTTTTTTGCCTCTCTCTTGCTGAGACCTAGAAGAAAATGTGTTTTCTATTTTGGGGTTACCATAATCACATTCATGTGATTCATTTAACACTACTTCTGATCACATGAAAGGTGCTATTAAAATTAGATAAAAGAGAGGCTAAAGTAGGGTGGAACCTGTCTCATATTACCAAGGTCAATCCAAGATCTGCCTGAGCCAGAGAAGCAAATGACACCTCAGCTCTTGAAGTGCTCAAGGCAAGGTGCATAAATACTCAAAGCCAGATCAATTATTCTGGTACATGAAAGACACAGGAGCTCACCCACTCACACACACCCCAAAGTAGGAAAAATATAACAATAGCAAACTAGATAAGAAAGAATTTGCCGTCCTTTCATGATATTCAACATTTACTTCCTTGTGCGTTGCTTCTACCAGCACTGCTCATTACCTCTGAGGATAAAACTAGGGACGGGCAGAGGATGAGTAATTGTAAATAATATATATACTGAACACACCCCTCAGGCTTTGCATTCATTGGTCTTGCTAGGGTCTGGTCACTGGTTTATTTTTCTTCCCCAGTCTCACATTTGCCTTCAAAAGCACACACAAAAAAATAAATATTTCTTCTCAGGGAGAAATTTGCCCAGAAGAAATGGCTACAATGCAATGCCTAATTCTATAAACAAATGGAGATGATACATTTCAGAGGCTAGTAGAAATGAATGAGCGTGTCTCTTGTTTCAGAAAGGGGGAAATTACTATCTGTAACAAAAGCTTCTTAGCTTGTACAGATTTGTGTGTCTCACACTACATTAAAAGCTTCCCTTCCTGTTTATGAGATCCTAGAGAGGTGCATTGTGCTTTCTGGATAGCCTATGGACTGCAAATGTCCAAGACGTGGTTACACAACAGCAGGAACTACATTGGTTTTATAACATTGCCAAGTTCTCCCAGTGGCAGGGCACGTACTCTGCACTCCGCTAACGTGTGGAACAGCTGCTGGAGAAATGTGGGCTGACAGCAGGAGGCACAGGAAGTATTGTTCTGTGTCTCTGATGATTTCAGTGAAACTCGACTGCTGTACTGACCTTTAAAGATGGAGGGTTGGTGATGGTGCAACCTGAACTTATAGCTTCTGCTGCACTTGATAAAATGAAAGCGTAGTTAGTGCACCTGTATCACAGTCCAGATGGTGCTGGAGTGTGTCCCTACTACACAGTTGTAGCAATTTGATCCCACTTTCACTGCTATGGCTCCATCTAACAGAATTGAGGACATTTCACAGCAATGCAGCACTATGATTTCATTTTTAATGGCATGGCATCCTGAAATTTGTAGTTTAGGGAAGGATATTTAGAATTCTCAGCTTGCAAGCCCTGGCCATTTACCGAACTATATATCCTAGGAATACATAGGAGATTATCATGTCCAGCCTGGCTAATTAAAGTTGCCAGAGGAAGACCGGCCAATTGGGTGGTAGAAGAGGGCTATGTTACAAGCTCTCTAAAAGACCTGTTTTTTAAAAATAATAATAATAATAATAATTGGACCCCATCCTCCCCCACCCCTGAATCATGGTCTGGATGCAATACAGGTATGGATGTGTGTGAATAGACAGTGACTTTAGCCAGACAAGACAGAAGTGCTGCAGGTCATAGGAAAACAAACCTGGGATTGAGGCCACAGGTTCGTCTTGCTCTGAAAGATCAGGTTCATAACTTGGAGGTGCTCTTGAACCCAGTGTGGCTCCTGGAAAGTAAGGTTGCTGCAGAGGTCAGGAGTTCTTTTGCTTAGGTTTGGTTGATGCTCCAGCTGTCACCTTCCTTGGAGAAGGCAGATTGGACCACAGTGGTTCATATCTTAGTTATCTCTTCATTAGACTATTGTATTGCACTCTGCATGGGGATGCCCTTGAAGCTGCAGCTAGTGAAAAATGCAGAAATCAGATTATATAGCATTATTCTTGCAAGAACTATGCTGCTTTCCACTTTGCCTCTCAGCTTTGCCTTTAGTGAATGAGGCACCACTTTGAGATTACACCCGTATGGTTCCAAATCAGTGAAAGTACCAGCTACTTTTCACTTAACATACCGTCTGTGATCTGTCTACGAGACTTCTGCTTTATTGGTTCATGTTTTATTTAAGAATTTCACTTAAAACCTTCAATTACAAGATGCCTTTTAAATTTCCTGCTGCCGCAGGTCCGTGCTACCATTAAGGATGTAGAATACATGCTTTGAAAAAGAGGCCCTAAACCTGAAATATTTTGTTCAAAAGTGACATTTTGATGGAAGATACCTCTTTAAGAGATCTGCCTCTAAGGAAATACTCTGCCTCACATCCTGTCTGTTTCTTAGAGCTAGAGATAAAATATTAAATAATTGTACAGAAAAAAAAATAGATACATTATCTGAGTAAGTTAAGATGTATGGCCATGGTTCACTGCCTTTTTGAAAAACTAGGTTTGAGCCAAAGTGATAACTAAAGCATAACTAAGACAGTCTTTCCATGCAGCTTTTCATATCACAAACCATTAACAAAGAGCCACGGAGGAATATTTATTTAAAAGAAGTAAAGTGGCATGTTATGTTCAGGGGACTGTTTCCCAGAATCTTTTATATCTCTGGTCCAACTCAGGTATTATGACAAATAATTCAACAGAACCTACTATGAGGCAAAGTCAGTGGATTTAGATGTCATGAAAGGATGAGATGTGCTTGTTTAGCTATGGAATTAATTAGTGTTTATATTTCTAATACCAGGGAGAAAGAAAAATGCCAGCAGGATTTTCTGTCGAAGCATTGTAGTAATGCCACTTAACATGGAAGGGGTCATGGTGGTACCATGAGCAGTTCCGTCTCAAGCATTAAATGTCTTGGATGACCCTTTTCTAGTATACTTTTTATGACATTTTTATTTGGCTCTTGCACTGCTCAGGGTAGCAGACGCCTTCCTCTTTTCAAAGGAACAAAATCTGGCTCTTGGATAATACACTCCCCAACGGTTATGCCGCCGTCAACCCATCTGGACTCCCTGGCCTGAACATTTTTCTGGCTAAAAGGGGGTAAATTGCCTTGAGCAGGATGGCAAATTACATATTTAGGACACTCCTTATACTGTTTGACAACAAATGTGTGTTTATGCATGTGCGAACATGGACTTTAAAGTTGCTTATCTACTTATGGTGACCCCATTAATTCCATAGGAATATTCAGGATGGTTTGCCACTGACATCCTCTGAATACATTGTTCCTTGGCAGCGACCCATACAAGTATTAAGTTGGACTAGCCCTGGTTAGCTTCCAAGATGAAATGGGTGCCTTCAGCGTATGTAGGCATAAGAACAACAAATACAGTTATTTTACTTAGCAGGAGTTGCCTCTTATAGGTTCCTTTGTTTTGCCTTGTTTGACATTAGGGGCACTTTTGGTGATCCAGGCACCTCTTGGGGGACTGCCAGGGATTTGACTCACGAAAATTCTGTCTCCCCAATGTATTGAAATTTAGCATCTGTCCCCAAATGTCTATCAAATTTCTATCATTGCAGTGACTTCAAATCTCAGATTAACATTGAGACAGATGGTTTAGACATCCAAAGAAAAGGTGCAGGTTAAGTGACCAAGGGAATGGGAAAACAGCAAATATAAGAGTTCCTATTGTTTTGTGCCTTTGAGTCATTTCTGAGTTATGGCAACCAAAAGGTGAATTTATTGTGAGGTTTTCTTGGCAAATTTTTTTTTAGAGCAGGTTCACTGTTGCCTTTCTTTGAGACAAAGAGTGTGGGACTTGTCAAAGTCACTTCGTGGTTTCTATGTCCAAGCAGAGATTCAAACCCTGGGCCAGAGACTATACCATACTGTCTATAATTGGATATGCTACTGAGAAAGTTAGTCATTTTGTTGAGCATTTTAAAAGCTTCATTTACAAGGCACATTTCTGGTTAACAAATTCTTCCAGCTTCAGCCCAGATTTTGTTTTTGGCAAAATACAATGGCAACTCCTATTTTCTATGTATGGATCTGGGAATTGACATCAGGAAGAGAAAGTGCATGCAAAACCAATCAGAAATCTCAACATGTATTTTCTGGCCAGTGAGAAGGGATGAGAAGGGAGACATTTTAAAACACATCTTTAAGCTGCCCTAGGTTCTGTATCTTATGTCAGCATAACCTAGTTATGTCAACAAATAAAAACACCGCTACAGTACAGTTTTACAAGCAAGAATGCACTGCTTAATGAGAAAACAGGACACAAAATGTTGATATATATATATATATATATATATATATATAGAGAGAGAGAGAGAGAGAGAGAGAGAGAGAGAGAGAGAGAGAGAGAGAGAGAGTGTCAGTTTGAAATGAGGAACATATGTGAAAATATGAAATAATTAAAAGCCACTTTTCCCTTCCCTGGTGTCCCACTGATTCTATCAACTTCAACACCCACAATCCTTAATCACATGTATGATGGTTAGTGATGATAAGACTTATAGTCCAATAACATGTGGAGAGCCGTGCATCTTCTACTCAATGAATGAAACTGATAAAACAAAACAAAACAAAACAAAAACTGAAGGGAGTGTGCAATCATAGCTTGTCTCTACATAGGTAACAGCTGATGTTCAAATTACGTTCTGAGTACTTTGTTAAGCACCTCCAAGTTCATGCAGCCTTGTGAAGACAATATCACTAAGATTAATTTGGCAATATCTATTCATGTTAGCCACCGTCTTCCAAGTCTACATGAACAATGGGTTTCCATGAGTGACTGGGATTTGAACCTTGATCTCCCATGGATCTAATCTTACACTCAAATGATCGCTTGGCTCTGGATTCTTTCTTTAATACAAAAATAGGTTTCAAAGTTTCAATGTTAGACCGCAAGGCCCAGCACATGGGCCAGCATAGGCAGCAGTAATGCTGGGAATTACAATCCAGCATCATTGGAAGTGATTTGAGAGCCAGTGTGTTGTGGCTTCAGTATTCTCTCAGTCTCAAAATCTCTCTGAAAAAACTTTGCCAAGAAAACCCTATGATAGGATCACCATAAATTAGAAATGACTTGAAGGTACACGGCAATAACAAACATCTAAAAGATCACATACCTCCACTCATTCTAGCTTGCTGTTCTAATAAAAGGAGCTGTCAGTTGAAGAAAATATGTTAGAAATTATCACTGCCAGCTGCCTACATTATTGGTCTTCAGTAATTGGGGTCATGATCCAAAACTAGACCATAATTTTAATTAAGATAATTTGCTCCAGGGCATCTTCATTATCTTATTTGTATCTTTTACAGTATTGTTATCATCATCATCGTTGTCGTCATCGTCATCATCATCATCATCATCATATAGCTGACCTATACTATCTTTTTCAGAATCAGCAGGTGATACACAGCTAATTTTTCTACCTACTTTTTGGCTATCCCAGTGAAAATAAATAAATGTAGATGTTAACTTTCATCTTAAGAGTGAACACAGAACATTTATTGTTTCTCATCATCACACTTCATTTTGCACCATTCAGCTTTAATGACAGTCAGTAATTACATATTTATAAACATACTCTTCATCACAGTAGTACAACCAGTGACCAGATAATGTTTTAGGTGGACAACATATGTAATGTTATCGTAAGGCAAGATATAGTTTACATTTATATTCACTGGCTTCAGAAAGCGTAAAAGGCATTAATACAAATTGATATGATTTTTTAAAAACACAAATAAGTAAATAAAACAAAGCCCTACAAATTGGTTAGCTCCTGAAATATAAATGTTACAGATTGTGAACATCAATTAAAGAAATAGTTTTGAATAAAGTCAGGCTGAATAGAAATAAATCACCCCGCCCGGCCCCGAATCAGATACCACAATAGGTACTTGTTCCTAAATATGTATTCTACTTCAAGACCAAATAAATTTGGGCACAATCCAGTAGGAAGATCAAGACTCTTCGAACTGAATGGAAACTGAAGGACAACACTACGTAACATTTGTAGGAGAAATAAAATTGACTAAACTTTAATTCAAATCTTCCTTCCCCAACCAGGTGATCTCGAGATGTATTACAATACACTCAGAATCCCTCAGATGTCTGGATGGGAGATTCTGAAAATTGTAGGCAGCACATCTAGGGATTACAATGCTGAGGAAGCTGGTTCAACCACTTCATCAGAGAGATCACAAACCCTTTGTCTAGAGCAAGCATGGGCAAACTTTGGCCCTCCAGGTGTTTTAGACTTCAACTCTCACAATTCCTAACAGCCTGCCTCAATAAAAAATCTCAATATTTTCATTACTGAAGACAGGTGAGTTTGCATGACTTGATCTACTTGTGTGAAATATTTTTTAAATCTCTTCTTTGTGTAACATGAACAAAGCACCCAAGCACTAAAAAATAACAATTTTAAACACTTTAGAAGCATCCCTTGTCTCAGTTAGACCTTTCTGTTTATCATCACCACTCACTTTTCAAATATACAGTATAATTGCACTATATATTTATATAATAAAAGCTAATTTTGATCAAAGTAAAGCATTTTGCCTTGTAGGGAAAATTTGCCTCACTTTCTTGAAAAACTATTGAGGTCAACAGGACTCTGAGTACAGTGCTATTAATCCCTATGGCCTCTTTGCTGGTTGTTGTTGTTGTGTGCCCTCAAATCAAATCTAATTTATGGTTACAATATAATCTCACGTAATTTTACTCAAAAGCAATCATTTGAGAGTTGAATGAGACCACTTCTTACATATGCAGCCAAATGGCTGAAAGCCTAAAACTGTTCAAAGATTTCTATTTCCCTTTTAAAAGACAGAAAATGAGAAACCACAAAGAATGATGGGATTATTGCATTGAAAAATCCCCCGTAAAAGGTGACATTTCCCCCTTTGAAGTTGAAGGGAGATGTTGACAAGCTGGAAAGCGTCCAGAGGAGGGCAACTAAAATGATTAAGGGTCTGGAGAACAAGCCCTATGAGGAGCGGCTTAAAGAGCTTGGCATGTTTAGCCTGTAGAAGAGAAGGCTGAGAGGAGACATGATAGCCATGTACAAATACATGAAGGGAAGTCATAGGGAGGAGGGAGCAAGCTTGTTTTCTGCTGCCCTGCAGACTAGGACACGGAACAATGGCTTCAAACTACAGGAAAGGAGATTCCACCTGAACATCAGGAAGAACTTCCTCACTGTGAGGGCTGTTCGACAGTGGAACTCTCTTCCCCGGGCTGTGGTGGAGGCTCCTTCCTTGGAGGCTTTTAAGCAGAGGCTGGATGGCCATCTGTCGGGGGTGCTTTGAATGCGATTTCCTGCTTCTTGGCAGGGGGTTGGACTGGATGGCCCATGAGGTCTCTTCCAACTCTACTATTCTATGATTCTATGATATAAAACATATTTTTAACTGTTTAAATGGGAAAAAAATCTAAGCATTCCACTGTTGCACAAATCACATTTAATAAAGAAGGATTACAAATGCTCTTTGGAATTGCTAGTGTATATATCACTTTCAACACTTTTATTTGTTGTACATGCTAACTCTGAGTCAATGACAAGACTGTATTTGTTTTTATGTTTTTATGAACTCTCTACAGAAAGCAAACGTAATGCTAAAAATACTTTGAAGGGCTCACAAGAACAGCTTCAGAGCCACTACATCAGCTGTTGGCTACGTAATAAAAAGACTCAAGGGTCAGCCTTTCACACAACTCACAGGTATACACAAGACACATGTATGACATACATTTATTCAAGTTTTGCTAAATAGCCGTGCATATCATTTTTTAAAAAAATGTAGAAGCAAAAATATAGAAGTCCTTCAGAGAATATTCCTTTTCAAATGAATGCAATGTGCAAGAGAGATAAAACCCATCTAGTAGTTCCAATGCAGCATAAGAGCAACACACTTAAAATCAACTCTGTGCAAAACCAACCCCGTAGAAAACTAGGAGAATGAATGAATAAATATAAATACATGGTGTGTACAGAATACATTTGCATAAGAGCTGCACAAATATATACTATGAACTATAGACATTTTATTATTTTCTAGACTTGGTATAAATGTGGTTTATAGAAATGCACAAAGACATTTATCACAGCAACTGTTCACTATAGTATAAACAAAAGTTTTAAACCCCATTAGGCTTTTTGAAAGGACTGGCTCAATGTCCCAAGGACATTTTTCTGACAATAGGGGAGAAATATCAGCAAATAGTTTATCCACTAACTATTTTTATAGTATAAATCAATACCGAAGTAGAGGCCATGAAACATATTCTTTAGAATGAAAGAAAAGCCAGTTAAATAAGAAACATATCTGACATCGTAGTAGTGATTTATCCTCGGAAGGCACCTAAACAATCTGAATTGGCTACAGATTAGCATCTTTTTAGAAGGATATAGGTTTGACAGATTTTTGCCTGCAAGCTTCATTAACTCATGCTTCAGCTAGCTGATAAAAGAACAATGTTACGCATGAACACACATTTGTTCATTTGATATATGCAAAGAACAACTAAGCTGGATTTTCTTTCAATAAACTATGTATGGATGCAAATAATGTACCAATTTCAACCTCTTTCACAAGCCTGTCAACCACACAACACATTGAAGTGTAACTAATGTTAAATAGCGTAATTATTATTGAGATGTTGTGAGGGCCACAGACATTTCAGACAATGCTAATGGGATGGCAATACATTTAGTTGAAAAGAAGCAGTTAAGGTTATTATACCTGAGTGCTACACAACTTGTTGAGAATTTTACATTGACCAAAAGGAATGGAAAACATATTGCACATTTCATGGCACATTTCATAAAGCTACATTTTTTTACACTGGCAGTAAGCGGTTTTCATTATGAAGAGAAGAGGAATAAAAAGCTAATGTGAAAAAAGGAGGTTTTGTCCACTAACCCATTGTAATCTGCAAACATTCCAGCTGTAGGAAATGCACTTCATTATAAAGGAATCCTCTGTTTCTCCTTTGAAACCCCATGTATCGGAAAAGATTATGGGGTGTCTTGATGAGATATAAAAACGTTTCATGAGGACATAGCTCCTCCCTTGCTCGAGTGGCCAGACAATCCATCCCGCCTAAGGTAAAACATTATGATGTTCCTTAGAACAAGCTTTTCAAGAAGCCATGTTGCAATATTTTGGCTTACTTCAAAGCCGTTAGCAATAGTTTTCCAACATGGACAAAATCAGGAAAGCATAATTAATGAAACGCTTCCTGGTTTGTTCACCGATGTGAAGGAATTGCACGCATGGATCAAATGTGACAGTTCAAACACTCCCACAGTCCGTATAATCCAGTCTGGACATTTCACATTTGCTCTGCATTGGCTGAGCATGTGTCCCGCAACATATCCTAGAATCAATAATTCCAGGATTCATATAGTATACTGGATATTAGAAGGAGAAGGCTGGCTTTTTCATGCTGGGAAACTTGCCCGCCACTACTTTATTCTCACTATAAGCTTCTAAAGAAGTCCAGCATTTTCCCTACCATATACATTTACAATCATTACTCTAGAATATTGCTTTGGGGAAAGTTGTTCTAATAATATTAGGAAAGGATAGTTGGGTGCGCTGGTTTGTGTGCAGATAACAATACAATACAGCAGATAACTTTTAAAAATATATATTGCATTTAAGAACACTCATGCCAACCCAAATGAAAAATATACCTATATTTTAAAGATTTTACCATTGCAATATATAGAATCTTCTTTGCTTTACAACAGTACTGTATACATTTGGTTCACAAAAAAGACCGGGTCACACCTGTGCCCACTGAAATCACAACAATGTTCAGGAACATTCATTTCAAGCATGGCTCCTTAGAGAGCTCTCAGTATATGCAAAGTGCTATTTGTTGCTCTGTAGGCAAGAGTTACTCATTTCTAGCTCATTTTAATATCACAGTGTGAGTCAATAATCTTTACTAGGTATTACGAGTACATACAGACTTCAGCAATACCTACACACATATACTCCATTTGAAAAGTGCTTCTGATCGGCATTTAAGTCTCCTAGCAATACTAAAAGAAACTATTTCCTCAAAACATTGTGTATAAATACTAACTCATGTCACAGATATAATATTCATTCTCAACAATCATATACATTGTGAGCCAACTCCTTTGTTTCTTCCCCCAGTCTGCACATGAAAAGACCTGTCTATCAAAATGGAGCTAATGCCTGGTGCAACGTCTCAAAAATACTTACTAAGGTATAGAGACCATAGCTAGTGATATTTATTATTACACTTTAAGATAGTATTTTATAAAACGGCCAGTTCCAGATTGAGCATTTGGAAAATGTTTATGCATAGCATTTAAACATATCTTCAGATCATGAAGCAGCATATAACAACAGTCCCCTAATTTCTTTCAGTAAGGAGTGAGTCGCTAGAAAATCAAGAGCCTGATCCAAGACAGTAACTTGAGAGCAATATGGCCTGAGCCACTCTTTAGCTAAGAACATTATGGTTGAAAGAAGAAATGCCACCACTTCCTCTTTCGGGTGTCAGTTCCCACAATTCCTAACAGCTGGTAAACTGGCTGGGATTTCTGGGATTGAAGTCCAAGACAACTGGAGGACCAAAGACTGGGGACCACTGCTCTAAACACAATGCACACATAAGTTTAAGTTTTGCAGGAACAGAGTCACACACCTGTTTCTCAGCCTTGCAAAAAGGCCACACCTGGATTTTCTGAAACATGGCTGGTGTGAGTATTTCAGAAGAATCCCAAGGTTCTCAAATCATGGTACTAATTTAATCTAATATTGTTTATGTGTCTTCAACAGCCACCAGATCTACAGGAATTAAGTAGGAGAGCTTGTCCTCTTTCTGTATCCAAGGCTGGTGTTGGGCGTGGTATCACTGGCACCCATTGAGATATTTCCAAGAATTCTTGGATCTTCTTAAAAGATTCCTCCTCCCTGCAGTTGGATTCTGTTCACTAGTGTTTCTATGTAAGTGAGCAAATACGAGGAGAGGAGAAAATGAGCAGTACCAACATAATTCTCCTTCTAGGAGGTCTCCCAGATCAGGGTCAAATGCAACACCTAAGCAAAGAGGGTGTGTTAATAGTGGTGAAAAGAGTTAAACTCAAGGATACAGCCCATGGGCAGTTTTTTTAACCAAGCCTCCATAAAACGCTGACCCCCAGTGACTGTGTCCATACCAGAGACTACTCCACTGGCTTACTTTCTTCTTGGGAAGCTGCCACAAAAGGCATAGGCAAACAATTCAGAGGTGGCCACTCTAGTGCAAAAATAGCAAGTCAAAGCAAGGACGTCATAAATTATTAATTACTGTCTACTGCAGAACTGCTGCAATCTATAATTTTTAATATATCTAATCAAACATGTATTTAGATTTTCTAGCAAAAATAATCCTGTACGAAACCAACAAAAATTGTATTTTTTCAGATACCTCCAGACACCCAAACTACAGTAGTCTAAGGCATTACATCTCTCATAAATACAATTGAGAACATTATCATAAATACTATTTTTAAAGTACTGTATTGAAATAAATGTCCATCCTTCCTACATAAGGCATAAGCACATTTTAGCCCTGAGAAAACAGACCATTAAAGCTCTCAAAAACAGCAATGCCCATTTTATTTGCAAAGATAAGAACCAGTTTATAAATACAACATAAGCTCAGTCATGAATATAAACAGGTTTTTAAATTCACAAATATTTCAGGCTCAAACCATCATTTAAAAAAAAAAGTATTACAGAACTTACAGGCCTGAAATGACTTTTTAAATAAAAAGCAGAAGTTACTGTCTGATCAGTTCCTGCTTCTAAATAAAAAGGCCTTTTCAGATTGAAAACAAACTGGGGATAAGGGTGGTAATATTTAAATGCAGGAAAATGTATCCCTTGAGGCTTCTGGAGTACAATTTCCTATTTTTGCATAGCTCTTGGAACCTTAGAAGTTGGCTATCCTGGTCTTTGGCTTGACCTGTGTTTGGACTACAACTCCTACAAATTCCTTTTTTGAAAACTATGGCTGCTGGGAATTGTAAGACAAAACATTAGGAAAACCATACAGTGTTCCCACATGACTTAATATAAGCCTCCTAATATTTATTTATTTTGAATAGGTCCTTTGAGAAAGGGTTTCTTAAAAGCAACCCCAAAAACCTCAAGTCTATTGCAGCTGACTGATGGACTTCAATTAATGTAAGATTTCTTAATTATTTGGAAATGTATTTAAATCATGATTAAGACAAGGCTTCTGCTCTTCAGATAAACACTGAACCCACCCTCACAAGTGAGAAATCATCCTTGTGTCAGCAGGTTTGCAATTAGTCACATCCATGATAAGACAGGGCTTTGATACAATAAATATCTGCATTATCATCCTACTGAACTTCTATTTGAAAAGCGATTAGAAACAGAAAATGCTTTTAAATTAATCTCCAAAAATTTTTCCCCATGCATTCCTCCATATACACATATGCAGAAATGAAAACAAACAAATATTTGCTCTAATTTTTAGCAGCAAATGGAACAGCACAAGAGTAATTACATCTGATAGAAAACACACTTTCTCAAGAAAAATTTGTCACCCCCCCCCCCCCCATTTTTCCTTTGCTAATGTTAAATATTCCTCCACTTAAACAGTCACAGAACACATGGGCAAACTTCGTCCCTTCAGGTGTTTTGGACTTCAACTCCCACAATTCCTAACAGCTAGTAGCCTGTTAGGAATTGTGTGATTTGAAGTCTAAAACACCTGGAGGGTCAAAGTCTGCCCATGCCTGGTTTATACTAATCATAGCAATCCCCAGCTGAATGAGTTGAGCTAGACATACCTACAGAAACTACATTTGCCTACAAAGAGGGAAATTTCTGGCATAGCTAAAGAGAGACTGGTGCACATCCATACTGAATACCTAAGTCTTAGCTTTAGTTGACTTTTGATGGACACACGCAGAAAGCAAGGCATTTCAGAATCAGAGGCAACCGTATAAGAATTGTTGAGAGAGCTATGTCAAGCATCAAATATGCCAGCATCAAAGCCGAATTACCACTGAGCAGTTATAGGGTAAAATGTACTTATGGTTCCTAATGCAAGCCACCTAGGGGTCTATAAAATGCTGCATGATGTGGAAAAGCCAAATAGCAAGTGGAGACAACTAGAACGTAGATGCATCCAATAAAACTAATAGAATAGTCCGGACAGATAAAAGAAAGTACAGCTTCACAGAACAGAGTGAAAATGTGGTATCTGCTACAACAAAATGAAAAGATAGCCATCAAGCTGGATAGCTTTTAAAGAGGATGACAGTACTTTAATTTATGGAGGTTATCCATTTCTACAATGCATAAAGGCATTGTGTCCAACAGCAGAAACAGTATGCCTCTGAATACCATTCGATGTGGCATGAGCAAGAAACTATTGCTGTTTACGTGAGCATAACAAGGACATCTAGTTGGCTGCACAATGTTGGGCTAGACAAGCTTTCAATCTGTTTCAGCCTGGTCCTTCTCATATTTTTAAACATGTCACCCGGAATCCATGAGACAAATTCCAAGTCTAAGCTCAGGATCCTGTGCACACTTAAGAGTAAACCCCCATCTTGAGCACTGCCGTTTATTTCTCAGCAAAAAAATGCACAGGATCTAGTTCTAAGCACAGCCAAAAAAGCAGCACAGGTTGCTTATGAAGCTTGTTTCTTGCCTCTCTCGGATGGGTGCACTGTTGTACTGTTTCCAATATAGAAGGGCTGTTTGCTTTGTCATTCAGGGCCAGTACTGTCCAATGTATTTGGAAGCTAAACCACAGAGAAATCTGAAATAATTATTGCAGCAGTGATCAGTAATGGCAACCTAAAATCGGATATTGGCGTCTAACGGTGACCATCATGTAGGAATCAGAAATACCCTTGCTTCAAAAAGTCTAATTATGTCCCCAACATTTACATACATTTGGTTAAGGCTTGCCCAAACTTCCTACCCTTTCTATGCAACAAAAAACCCAGTTTTTTCATCACAACTGAGAGGAAACAAAGGAGGAAGCTCACAGTGTAGGAAACTGTGGGTTTTGTGTGTTATTATTACAACACACTACTTTCCAGATACTCTGACTGCTTGTCAGTTCACAGAAGGAATTTGAAACAGCTTTTCTCTTCTCCCTGCTATTAGTCCTCAAAATATAAAATATAATCCATCTGTATTTAACTTGCAAAGACACTGTTTGGAAAATATCATCTGGTAGTGTATAAATAAGGAACATCTCACAACTCAGAGACACCAAGTGAACAATCTCAGAGGAAAAGATACCCGTGAGAGAAGCAGACAAGCTCTTGTGATCTTGAGGAAGAAAAGGCCAAGGGAACGGAGGAGGAAATAAGTTTTCTTTGATCTTGAGCGACACCTCATCCGCAACCTTTCAGGCACAGACGTGCAGCACCTGCAGAGGGACCGAACAACAGCTCCAGGATCTGCCAAGGTCTCATGGCAGACTGAATAACAGCCTCTGAATGTCTTCTTATAGGCAAGATGGACTTCTCACCCATACAGGCAAACGCTATATTTATTTACCAATGAAGAACCAGCAGCCCTATAAATCAGAATGTGAGGTGCTCCTTCCCCTAACGTTTTTTGACAAGTCAAAACCTGACCCAGTGGCCTGTTTTGTCCGTTCTCCATATTTTAGACAGGCTGGCAGATTGTCATTTCAAAGAAAGTGATCTGTGTACATATAGGAAAATAGGTAATTAAATGGAGGGGCGAAGGTGGCTTGGTGACGGTCATATGCTTCTGGCCAAGCAGTAGAATCAGGCCTGGGCAAACTTCATCCCTCCAGGTGGTTTGGACTTCAACTCCCACAATTCCTAACAACCTACCAGCTGTTAGGAATTGTGGAAATTGGGAGTCCAAAACAACTAGAGGGAGGACCGAAGTTGGCCCATGCTTGGCCTTGACAAAACAACCATAACAGGTTAGAGAGATCAACAGGGACAAATGCAAGATACTCCATTTAGGCAGAAAAAAATGAAATGCAAAGATACAGAATGGGGGACCATGCCTGGCTCGACAGCAGTACGTGTGAAAAAGACGGTGTCCTCGTGGCAGGAAGGTGAACATGACAATGTGATGTGGCAGCTAAAAAAGCCAATAGGATGTTTGCCTCATGAATAGGAGTCTAGTGTCTAGATCCAGGGAAGTCATGCTCCCCCTCTATTCTGCCTTGGTCAGACCGCACCTGGAATCACACTGTGTCCAATTCTGGGCACCACGATTGAGGGGAGATGTTGACAAGCTGGAATGTGTCCAGAGGAGGGTGACTAAAAGGATCAAGGGTCTGGAGAACAAGCCTCATGAGGCACGGCTTAAAGAGATGGGCATGTTTAGCCTGCAGAAGAGAAGGCAGAGAGGAGACATGATGAGAGCCATGGATCAAGATGTAGGGGAAGTCATAGGGAGGAGGGGAGCAGGCTTGTTTTCTGCTGCCCTGGAGACTAGGATGCAAACAATGACTTCAAACTACAGAAAGGAGATTCCACCTGAGCATGAAGAAGAACTTCCTTACTGTACTGCTCTGAGTTTTCCAGCTTGTATGGCCATGCTTCAGAAGCATTCTCTCCTGACATTTCGCCCACATCTGGGGCAGGCATCCTCAGAGGTTGTGAGGTACCTCTGGCTACAGTATTTAAAAACTCTAAAATCAGGACAGTAAATAAAGAACAACACTCTCAAAACAGGGGAATTCTAGGCATGAAACAATCAGAGCCACCTAACACATCTCAACAAAGGATTCCCCCAGGCAGGAACCAACCAGGCCTTAAAGATGCAAGGCTTTTCAATGTGAATCAAGGTGATTAACTGCAACATTCACACCTGCCTCCAACAGCCAAGAGTTCTTTCTCCCATCCTGGACCTTCTAGAGATATATAAACCCCACTTGCCTAGTTTTCAACAGACCTCACAACCTCTGAGGATGCCTGCCATAGATGTGGGCAAAACGTCAGGAGAGAATGCTTCTAAAACATGACCACACTGCCTGGAAAACTCACAGCGATTTCGGCCATGAAAGCCTTGGACAACGCGACTTCCTCACTGTGAAAGCTGTTCAGCAGTGGAACTCTCTGCCCCGGAGTGTGGTGGAGGCTTTGAAGCAGAGGCTGGATGGTCATCTGTCGGGGATGCTTTGAATGCGATTTTCCTGCTTCTTGGCAGGGGGTTGGACTGGATGGCCGACGAGGTCTCTTCCAACTCTAGGATTCTATGACAAAATCCCATAAGGAAAACACAACTCCTTTCTTCCGGGCTCAGATGAAGTGGATCCAGGCGCCTGCGCTGCCGTCGGGTTCGTTCCCGGGGGCGGCGGGGGTCCTCTGCCTCCCTCGCATGCGGTAGTTCCTCCCGCCGTTGTTGTCCCAGAACTCGGCGCCGGCCACGCGGTACCGCAGGGCGAACTCCAGTTGCGTGGCGCCGGGCCCCACGGGCAGGAGGAAGGTGAAGCGGTCGAGGGCGCCGTCGGAGGAGGAGGAAGAAGGGGGCGCCTGGAAGGCGGCGGGCACCTCACTGCAGCTGGCCCAGCGGTTGAGCGTGTAGCGGACCGACACGGCCTTCTCGTAGGCCAGGTTGAGGACGCGTATGGCGCCGCGCAGCCCCCCGGCCTCGGCCCGCACCCACTCCAGCTTCACTTTGCCCTGCTTCACGCGCTCCACGAAGCCCGCGCTGGAGCCCGGCGCCGGGGGGAAGAGGGGCTCCAGGATGGACGCCGGGGGCCCGAAGAGAACAGGCTCCAGGTCGCCCAGGGTGGGCGGCTTCCTCGTCTTGAACAAGTCCGCGGAGGAGAAGAAAGGGAAGGGGGAGGCGGTGAGCGGCGGCGGGGAAGGCACGCGGGGGACGTCCTGCTGCGAGAAGTGCCGCACGGCGGTCAGCTCCAGCCCCAGCGCGTCGGCGAAGCGCACGGTCTTCCTCCGCGAGGGGCTCTGGTGCTGCAGCGCCGGGCGCAGGCCGCGCTCCCCGGGCGTGGGCAGGGACTTGGCGCGGCGGCGGAGCGTGGGGCTGGGGGGCACCGGCGGCAGCGTGGGCTCCCTCCCGCGGGACGGCGAGGGCGAGGACGGCGGCGAAGGCGAGCGGGGCGGAGGCGGCTCTGGCTCTTCCTCCTCCTCGTCCTCTTCCTCTTCATTCGGCGCGGCTTCCAAGGGCTCGGGCTCCGGGCTGCATCCGCCCTTGCAGGCGCTGCAGCTGAAGTGCCGAGGGAGGTAGAGTCGCAGCGGCGGCGTGGGCACCGAGGCGTGGAGCGAGCCGGCCTTTTCCATCGCGGGGTCTTCCTTCCTTCCAGCCTCAAAGAGGCTCAGACCGTCTCTCTCCCATTCCCATCTCTAGGGCGCCAGGGAGTCCTTTCCTCCCCTCTCCTCTCTCCTACTGACGCGGCAGAGTCGTGTCGCAAAACCTGCGCACCTCTTCCTTCCCGTTTCCCTCCTCCCACTCGCGCCGCCTCCTCCGCCCCTTCCCCGCGATGTGGGACCTTCTTCCTCGCAGCCTTTCTCTTCCTCTGGCGTCTAAGGACGTGACCAAGCCAGGAGCGAAGGAAGGAGGGAGGGAGGGATTCCCCCGAAACGACGCTGCTCTGACGCCGCCGTCGCCATCCTTTCCTCTCTTTCTCCGCTCCAGAAATAGTTGCCTCGCAAAGATCAAGGCGGCCGAGTGGGGATGGCGGCTCGCGTTTCCAAGCAGGAAATCCGCCTGTAATCCCCTCTCTGGCACGCTCGAACCATCCGAATCGCTCCCAGACACAGCCCAGGACGAAAGGGATCCATCGACAAGACCAGGGGTCCCCAAACTTTTTAAACAGGGGGCCAGTTCACGGTCCCTCAGGCCGTTGGAGGGCTGGACTATCGTTTTAAAAAAAATGAACAAATTTCTATGCACATATCTTACTTTGAAGTAAAAAAATAAAACAAAAATAAATACAGCCTCAATATTAATAATAATCATAATAAAAATAATAAAGAGAGTTGGAAGAGACCCCTTGGGCCATTTAGTCCTACCCTCTTCTGCCTTTGTGCACCAAAAGCACAAGCAAAGCACCCCTGGCAGATGGCCACCCAGCCTCAATGTTGTTAATAATAATACATCACACAGTCCTAAACACTTGGGAAGTGTTCGACTTATGATTTTGCGATACGAAATCCTGCATATATATCTCGTTTGCTGTGTTATACTGTGTCTTTGTGTCAACAACAACAATAATAAAAAGGGTTAGAAGAGACCCTTTGGGCCATTTAGTCCAACCTCCTTCTGCCTTTGTGCACCAAAAGCACTAGCAAAGCACCCCTTAATAATTATTAATTAAATAATAATTAAAATACCATTATAAACAAGCAAAGCTTTGGAAGGCATGCACCAGGCGAGGGAGCCACCGCCACAGGGGCCGGATAAATGGCTTCGATGGGCCGCATGTGGCCCCCGGGCCTTAGTTTGGGGACTCCTGGACAAGACAAACACGAAGAAAGAGAAAAAATAAGGCGGGCGGACAGATTTGTTCTGCGTCCCTGGCTTTGATTCTTTTATCCTCATGACTTGAAATCATCAAATGGATGGAAACAGAGCCGGCCCTAGGTATTTTTCAAGTGTAGGCGAACAGAATTTTGGCGCCCCCCCAAACCAATCACTGAAAAATAAAAGCGTTGGATAAGCGAAAATGTTGGATAATAAGGAAGTATAAAGGAAAAGCCTATAAAACATCAAATTACATAATGATTTTAAAAATTAAGCACCAAAACATCATGTTTTACAACAAATCAATAGAAAAAGCAGTTCAATACATGGTAATGTTATGTAGGAATTACTATATTTGCAAATTTAGCACTAAACATTGAACAGGGATATAGGGCAGTGTGGACTTAGATAACCCAGATACCCCTCAGTATTAAAAAAAAAAAAACCCCTAAAATCAGGACAATAAATAAAGAACAACACTCTGAAAACAGAAGAAATCCAGACAGTAAACAATCAGGGACAGCTAACTCCTCCCAAAAAAAGATTCTCCCAGGCAAGAAGAAGCCAGGCCTTGAAGCCACAGGGCCATTAAATGCTAATCAAGGTGATTAATTACAACATTCACACCTGCTTCAAAGAAAAGTTCTTTCTCCCACCCTGGACCTTCTACAGATATATAAACCCCACATACCTAGCTTCCAAGTTCCTACAGACCTCACAATCTCTGAAGGCCCCAAAGGTGGGCTTGCGTGGTGCGAAGGTGGGTCTGCGCTGGCCGGAAGGCCCGCTGGAAGGCCCGAAAGAGAAGGAGGTGGAGAGTGGTGCCCTCCTCCCAGGACGATGGTGCCCCCGGGACGATGGCGCCACAGGCAAATGCCTATTTTGCCTTATGGTTGGACCTCCTCTGGATGGAAATCATGCACATCCTTGTCGAAAATGTCATAGATGTGGGTGAAACCTCAGGAGACAATGCTTCTGGAACATGCCCATATAGCCCAGAAAACTCACACCAATCCAATATTTAAGATGTTTGGAAAACCCAAATCTTAAGTGATGTGAAAACAAAATCTGCTACCCTCTCCTATTATACTCACACACACACACACACACAATTCTTGCAGAAACAAAGCCTAATAATAATAAAAAAATTAACTGAAAAAATGTGTAAGAGGTCAGTCCTGAAAACATTGTGCTATGTGTTTATTATTACAGACAGGACAACCTGCTCTTGGTGGCAAACCTAAATATGGTATATACAAACACTTCTTTCATCAGAAAACTATTGACTAAACTTGAGCTTTACATTGTATTTTCCTAATAGTATTGTTTACTAACATGCAATTTATTTGTAAGCAAACATATATTGGAACAAGTTGCTACAATAATTCTTGTCAATTTGCAATTGAAGTGTTTTCCCTCAAACATACAATATGTCCAGCAGAGGTACTGATACATGTAACATAACCAATGTACAGTAGAGTCTCACTTATTCAACATAAACGGGCCGGCAGAATGTTGGATAAGCGAATATGTTGGATAATAAGGAGGGATTAAGGAAAAGCCTATTAAACATCAAATTAGGTTATGATTTTACAAATTAACCACCAAAACCTCCATTTAGGCAACAAATTTGACAGAAAAAGTAGTTCAATACGCAGTAATGCTATGTAGTAATTACTGTATTTACGAATTTAGCACCAAAATATCACAATGTATTGAAAACATTGACTACAAAAATGCGTTGGATAATCCAGAACGTTGGATAAGCGAGTGTTGGATAAGGGAGACTCTACTGTATATACAAACACTTCTTTCATCAGAAAACTATTGACTAAACTTGAGCTTTACATTGTATTTTCCTAATAGTATTGTTTACTAACATGCAATTTATTTGTAAGCAAACATATATTGGAACAAGTTGCTACAATAATTCTTGTCAATCTGGATTGCAGTGTTTTCCCTCAAACATACAATATGTCCAGCAGAGGTACTGATACATGTAACATAACCAATGTTCTTTCTATAAGCTCTGAAACAATTTTGCAACTCTTTTAAAACTTTAAAATGTTTTTAAAGTTTGTTTTTTTTAATCTTCATGGCCATCCAGCTGAGAAAACTCACAGCAACCCAGTGATTCCGGCCATGAAAGCCTTGACATGAAAGCCTTCAACAACAAATAGATTTTATATTTATTTATATATCCAAAAAGTTAAAAGCGAACGAACCCAAAGAGTGCTCACCAATGTGTCGTCTTCATCGTGGAAAGAAGTCACGAGTGGAGTGCCATCCGCAGGGTTCCGTCCTGGGCCCGGTTCTGTTCAATATCTTTATTAACGACTTAGACGAAGGGTTAGAAGGCACGATCATGAAGTTTGCAGACGACACCAAACTGGGAGGGATAGCCAACACTCCAGAGACAGGAGCAGAATCCAAAATGATCTTGACAGACTAGAGAGATGGGCCGAAACTAACAAAATGACGTTCAACAGGGACAAATGCAAGATACTTCACTTCGGCAGAAAAAATGGAAATCAAAGATACAGAATGGGGGACGATGCTTGGCTTGAAAGCAGTACGTGTAAAAAAGATCTTGGAGTCCTCGTGGACAACAAGTTAAACATGAGCCTACAATGTGATGCGGCTGCTAAAAAAGCCAACGGGATTCTGTCCTGCATCAATAGGGGAATAGCGTCTAGATCCAGGGAAGTCATGCTCCCCCTCGATTCTGCCTTGGTCAGACCACACCTGGAATACTTTGTCCAATTTTGGGCACCGCAGTTGAAGGGAGATGTTGACAAGCGGGAAAGTGTCCAGAGGAGGGCGACTAAAAAGATCAAGGGTCTGGAGAACAAGCCCCATGAGGAGTGGCTTAAAGAACTGGGTATGTTTAGCCTGCAGAAGAGAAGGCTGAGGAGACATGTACAAATACGTGAAGGGAAGTCATAGGGAGGAGGGAGCAAGCTTGTTTTCTGCTGCCCTGCAGACTAGGACGCAGAACAATGGCTTCAAACTACAGGAAAGGTGATTCCACATGAACATCAGGAAGAACTTCCTCACTGTGAGAGCTGTTCAGTAGTGGAACTCTCTGCCTCAGGGTGTGGTGGAGGCTCCTTCTTTGGAGGCTTTCAAGCAGAGGCTGGATGGCCATCTGTCGGGGGTGCTTTGAATGCGATTTCCTGCTTCTTGCAGGGGGTTGGACTGGATGGCCCATGAGGTCTCTTCAAACTCAATGATTCTATGAGAAGAGCAAACCACAGACCACCTACTACAATGCGGCCTGAGCTCTGCCACGTGCACAATGGAGGACCTTCTTCCAGCGACACCAGAGGCACTCCAAGTGGTCAAAGGAAATTTAGTATAATGCCATTTTTTAAAACTTTGTGGTAGGTATGTATGTGACATCCTGGTCTTAGGTTGGTTCATCGAGTTCTTCGGCTGTTTTTGAGTCTCTTTTGGGTGAGAGAAAAAGCGGGACATGAAGATTGTAGTCTGGTTGAGAGGATATAAATAAATAAATAAACAAAGTAACAGAACTTCGTTTTCCTAAGCAGCCCCAAGGAAACGCATTCTGATTTGACCACACTGGTAGGCTTATGTTTCGGAATTCTGAGTCAAAATGGCGTCCGGTTTTTTCGGATTCCTTCCCTTCAGCTTCTTTTCCCGCCCTTTTTTTTTTTGCTCCTCCCCCCTCGCGCGCTCTCCTCCCCCCTCCCATCCCAGGCGCGCGCTCTTTCTCCCTCACAAACGTCTCCATGGCAACCAACGGTTCCGAGGGGATGGGGGCCGAAGAGGCCCATGACGTCAAGAAGAAGGAAGGAAGGAAAAAAAGGAAGGAAAGAAAGAAGGGAAGAAGGAAGGGGCTGGGAGGGCGTTCAAGGAAGGATGGGGCGAGTCTGAACAACGAAGAAGGTAAGCGGTGGCAACCGAGACTCAGGTAATCCAGTTCAAAACAGATACTCCGGATTTTATTAGGCCGTGTAGAAGGCCCCATCTACACTGCCATATACAGTCCAGATTTTCTGCACTCAACTGGATTACATGGCAATGTAGACTCGTATAATCCAGTTCAAAGCAGATAATCCGGATTTCAAAAACCCGTGTACAACGTCCCATCTACACCACTATATAAAATCTGGATTATTTTATTTGTTCTGGATTATATGGTAATGTAGACTTGTATAATCCAGTTCAAAGCACATAATCCAGATTTTAAACGGCTGTGTAGAAGGCCCCATCTAAACTGCCATATAAAATCCAGATAATCTGTTTTGAATGGATTTTATGGCAATGTAGACTCGTATAATCCAGTTCAAAGCAGATAATCCGGATTTAAAAAACCCGTGTACAACGTCCCATCTACACCGCTATATAAAATCTGGATTTTATTTGTTCTGGATTATATGGTAATGTAGACTCGTATAATCCATTTCAAAGCAACCTAATCCAGATTTTAAACCGCTGTGTAGAAGGCCCCATCTGAACTGCCATATAAAATCCAGATAATCTGCTTTGAATGGATTATATTTATTATTTATTTAATACATTTATATCCCACCCTTTTCACCCCGAAGGGGACTCAGAGCGGCTTACAAATTAAATTTACATACAATATTATATTATTAGCATAGCACAATACTGGCAATAAATTACCATGTTGTACTATACCTATATATTGTAATATTATTAATAATATTACATTAGATGTAATATATAATATATAATTAATATTATTATATTGTATTATTAGTATTATATTGTATTACAAAATAATATTATCAATATTATATGCATATACAATATATTATATTATATATATGTATACATGCATGTGCGCATACATACATATACACACGCCCATATATACATATACGCATAAGCATGTTACTGGTGGGAGGGGCCTATATGGCAATGTAGACCCGTATAATCCAGTTCAAAGCATATACTCCGGATTTTATAAAACCACATAGAAGGCCTCATCTACTTGCCATATAAAATCCAGATTATCTGCTCTGAACTGGATTATATGGCAATGCCGGCCACTTCCACACAGCTGTATAAAATCCACAATGAATTGGATTATATGGCAGCGTGGACTCAGACAACCCAAAGGAGATATTTTGGATTATCTGGTTTGCTATTCTGGGTTATATGGCTGTGTGGAAGGGCCCATAGACTCACATAATCCAGTTCAAAGCAGATAATCCGGATTTATATGGTTGTGTAGATGGGGCCGAAGGGACCTTCAGATGGATCTGCACTGCCATAGAATCCAGATTATCAAAGCAGATACTAATCCTCATTATTTGCTTTGAACTGGATTATATGAGGCCTTTGACACTGCCATAGAAAATCCAGATGATCTGCTTTGAACTGGATTATTTGGCAGTGTAGACTCATATGATCCAGTTCAAAGCAGATGATGTGGATTATCAGTTTTGATAATGTGGATTATATGGCAGTGTAGAAGAGGCCCGAGTCTATACTGCCATATAATCCAGTTCAAATCAGATAAATCTGGATTTTAATGGCAGTGTAGAGGGGGGTTATGAGCGTGTGCAGAGTTGAGTTTCCACACTGGATGTCTACACCTGAGGGCACTTCAGAGCATGTGCTGAATGCAAGTGGTGCTTGTGGGCCTTCAAATTGTTTTTGTATTATGGTGGACCCATCAGTCTCTGTTTGTTTGTTCTGGGGCTGAGAGAGTGTGACTCAGCACAGCCCACACAATTGCTTCCCATGGCTGAGTGGAGAATTGAGCTGCAGGAAAAAGAAGGTCCCATCTAACGCTAAAGCATTTCCAGAAGGTCAGACATGTTTGTGTAGAGTCTGCTGGAGCCTTTCCTTCCCTGGAGGTTTCTAAACCAAAGTTGAGTGGCCATCTGTCGGGAGGGCTTGGGTTGTACTTTTCCTGTCTGCTAGTATGGGTTTGTTCTGGATTCAGAGAGTATTTGGTCTTCACCTCCCATCAAACCAGGACTGATCCTGCTTATTTTATAATATCAGGATCTGGTGCTTTCAAGGCAGGCAAGGGCAAACTTTGGCCTTGTGGGTGTTTTGGATTTCAACTCCCATAATTCCTAACAGCCGGTAGGCTGTGAGGAATTGTGGGAGTTGAAATCCAAAACACCCGCAAGGCCAAAGTTTGCCCTTGCCTGATCTACACTGGTTGTTGAGTCAGATGGAAAAGACACCTCTATACAGGCAATCCTCAAGTTATAATTTATCCTTTTATCACCTAGATTATTGTGAATGCCACTATTGTGATGTAGTGCATTGCTGTTAGGGGATACCCTAGCACCACTACTTGATGCAGATGAAATGTTCCTAGATGCAATGAAAACTCTGGGATGATAGGCTGTTGACAGTAGAATAATACTGAGCATTTAGACCCATTTTGGGACTAAAAGGATGGTATTGATAATAAAACTTCCTGGGCCAAGTTACTTGGAGTAACCTAAACTTTTCACATTACCATCTTGGGAAACTTGGGCAACGAAAGATATAACCATACCTATGATTATTATTATTACCGTATAGTCTTTTTTAAAGATAATATAAAATCCATTGCCTGACTGTCATTTCATAAACCATCTTCTGTAGGAATAAGGCATACAACTTGCAGAGACAGCAACGGTAATGACCTCCTCTGAACAGAAACAAAATAAAATTGATTCCGAAAGATCTGCTGCAAATACAAGAAATGCAGAAATAGAATTGTGCTGCACCTATCCGAGTGAGAGGCGAGAGAGAAATCAAATTTACATTCTTTTGAACATCAGTAATAGTGTAAATGAACAAGAAGAAAAATCCTTCGACTATGTTAATGGAACAGGATGGGAGGATGCTGTGAGTGAGAATATTATGTTGTGAAATTTCATATTTAAGCAATTTTTTTAAAAAAAGTACTTAGTTTAAAATGGATACTACAGGGTAGTTTGTTTTGAATGATTTCAGCTTGATAAACCATGATTTGTTATAATTGCACACTTATTTCTTACCTCCTAAAATTAAAAAATTAAGATCATTAACAGTTTGGTCACCATATGTAATTGTGATTGAAATTTAGGCATGAGGTTGTATGCGTAGCTTGGTTCTTTAAAAAAGTGATTATAGCAAGTGTTTGGGAGCTAGCTCTGATCGACCTCACTGGATAATTTAGTCTGAATTCCTTGATAATGCCTTCATAGTTGCCTAGTAACTTTGCACTGGCTGTCCCCTTTTTTTTGGAAGGCAGAAAACTTTTCCTGTTGCTTGACTTGTAGTTACAATAGGAAAGCGATTACTATTAAAATAGTTGTGTTGCTATTTAAAGTAGCAAACCAATGGCTAGTTATATTTGATTGTTTTTGTTTCCCACACACACATGCTTTACCTAACTTGTATTGATACTTGTTGTTGTCTCAGGTCCAAGGCTGGATCAAAACAGCCCCATTTGCTCAACTGCAGTTACAAAAGAGAGCTAGAAAGGCAAGAACAAGCGAGTCTGTCAGTGGGTGCCTATATTGCTCAGATCTGATGCAAGTTATTGACAAAGGTTTGGATCAAGATTCCAAGATTACAGATCAACTGAAATCTGATTTCAGATCAAGCAAGTGTGCTGCCACAGACAATATTCCACAAAAGCAACAAACTCTGCTTTCTGCAAGTACATCCATAACACCACCTTCTGCAGTAGATGACATCAAGAAAGAAAGCTATTATGGAAAAATACATTCCATCCAGACACCCCAAGAAGAAAAGGCAAGAATGATCTTAAAGGATGTTCCACCATCTCTAAATGAAAGAAAGTTTTTTCTAATGAAAGAAAGCTCAGTACTGCAAGTAGAAAAGAAAGCAGTGCCAATAAAAGAGTTTAATATACTGTCCCCGGGAAAGTTCAAAAGTATAGAAGCCCAGAAGTATAAGGACATAAAGAACAGTGACCCCCTTGCATGTAACCAAGTAGGTTCTGAAGCTCCTGCCATGAAGCCATCACTAGTACTGCCACCTCTGAAGGATGCAGCTCTCAAAAACAACAGCCTGGATCCTTCGCCAAAGAAAAGTAAGACAGCTTTATCCCAGGCAAGTGAAACAACATTCCATGCTGTTTCAGAGACAATTTCCTCGGCTCAGTTTTTTAAAACCAAAGAGCAGAAGTTTGAAAAAAGAATAGGTTCAATATTGGATGCAGTGAAGGAACAAATTAAAATGCAAGAGGTAGCCTCTCTTTTCCCAAGGCTTTCAAAGACTTCATTCTTCTCAAGAAATTTGGATCAGTCCTACTGGCCCTGTGCTTTTTTACCCGATAGAAAAGTTGCAGCTGTGTCTAACTCAATTGCAATGAGAAGAAACAAACATCCAAACAGCATGCATTTTCTGCATACGAAAGGATTGCAAGTCAGCAAAGCCAGTGAGATTCGAGACCCTTGCACCGGAAGCAGGAGTCACAGTGGAACAAATCAAGGAAATGGGTCAAAACCCCAGGAGATCCCAGTGCTTTCTGGACTATTCCCCTCCTTAACGGTCAGCTGCCTTGCAATTACCGCATTGCCTTCAAGGCTGACCTGACCTGACTTAAGCTGTAGTTTGATGTTGTTACTGATATGTTTTTATTTTGAGGAATACACATGAGACAAATATTTAGGGGTCATTCTAAAGTAGACTGGGTATTTATTCATTTGCATAGGTGCTTTATGAAAACAGAGTTAAGTATTACTCATTTTGAACAAAATTAACTGCCTATTAGAAATAGAATAATGGTTTTAGTAGGTTCTTAAATATATTTTGCTGAGCCCATGGATTCTGAACTTTACCTTATAGTACCATAGTGAGGCCCTCCATTTGGTAAAATGTTTATACCATTAACAGCTTTCCCACACAGTTCTTGTTTAGGAAAGTGTATGTGGGATTCATTATTTCCAGTCCCCACAACATGTAAATGCAATTTGCTAGACTATGAGTTTGGCATTGGTACACATCTTTCGAAAGTTTACTACATGTTTAGCTTCAGCAATGTAATCTGTCTCTTCAAGGCATAGTTGAGTTAATACTGAAAATAGCCATTACTTAAGTTTGTTTGATAAATAACTTAAGCCTAACTTAAACTTCCAAGATTTGGGAATCATCATGCCAAAGACACCACTGCTTCTGTCTTTTCTGCATGCCAAAGAAGACAAGCGAGGGGTGTCATGGGCCATACTGTGGTTGCTTGTGCCAATATCCAGCTTCATAGTTCACTGGGTGAATCACTGAATACAATCGGTATGGTCTGTGCCACAGTGATGTGAGTTAACATGATTATTATTCTCCAGAGGCCTTTAATTTTTTTTGTGTAGAGCTTAGACCTTATCAGATACTGTGACGAGTTTATTTTTTAAGACTTGTATTTCTTTTAATGTTTACAAATATACATAAGAACTAAGCTTTGTTTGTATTCTTCTTTATGCAGACTAATGCCTATACATTTCAATCTGTTTACATTAGCTAGGCCTTTTCCTTCCATTTCAGACTAGGTAACTTGCATTCTTTCATAGTCCAAACAGCTTCAATAAAACACTTCTCTGTATACACAGTGACAGCACGTTCCTCAGTATTTCAGCCCAAGAGATTGTCCTGTCAACACCTGCCATAATTGTCCAACACCTTCCTTGATGCATTTGGAGTAGCAGGAAGGTAATGACACTTCTGGATATCCAGTTGCAAGAGTCCCATGTCACATTAAAACAATAATGCAGGGACTCTATCTCTATTGGATCAATTTCATTCTCATAGCACTTTTGCTAAATTATTTTCACTCTCAAAAACTGAGCTTGTTCATAAATGTATTGAAGTTCTAGTAGCTTATATGTCAAGGTTGTATGTTTTGAAGCTTTGAGAGGATTTTTTAAAGCTAGCAGACAAGTGGCACCTGTCAGCTATGGATTTGCAGAACCCACAAATATAAGCTTAATGCAAGTTAGTTGACATGTGTTTCTTGCTTATACTGTACAAGCAGCATGGCAGTTTACATAGGGTATGAACTAGACAACTAAAAAAATATCAGGAAGATTTCCTACAAGAACAATATTTGGAAAGATTGTTCTCATTGCTTCTGGTCATTTGCATAGATACTTGGATTCGGCATTGTGTTTGAGCACAGAGGAAAGGTTTATTCTACATGTTCTCTAAAATGGACCCCGATTTGTTTATGTTTGTTGTATATATTGTTTTACTTGTAAGCCTAAAATCCCATTGTAAAGAGTCATATATATGTATGTGTGTGTATGTATGTATGTATGTATGTATGTATGTATATGGACACACACACACACACATATATCAACAAAACAAATACTAAAATATTCTTATTTTTAAATGAAACTTCAGAAAATAAATGCAAACATAAATATTGCCGAGTCTGTGTAAAATGGTGCCATGGGTGTTCTAATGGTTGTGGCTTGTTCTTTGAGTTCTTTGAACTAGAACAAGGCCATTTTTATCAAAAATGTTAAGTAGCATCAGGGTGGGAAAAAATCCCCCTTAATAATCAACCATACTTTTCAGGAAAAACTATATTTGACAAAAGGGGGGGGGGGATTAAAGCATTTAAGAGAGAAATTATCTACGTGTAAGATCTTTTAGAAACCATAATCTATTTCTGCAAGTTTGTGATTTAAAGCACTTTGTGCTCAACCAGCAATTAAATGGAGTGAGTGCCTCCTTTGATATAATCTGTAGAGGAAGCAAAATTCCTCAAAACACCGTGGAATTCTTTTATTTTCTTAGTTTTTGTTGCATTACTGTTTTTGCTACCAGTAATTTAGGACCCTTCCACACAGCTGAATAAAATCCCACATTTTCTGCTTTGAACTGGGATATATGGCAGTGTGGATTCAGATAATTCAGTTGAAAGCAGATATTGTGGGATTTTCTGCCTTGATATTCTGGGTTATATGGCTGTGTGGAAAGGGCCTTAGCCACTGTATGTGACTGCTTCACTTGGTGACTACTTATCTGCCTAGTCCTGCTAAGTAGTAGAGGTTTTGCTATAGAGTAAATGCTTAGTTTTTCAATTTGTCAATGATAACTTGTCAGTGGCATTTTGTCAAGGAAGGTACATTTATAAATACTCCCAACAAATATATGTAGCTGTACATGTACATGTGCACGTATCTCTACCTTTTCCCTCTAGATTTCAGCTAGAGGGTTTTTTTAAAAAAAAGATTTTATAAAATATGGAAAGAGGAAAATAATTACTGTACTACAAGGAATGAGAGATAAATTATGTCATATTGTTTTTACTGAGATGAAAAATGCTATAGAATTTTCTTTGGGTTCACTTTTCCATAAATTAAGACTACTGACCAGGATTTAAATAACCATGAAGACCAATTCCGTAAATCCAAAGCTTGCTTTTTCTGACAAGCAGCTGCCTATGGACCCTTCCACACAGCTGTATACAGTCCAGATTATCTGCTTTGAACTGAATTATCTGGCAGTGTACTCAGATAATCCTATTCAAAGTGGATTATCTGGACTATATGGCAGTGTAGAAAAGCCCTGAATCAAGTGAAAAGAAATAATGCTGATGGAGCTTCAGAATCAGTAGTATATCATCAGGACAGCCATGCTATTATCCTATATAGCAGGCATGGGCAAACTTCAGTCTTCCAGGTGTTTTGGATTTCAACTCCCATAATTCCTAACAGCCTTATGGGAGTAGAAGTCCAAAACACCTGGAGGACCAGTTTGCCCATGCCTGCTATATATTTATGTAGAAGTCTAAAAAATTTATTTCGCCAAAACCTGGGCTCGGCTACCCACAGGTCAATGTAAGTACTGTACCCAAACTCTTATCCAAAAAAGGAGCCATCCCCTTCTCTGAGTAGAGTGGCAAAAGGCAAGAGCTTAATCCACTCTGGGAGATTTTCTTAAAAAAAACAACACCAAACCTATTTACTATCTTTGATGTAGCACCACTTTTAGCCTTTATGAATGGAATTACCCTCGATTTATACACAGGTCATGTCAAAATCTCTAACCTAAAATCTGCCCTCGACTTATACATGAGGCCTCCTTATATATGAGTATATATGGTATATATTAGGTGAGCACAAATCTGTATTGGTCTCTTTAAAAATCTACTTACAAGTTAGCCAATTAAATATAATAGGAAATTATTATTAGTTTCCCATTATATTAGTTTTTTTTCGTGTCAGGAGTGACTTGAGAAAGTGCAAGTTGCTTCTGGTGTGAGAGAATTGACAGTCTGCAAGGATGTTGCCCAGAGGACACTCAGATGTTTTACCATCCTGTGAGAGGCTTCTCACGTCCCTACATGAGAAGCTGGAGCTGACAGATGGGAGGTCACCCCGCTCCCCGGATTTGAACTACTAACCTTTCGGTCAGCAGTCCTGCTGGTACAAGGGGTTTAAGCCATTGTGCCACTGGCACCTCCATTATATTTGTTAAACTTAAGGCAATAAATGAAAAATGTAAGAAATGTGACCCAAATTAAGTCCCAATTTGGTCACATTAACCATATAAAAATGTCTGTATTATGAAATGGAAAATTTATTATTTTGTACGGCTGCAAACATCTCAGTATTAATTCAGTGTTTTTTTTCCCTCTCCCAGGAACAAGGTTGGGGGAGAGCGACTCCCTTTGCATGCTGTAAAATCTCCAAAAAGCCAAGGAGAAACAAAATACTTCCAAGGATATGTCATCAGAAAATCACATCTAGTCTGAAAAAAAACATGGACTGGGTAGATCAACTAGGAAGCAAGAAACAAAAAAATCATGACAAATTTCCTAAAATAGAAACCATTTCAAGCAATCAAGAGATTGGCGTCGCCAGTATCAAACCATACAAAATGACGACAAATTCTGAAAGAGAAATCATGAGAAAAAAATTAAACTCTATTCAAACACTTCTAGGTGAAGAAAAGACCTTGCCTATAAAGGAATATGAAATTAACTACTCAAAACAATGGACAAGACCTAAAGTCATGAGACATAAGGAGACCAACCTGTCAAAAGTAATCCATAGCAACTTGAGCTATATAACCTTAAATGCATTGTTGGTCTTTAGGCAAGATGAATTTGGTGTTATCAATATACATCTGGAGCCCCCTTTAAATAACGAAGCAACTGCTGCAAAAAGAACTAAAAGAGAAGACGCCACACCTGATGAAATGGTATCCCACAGACCTGCAACTAAAAAAGTCAAGCCAAAGAATAGAAAAAAAATTGGTATGAATAATGTGGTAGAAAAATCCAATACAAAAATAATGTACCACTCTTTGATTTGTCCACAAGACTCAGGTATTTTGTCTTTTTCTGAAATATGTTGGGTCTTTTCCGTGGCCTAGAATAATCTTGTGAAGTCATTACTATTCAGTTTGCAAAGATATTGAACATATTTACTGCAATGGTGAAACAGGACAGCATTGCCTCAAGGAGCCGTGGTGGCGCAATTTATTAAACCTTTGTGCTGGCTGAACTGCTGGCTTGAAGGTTGAGTTACTAACCTGAAGGTTGCTGGTTCAAATGTGTGAGATGGGGTGAGCTCCTTTCTGTCAGCTCTAGCTTGCGGGAACATAAGAGAAGCCTCCCTGCAGGATGGTAACACATCTGGGCATCCCCTGGGCAACGTCTCTGTAGATGGCCAATTCTCCTACACCAGAAGCGATTTGCAGTATGTTCTCAAGTTGCTTCTGACACAATTAAAAATTGCCTCAAGTATAGCAACACCACAAATTAGGCTGTAAACTTAATCATTAGGATTTATGAGCTCAGCTTTTACTTGGAGGCAAATATCTGGGATTCATGAGCTCTGGTTCTAGCTTGTTACATGGGAAGGAAGGGCAAACACTACTCAAAAAGAGAAAGGGATGCTTATTAATTGAGGCAAATTCAGATCTAACATACTACTATAATTGTGAGTGTAATACACAGTTGCTAGAAATTCAAAGTGGCATGGATGGGTCTCTGTTTTTTAATACATTTTCCAGCTCTTCAATTTTTATGGCAGCCTGTTTCGCTTTCTCTTGAAATCATTGCATCTCCTTAGGAAACCCTGCCGAACAGAGCTGCCACAAGACAAGAGGGAAATATCCTCTCATTCCACACACTTTGTAAGACACAAGTGCTGTGTGGAAAACAAAATGACCTTTTTTCTGTAGCAGTTCGATGACATCATGGTTTCTAATGACTAAAATCACAATGCTTTGATCTGTTGATCTTTCAACAGTAGGTACATTTCTGGAAAATAGCTCTACCATTGCTAGTAGCTTCAAAAACAAAATTTATTCTGTCAAATGCATATCTTAAGGAATGCGAGTAAAAGGCCAGATAATGATATACAGCCATGAAATACCGATTTTTTTATTGTGTCAGAAGCGACTTGAGAACATTCCGCAAGTCATTTCTAGTGTGAGAGAATTGGTCATCTACAGAGACGTTGCCCAGGAGACGCCCAGATGTGTTAGCCGGGAGGCTTCTTTCATGTCCCCGCAAACTAGAGCCGACAGACAAGAGCTCACCCCATCTCGTGGATTCGTACCAGCAACCTTCAGGTCAGCAGTTCAGCTGGCACAAGGGTTTAACCTACTGTGTCACCACGGCTCCTCCATGAGATGCTGATGCACATACAGAATAACCAGTGATAGTTCTGCATCTAACAGAAGAGTGAATTAAATTGTTTTGGAGGTGGGAATTACCCATAGTAAAGTATATGCAGATGGTTTCATAAATCAACTCATTCCATTTGCAACTATTGAGAACAAGCATGTCCAGAACAAATAAAAGACAACCAAACACTAGCATGCTGCATAAATAATATTCAGTAAAAATAAAAGGCAGGAATGCTGGTGAATCAAGACAGGCACGTATTTACTCCTTTGCCTTTATGACATACATGGGCTGCATCACATACATGTGGGCACTTAAACAGTTTTACACAGGGCAAAGATTAATTTATTTCAAGTCTATAGTACTTGTAGTTCTATACATGCAATTGCATAAACATCTAGTGTGTGCGCATATGCATTCAAGCTGCCTGTTGACTTCTGACAAATCTGTGAATGCCATAGGATTTTCTTAGACAAAGAATACCCAGAGGTAGTTCTGCCAGTTTTTTCCTCTAAAATGGAACTGACTGTACCTGGTATTCATTTGGCAGTCTCCCATCCAAGTACTAACAAGGGCTGACCCTGCTTAGCTTGCAAAACCAGACCAGATCTGGTTAACTCATTTTACGATTACAAATCAAGAGGCAAGTGCATTTTGCCTACTGTGCTTGCTTTATTGTGCTCTCAAAGAAGTAACCATGTTAGTCTCTTGCAACGTAGAAAGAGGAAGATGGAAGTGGTAAAAAAAGAAGCAACTTAGCAGTACCTTTAAAAAAACAGTTATTTTAGCAAGAGGGTTTTTTTTATATAGCCCCACTGCTTTAGATGCAGTACAGAAAGATATCCAAGCCTTAGGAATATAAAGAATATTTATACAATTGTGGAGTGAAATTAAACATAACAGGATCCAGAAATCAGTTTTTCAAAACTGCCTCTCCCATCACTGCATTAGTGAAGATGCTTTCAAAGATTGCACAATATGGCACACTGTTGATCACCTTTCTTTTATCCCTACTTTGTAAAGTGCTGCTGCTGACCCTTTAATTGAAGGCATTAAAATATCTGAAACATAGCAGCTAGGATAGCCTTGTGAAGGCTAAAGAAAGAAACCAACTAAGTTTTGGGAGAGTTGATCACGTGGAAAAAGTTATAGGCTTGAGACAGGCAGCAACATGTAAAGCTATGTTCCCCTTCGTTGCCTGAATAAGAACTTATTTCATTTGGTTTCTAGGTAATAGTGAACTCTAACTGAAAAAATCCCAACAACATAAGAACTTAAGTATGAGGTTCTTCCCAGAAAAAGCCAGTAGGTTACCCAATATTAAATTGGGTTTGTTTAAAGGTGTGTTATCTATATAGACCATATAGACTGTTATTATTCCAGGAACTGCAAATAAATATTCCAATGCATAACAGTAAGCGCCTTCTGTTATCTTAGTAGAACAATAAGGATAAGAACCACAAATAGTAGCACATTATTTGGCAATGTAACATCTAAGTGGATTAATAATGAGAAGCAGAGTGAGTTTTTGTTTGCTTTAAGCAAAGGCCCCTTCAATACAGCTGAATAAAATCCCACATTTTCTGCTGGAATATATGCCATTGTGGACGCAGGGCCCTTCCAGAGTGACCCTACATTTCAGGATCTGATCCCAGGTTTTCTGCTTTAAACTGGATTACGAGTCCACACTGCCAGATAATCTGGAATAAACAGAAAACCTGTGATCAAATCCTGGGATATAGGGCCTAGCTGGAAGGGACCTCAGATAATCCACTTCAAAGCAGATATTGTGAGATTTTCAGCCTTGATATTCTGGGTTATATGGCTGTGTGGAAGGTCCCAAAGATAGACTGAGCATGGCAAGTCTTTTGTGAAGGACTTTATTGTGTAGATTAAACAAGGGAGAAACTAGTTCAAAATATGGAGCTGTGGTATTATGCTCTATTTGGGTCAGGTAACCCATGCTTAAATAAACTTACCTCTTGTAACTGATTTGCTAATGTTTCATGTAACTAAGCACTGTTTTGGCCATACCAATATAGTATCTACATAAACTATTTTTTAAAAATACAAGTCTTTTCAATGTATATTACTACTAAGACCCCTTCTACATCGCTGTATAAAATCCAGATTATCTGCTTTGAACTGGATTATATGGCAGTGTAGAAGGGCCCTACGTAGGATATACTAGGAAAGCCTCTGCAAATATAAAATTAAAGGCAATAGCTTTGTGCACAAACTCCTTTTAATGGGCTCATATTAATTTCAGACAGGGACTGAGTTTAGATAATTATAATTTGACCAACACTTTAGTTCTACAAAGTGTCCATTGGCTGGGCAGAAACCCTCTAAATAGAACCTAAGGGAAAAAATCCCCCATGCATCATAGCTCCTTGATCAAATCAGTTAACCAATAGGGTTAGGTCAAAGTTATTTTCATTTTATCACATATGGTATGATCTCCATACCTGGTTCCTATGGTTTTGTTTACCCACATCTGATCATCTCTAGGAATTTTCTTGGTCCCCCAGGCAATTCTATGCTTCCTCTGCATAGTCACATTGGAGGAGTCCTTGAGGGTGACTCTTTGAGTTGTTCATTTGAATATGATGCACTGTTATCTACAGTTTTGTTTCCACAGTAAAATTTGGAATATATCTCCTGTGAATATGGTGGTTATATCATACTTCTACTATAAGACTGCAAATGGAGGCATATGGCAGATTAGCTAATCCTGTAGGGAAAAAAACACACAAATTTGTGGAGAACTGTTAAGTCTAATTTATGAGCTCAAAACAAATGCAGTACATTTCCCTCACCCATGCAGTTTCTTCATCCCACGTGCAGATTTAGTCACAGGCACAGTCTGATATGAGTTACTGCAAAATATAAATGACGCACTGTAAACAGCATAGGATGAAAGATGACCCAGAGATCAAAACTGCATCCTTGTTTTTAGAAGTATCTTCTATCTATAAATAGCAACTTAAAAGACAATAATTTGAGGATTTCGAGCCAACGAATTCCCTACTGTATCGGTGGTATTGCTTTTACTCCGGATAGTTGCCTGCTGTGTTTTGAGATGAATAGACACATACTAGTGCTCGGGTACCAATGCCTGAGTATTTGAATATATCCTCTAAGCACAGCTACTACTACGAAGACAAGGTGCTGACATTTTTGTCAGGTTCATAAAGGCCACTATATGTGAACTGCAACTAAAAGGGCAATGTCTCCTTTAGCAAAATAAATCACACCAAGCTTTGCACAGGAAGCACAAGACAAACTCCAAGTATACTCAAAATTTCTCTCAAGAGTAGCAATTCATATCAAAACAATTTATGTGAGGCATGGTAACTTGCATAATCAGACTTCAGTGATGCAAAATGCTTTGACAAAAATGTGTCTCATTTGGATCCTGCAGCTCCATCAACTTTTCAACAGCATACTGTTCTGTGAAGGAGAACACTATGCCACTTTCATCAACCTAGAAGCCATTTGCCAGTTTGGCTAAAGTAATCAGTGGAAGTTTCAACGATGCTTTGAGCATACAGGATTCAATCATGAATTCTCTCCCAGGTGTGCTTCTAAGGCAGATACCATCCTACTAAAGAAACAAGGGACATAACCCTTTATAGAATGAATCTAAGTAACAGGCATCCACTGTTGGTTCCTGAACAGACAGAAAGGACACAAATATGAACCTGGACTGTTCACACATTAAAAGTCTGACTAAAAGCAACAAGAGTTTGAGGGCAAAATATAACATCAGTTCAGAAAATGAATAATTGATTATACATGTATGTTGGCAGACTGTTATCAACAGCATTTAATTAAATCAATAATCACTATAGTTTTCAATCTTCGAAAGTTATAGCAGTTTTTGATTAAGTCTAAGGATCAACAGGAAATCAGGGAATTCACTCACTGCCACAACTGTACCTCCACCATAACGTAAAATCTTTGGTTAATGTCTATGGTTGCACGCAAGTCATGTGGTGGTTTGGTGAACAATTTTATTAGTTGTAGGAGACCGACCAAATGACGTATGTTCTGAAGCTCCTTTCTACGGTTTGATTTGCAGTTCTTGAAACAAAGGTGTTTGGTTGGGTTTCTTTGTTGCTGTTAAGGATCTGTAAGAATACTATCTCCCAAGAAACAAAAAGCATGGCTCATATATCAGAAGTCAGAACAAAGTAAAAGCTGCTTTATAATACTTTGGTAGGATTCTTAGAATATCCTGCTTAACGCAGTAAGTAACATGTTGCTCCAGATTTTGCTAGAAATATTCATGCAGAACTCAACTTTGATCAAATCAGCATGCAGAAACGTGAATTCTTAGGAATCACTAGACACAATCATGACATAGTGACCATATAGTTAAACTGTAAACAATAAATAAAACAATGATGGACAATACATTTAGGATTTGGAGGATCAAAAAGCATGTAAGGAAAGCCAGGCCTGGTCCAATTATAAATGCAATTGTATGACTGTTTACTCGTTTGCACAGCAATAACTCACAATAAATGACTTAAAGTTTGCAGCCTTAGTGTCAAATTCAGAGGACAGGCATGACTAAAGGCTATGAGTAAGGAGCAGAGGTAGGCACCAGATGACTCATTAGTCATGAAAGGTTCAAATATATAGCAATAAGATACAGGGAACAAACATACACAGGAGTCATATTAATAATGAACATTTAGCAGTTAAAAGTACCTCATAATAAGTCAGGGTTTGTAAACCAACTTATACGTTCTATTACATTCATCAGAACTGACACCAGGATCAGTTTCTCCTACCCGCGCATAACATAAACCTCAGGAAAGGCAGAATTCAAGAAAAGCACTCACTGGCTTGTCTTATCAGTACTTTGAAACAAAGAGCACAATTCTGCACAAGTCTGTGTTTCCACTGAACTGAACTGTGATTCCATTGTATTCCAGGCCAAGTCAGCTAAAAGAAAGTCATCCATCGCTGTCTGAGTCTCATTGCTGGTTAGGAATAAGCTGCCTAAAGTTTCAAAGCAGCTATCCATGGTCTGTGTTTCAGCACTGCTTAGCTCAACTTTGCATTCTGCCATTTGGTTGGAGGCACTCCTCTCAGAAAACTGCATTTCTGTTTGTGTTTCTGTATCAGATGAATCTGTGCTCATAGAGAAGGCAGACTGCTTCAAAATACTCCCCAAAGAAAGATAGGGGCTATCTAAAAAGAAATTTAAGTCCGTCTGGGTCTGTGTGTCAAACATCTCCAAAGCTAAGAAACTGGGATTATTTCTGCAGTTATAGGACTGTATGACATCATCTGAAAATAAATCTGTCTGAGTTTCAATATCTAGTGATTCCAAAACTGGCTCAGAGCTCAAGTTATCAAGCTTGGTCTCTTCTGTCTGCGTTTGGATATTGGAGGCAGTGAAGAAATCCTCTATGTCAAAATCTATTCCTGCATTCTGTGCAGAGCCAGAAGGGAGGGGAGTGGTGGAATTTGAATTAGTGTCTGCTAACAGAGTACGATTATCCAATGGCTGTCCTGCTGTATTACTTGAAAAAATAGTTTCTAGGTCATTCAGTAACTCCATCGTTTGGGTCTGATTGTCTGTCATAACTTGCTGTGGAAGAATATTATTCTGTGCACTGAAACTGATAATTGGTTCACACTTTGTGTCCTGATTCAAAGACCTGCAGCTTCCTCTTTGTAACAAACTTTGACCCAGGCCTGCAGACACCAGGTTGGGGCCTGGAAGAGCCACAGGACTTGCATTGTTAAATGGTGAACTAATACTGTCAAAAATGTCATTGCACATCACAGACTGGTCCATTTGTGCTCTCCCATCCTTATCTTTCTGTGACCTGTTGGTCTGAGTCTCCCGTGAAATTACACCAGACTGGAAACAAGCCTGGGCGAGTGTATCTGTCTGAGCAGCTATGGAGGAAGTCAGCTTTGAACAAGGTAACAGGGTTTGTGTTTGCACACTAATTGGCAGCAAAACCTGTGAACTGAACGTCAGGTCTGTCTGAGAGCAAGACGACACAGAGGAATCAGCAGGCCAGGCTCCAGAAGGCACAAAGTTCTGTGAAATATAAGATAAATCAGTCTGTACGTTTGTGGAACAAATCCCATTCTTGTAGCATATGGCCTCCAGATCTTGAATTGCATTACCTGATGGTGTAACTTTACCCAAATTGACCTGGACACCCGTGCTGACTGGCTCCATGCTGCCTGTGTTTTTGGTTTTTGAAAAGGGAAGGGAGCTTTTAAGTGCATGTGTTTCAGTCTCCAACGCAGGCACCATAAATACGACAGGCAGAGGCATTAAGTGAACAGTGTTCATCACAGAGCCTTTGTTATCAACAGTAACGACAACAGGTTTGACAGAAGAGTCTGGTGCTGATACAAAGACAGGCAAATGAGTAAGCTGCATTACAGGGAGTTTAACCAAAGCAACTTTTGGTTTTGGCAGAAGCAACTTTGGTGCATTTTTTGGCTGTGTTTGTGTTTGTTTAGTTGTACAGGAATGGCTGGAGTCCTCAAAGGAAGCTGCTGGTTTGATCTCCGATGTCTCGAAGTCGTTAGAACGAGTGTACTCTATCTGGATATTGGCAGATGCTTCTTTCACTTTTTCTCGCAGCAGCTGACTGGATATTGAGGTTTCTAATTTCCTTTTCTTACTAGGTGGATCCCTGTAAACATGAACAAATTCTTAACAATTGTGGTCAATTGTAGCACACTTTTTAGTTAGATAAAGTGGGGTAGAAATAAAATAATAAAAACATCCCCCCCTGCAGAAATACCTTCCAAAGTCAAGGTCCAAACTCCTGACAGAAGGAAGCATTATATCTTAAACTCAAACGGAGCCAAGAAAAGAACAGAATTGGTTAAAGAGCCTTTCAACTAAAAGGTCCTTCTCACCTTGCAGCTCTTACTATTATTAAAACAGAATTTCAGTAAAATGAAGAAAAAGGTCTGATTTGAAAACATATTTAGTAAAAGGATTGAAAAAGGAACTGAATGCAACATTAAGCAAAAATTGCTAGGCAAAGAAACGAACTGTTACCTATACTCAAAATTGGCTTAGATTATTCAGCAATGCATAATCCTGCAGCAATTTTAATTTAAACAGACAACAATGCTGAGTATGTCTTTGGTACTCTTTTCTGATTAGTGCGTTCAATATTCATGAACCTATTATGTTAAACTTCTTGATGAATAATTTCCCGAACACTTGCTACATTTTCTTCCTTATTGAAAAGGTCTACATTACACAGCATCCTGAATCACTAGGCTAAAACTCCTTGTTGAAAAATAATTGACATTAGATGCTATGTTGTAAGCAAAAACTTTAAAGGAAAGCTACGAGCAAAAGAACAGCTAGCAGGGGCAGTAATTCACACAAAGTGCTTTAACTCAACATTTAAAGGCAAGTTTGTGCACATATAGGAAAGCACAATGAAAACTATTCCTCTTACCGGTGTTCAGCAGGGATCTCATGCTGCGTCCTATAAATGTGAGACAAGAGTGCTGTCCTGCTGGCATAAGGGCACCCACAGGTGCACTGGAAGGTCTTGCCACAGTCCTCAACATGCCGCTTTAGATCCCATACAGTGCCATAGGAATTGCTACACTTGTCACATTTATGCTTTTTTTCAGCATGCATTTTCATGAAGTGCTGAAACACATAAAAGCAATCAAGAAGGTTACAGGAACATAAAATAACGGTGTATACCTATTGGTCTATCCAGCTCAATATTCTCTATACTGACTGTCAGCAGCTCTCCAGGATTTCAGCCCTTGGATGTTTTAAGGATTGAACTTCAAAATCTTTTGCATTTAAATCAAATGCTAGATAATCCATATTCCTAAGGAACAAAATTGAATCTGCTGTATTCTGTGAATTTGTAAGTGTTTTAAATTTTTTGTTAATCTTCTTGAGTTCTGAATTGGGGGGAAAAAACTCCAAGATGATGATGATAATAATAATACACAGAAACATTTCAGCAGGCAATTGCTGGGCAAACAGTTATTTAATTTTAAACTATCTATTGAAAATACAGTAGAGTCTCACTTATCCAACACTTGCTTATCCAACGTTCTGGATTATCCAACGCATTTTGTAGTCAATGTTTTCAATACATTGTGATATTTTGGTGCTAAATTTGTAAATACAGTAATTACTACATAGCATTAATGCATATTGAACTACTTTTTCTGTCAAATTTGTTGTATAACATGATGTTTTGGTGTTTAATTTGTAAAATCATAACCTAATCAGACGTTTAATAGGCTTTTCCTTAATCCCTCCTTATTATCCAACATATTCACTTATCCAAGGTTCTGCCGGCCCGTTTATGTTGGATAAGTGAGACTCTACTGTACTTAAAATGTTTACATAAATATCATGGAAATAGTTACAATAAAAGCCCACCTGCGCTATCTGACTCTGCTTGAACTGAAGAAGTGTTGCAAATGGATCTGAAGGGATCATGCTCACTGTCACTCCCACAGGCTTAATTATAAAACATAGTAAGAACTGCAGAATGAAGTTGTCAGAAGATTCAGATCCGTCACTTATGCTCATTCATTCTGAATAGGTTAGCAGCTCATGTTCTCAGTAGTCAAAGCAGGCTATTATAAGCCTGACATAATCAAGTAATTATAACAAAAAGAGTACATTTCACACAGTGATGAATCAGACCAGTCCCCCGAAGCAATGACTCAGCAACAGTGGATAAAATAATTCTCTACTTCCCACTTTCATTTCAAGGTATCAAAGCGTGTCTTCGGGTTATCATGACTTTGCAACAAGACTCACTTACTCAACTGATTTAACACGTCCACTCACTTTTCTAACAATGGCATGAAAACCATCCAAAGCCTTATTCTATACTCTTTAGTCCTACAGAATGACTGTTTTCCAACCTTCAAATTTAATAAACTGCACCCAGTTGACAACTAAAATGGAAATTAAGAAGCAATATTTATTATTACTGTTAAGGTAATAACTTCATACAAAAATATTACCAAAAAATCCTTCTGCAATATGTTATGCCACGTACCTGTCGTACAAGCGAAAACTGTGAGAAGGGCCTTTGTGGTCCTCTCGGACAGCCTTCAATTGGACAGCAGTAGTACTTCTGTGGTGTTTTCAAGTCTTTTCTTACTGCAGGATTTATTTTTCCATCCTGAAGAAGTAAAATAATATTATTTTTAAAGAAGCAAATATGTGGAATTAACAACAGAAGATACTATTTTCCATGTTCATTCCTTTGCCTGCCTTGACATGAGACCTTTAATGGACATTTTTGAGAGCTTCAGTGGACCATCGTATAATCTTCTGCAGAAGCAAAACTCATGGTAGATTCCACACCAAATCAGTCCTCTTTGTGACGTAACATGACAGTGATCAGAGCATTCCTGAGCCAGGTCAACAATTGCCTTAGTTTGCCTGACAAGCCGAGCTATATAGGAGCCTTGGCCTGGGCGATGTGTACTTACATCACCCGTTCCTTCGTTGATGTCCCACTGCAATTCATAATGTTTTCAATTCATATTTTTCTTCCCCTGCCCTGCATCCCGTTCCCTTTGACATGTAGAAAAAGGGGAAGAGCATGGGTTCGACAAAGCAATTTTATTATGACACAGCAAACAAGATAGATATGCTGGATTTCGTATCACAAAATCACAAGTCGAACACTTCCCAAGTGTCTAGGACTGTGAGATTTATTTTTGGATGATGCGTGCAGATCCCAGTAGGGTGGCCTTTTGCAGTTGGCAGATTGTAATTTTGTCAATGTCTAGTCTATTGTTTCCAAATGCCGGCTGAGATCTTTTGGCACGGCACCCAATGTGCCCATCACCACCGGGACCACCTGCACTGGTTTCTGCCAGAGTCTTTGAAGTTCAATCTTGAGGTCCTGATAGCGGCTGAGTTTTTCCTGTTGTTTTTCATCAATGCGACTGTCACCTGGGATGGCGACATCAATTATCCAAACCTTTTTCTTTTCCACAACTGTGATGTCTGGTGTGTTTTGTTCCAGAACTTTGTCAGTCTGGATTCGGAAGTCCCACAGTATCTTTGCATGCTCATTTTCCAATACTTTTGCAGGTTTGTGATCCCGAAATATATTATTATTATTATTATTATTATTATTATTATTATTATATAATATATAATAATATATAGGGTTAAAAAAGGTTTTCCCCTGACGTTAAGTCCAGTCATGACCGACTCTGGGGGTTGGTGCTCAGCTTCATTTCAAAGCCGGCGTTGTCTGTAGACACCTCCAAGGTCATGTGGCCAGCATGACTGCATGGAGTGCCGTTACCTTCCCGCTGGAGCGGTACCTATTGATCTACTCACATTTGCATGTTTTCGAACTGCTAGGTTGGCAGGAGCTGGGGCTAACAGCGGGCGCTCATTCCGCTCCCGGGATTTGAACCTGGGACCTTTCGGTCTGCAAGTTCAGCAGCTCAGCGCTTTAACACACTGTGCCACCACCAGGGGCCCATAATATTATGCTCACTATTATATTATGCTCATTCTCCAATACTTTTGCAGGTTTGTGATCCCAAAATATATTACCGTGTTTTCCCGAAAATAAGACAGTGTCTTATATTAATTTTTGCTCCCAAAGATGCTCTAGGTCTTATTTTCAGGGGATGTCTTATTTTTCCATGAAGAAGAATTCATATTTATTGTTGAACAAAAAAAATGAACATTTATTATATACTGTAAAGTAGTTGTCATCACAAACCAGCATAACCAGACAAACTGTGAATCCTATCAAGAATTTCTTGTTATGACCATTATTTCCATGTACAACACCCTATGGTACGTACATTTACTGATCCTGCATGCTCTGGTGTTTTGTTCGGTGGGCATGCTTCCAAACAAAAACTTTGCTAGGTCTTACTTTCGGGGGAGGCCTTATATTTAGCAATTCAGCAAAACCTCTACTAGGTCTTATTTTCTGGGGATGTCTTATTTTAGGGGAAACAGGGTATTATTATTATTATTATTATGTCAGGCCAGTTGTCTCACATCAGAAGCGACTTGCAGTTTCTCAAGTCGCTCTTGACCGCTTTTGAAAGACAGAGGACGAGGAGAAGCACAGGCCGCCAGGAAAGGCCTCGCGGGGAGTCCGGGCCAGGCTCACCTGAGGAGGCAGGAGGCGGTGGGCCTTGCTGAGGTGCATGCTGAGGGCCGGCGGGTTGGGCAGCACCTTTCCGCAGCCGGGCACCGAGCAGGGGATGTGGCTCCGCACGGCCCGGGAGAGCTCCGCCACCGAGGGCCTCACGATATCCAACGGCGAGGAGGCGGAGGAGGAAGGCGGCTCTCCGCGGCGAGGAGGCCGGCCCAGCCCCACGCCCCTCCGCGACAGGCTCCGCGCCGCCGCCGCCATCTTCCTCCCGGAAGCGCCCGGAACCAAGCGTCGCAGCACTTCCGTTTGGCTGAAGAAGCCAGCCGGCGGCAGGGACAACCCACTCATGCATATTCATGACCCGGCGACTGCCACAGGACACGCCCCCTGACTCTCTCCACTATGCAGTAGGCCAGGCATGGGCAAACTTGGGCCTTCCCTCCAGGTGTTTTGGACTTCCAACTCCACCATTCCTGACAGCCTCAGGCCCCTTCCTTTTCCCCCTCAGCCGCTTAAACTGTATAAAATCCACACTGAACTGGATTACATGGCAATGTAGACTCCCATAATCCAATTCAAAGCAGATATTGTGGATTATCTGCTTTTATATTCTGGATTATATTGTCGTGTCCCGAGTCTACATTGCCATACAATCTAGTTCAAGTCTGCACTGCCATATAATCCAGTTCAAAGTAGATAATCTGGATTGTATACAGCTGTGTAGGAGCCTGGAAGAAGTATTTAAAATGCATATTAAACCTGATTTAAATGCAGTTTTGCATAGGTTTTAATGGTTTGAACGGTTTCCAGAGCCCCTTGTTTAATTCTACTTCAACGTTTCGATATTTTACGTTTTACGCTGTATATTGCTTTTAGCACCAATCGCCACTTTTAAGAGAGAAAAGCAGGATATAATAATAACCATTATAGATTTTCAAAAAATATCCACATAGAATTACAGTAGAATCTCGCTTATTCAACATAAACGGGCCGGCAGAACGTTGGATAAGCGAATATGTTGGATAATGAGAGATTAAGGAAAAGCCTATTCAACATCAAATTAGGTTATGATTTTACAAATTAAGCACCAAAACATCATGTTATACAACAAATTTGACAGAAAAAGTAGTTCAATACGCAGTAATGCTATGTAGTAATTACTGTATTTACGAATTTAGCACCAAAATATCATGATGTATTGAAAACATTGACTACAAAAATGTGTTGGATAATCCAAAACGTTGGATAAGCGAGTGTTGGATAAGTGAGACTCTACTGTAATATAATTGCTACTATTCTTATTTTAATCTGTTCATACACCCCTTCTCCTGATAATGGAACTCAAAGTAGCTAACAGTACATTAAAACAAGTTGAAAACACAAATCCAGTAACACCAGACATAGGAATGAACATTTTGGCACTGAGATAAATGGATGGATAAAATACTAATCTATCCATCCCATTTTAAATCCAGCCTCAGATACATAGGCTGCTTGGATTAGGAACTTGACCATGGACTGCATTTTCCAGATCAGAAGTTATAGCTTCAAGGCAGGAAGCAGAGGAGCTCCTTCATTTGGTTGCCAGAACACACAGGATGGACGACAAATATGCAGTTCGGACACATTGGTCCTTCCACACTGGACTATTGTACTCTGACTTGACTTGAATTGCATGGGAAAATACTATGAACTTCTGCAATTCAGGGAAGGGCACCAAGTAAAAATAGGAGTACGTTTGGGAGTAAAAAATAATATAAGACATTGTCTTATTTTTGGGGAAACACGATATAATTGGTAAGGATTTGGTCCAAAAAAGATGATCCCCTTGTTGCCTCCTCCACTTGCTGAAAAATGAAACTGTCTCCAAGGCAAAAATTTGGGCCCTTCCACACTGCCATATAACCCAGAATATCAAGGCAGATAATCCATAATGCCTGCTTTGAACTGGGTTATCTGAATCCACACTGCCACGTAACGGAGCTCAAAACAGAAAATGTGGGATTTTATTCAGCTGTGTGTGTGGAGCCTTAGTTTCCTGGTAGCGTTTGACCTCCAATAAATATCAAGTGGTTGAAGTCTCCCATTACCTCTAAATCTCCCCCTTTTAAAAAAACTGTTCTAAGAATTTATCATCCAAATGTTTGGTCTCTCTTGGAGATCTGTAATAGACTTATACAATGATGTAACCGTTGCTGCCCTTCCTTTAATTTAACCAAAAGCTCTCAATCTGTTTTCTGTAATTTTAAGTCATGGTTTCCTCACAAATATACACATCCTTGACGCAAGTTGATGCTCTTCCCCTTTTGGCCTCCAGTTTGGCCTCTTTCTCTGGGAGAGATATATATTTTTGTTATTGCATTCCAGTCATGAGTCTCAAGCTGGGTTCAATGATCTTTGCATACCTCAAATACATCTTGTTTTTCATGCATTCCTTGGAGGAATATCAATATGAAATAATGTTGTGGAAGAAACCTCATGAACAAACCATTTATTTATTTATGGGCCCGGGCTGTGGCGCAGGCGGGAGAACAAGCCAGCTGCAATTAACTGCAATGAATCACTCTGACCAGGAGGTCATGAGTTCGAGGCCCGCTCGAAGCCTATGTTTGTCTTGTCTTTGTTCTATGTTAAAAGGCATTGAATGTTTGCCTATATGTGTAATGTGATCCGCCCTGAGTCCCCTTCGGGGTGAGAAGGGCGGAATATAAATGCTGTAAATAAATAAATATATGTACAGATGAGAAGATATTTACAAGTTGATCAATTGTCTGAATAATAGAATGTATACACTACTAAAAACAGCAATGAAGTAATGAAAACAAATAGCCAGACACATTGCAGTGTCATGATTTCAAAGTACATATAATGCAATAAATAGTTAAAATGAATACTTTCCACTAAAATTCAAGTTCATTTATTTGGCTGAATAAAATCCCTTTTTGTCCTTTATTTTTGAACGGTTAAATATAAGACCAGGGAAATATTTTACTCTCCAAAATATATAACCTTCCAACCTCATTTAGATATCAAATTTGTGTTGTCAAATGCTTTCCTGGCCAGAATCAATGGGTTGCTGTGAGTTTTCTGGGCTGTATGGCCATAGGAAAAAAATGCTTCTGAAACATGGCCATACAGCCCAGAAAACACACAGCAACTATCAAATTTCTATTCACTAAAGGCATACATCTCTTTAAAGTGGTTGTAACAGTATAGTGATGCCAACATGTTCATTCTTTACAGTGTGTGCTGAATATGGATACATATTTTTTGTCTGAAAATAGCTTTTTCAAACTTTGATAACATCTTAATGGTAAAAGTATTATCCCAGATTCAGCACAATTACATAGCACACACTCCAAATTCTGCATATCGTATCTATTTAATCTGATGCAAAACTGTAGACTTAACTGTGTGACTAAAAAGCTTTATACAAGCTAATGGTTAAAAATAGTCAAGAGTGCTCATAAAATGTAATTTATTTATTATTTCATAAGCAAAAAACTACACCCAACATTTATCAGCTTTAATTACCAGCAGGCCTAAGTATGACCATATATTTTCACAACTGAAGACTGCATCATGTTGAATAAAGTTGTAATACTGTATTAAAAATGAGAATTCAACTAGCTGAGACCAAGCAAGTGCCCCAAAGGTAATATGACAACCGATTCCTCAGTTTCATAAAGTTTGACCTTATGGCCTACCACAGAAGATTGCTTTTGATTATTACAGAAGCAATGTAGAAAAAGTTCGGCCAGAGATTGTACCAGATAGATACACCAAAACATGTCACAGAGTCAAAGAAGTTTAGATAACCTACCAATTTGACCATTGTTCTACTGTAACAGGATGCAATGAACAGTGGAGAACTCAGCGTAGATTCTGTGTCATTTCCCTTTAGTCAAATCATAATCCATGAAAATGGCTAGATGAGTTTTTTGTCTACTTGTAAATACGTCCCTGACCAGGAGAGTTCTTTGAATGTGCACCTTCTCTCTCTCGGATATTAAAATGGTTCCTGGCTTTTTGTGTGATGCAAGTAAGTAACGGGGAGAGTGGAGCATCTGCTATCCCTAAGATAGGAGACAAAACCAAACCGCACCATTAGAACAAATTGTCAATGTACAAATTCTATTATTTGTTTATAGAACTGACATTTTCATATACTTCAGGAAGAAATTCAGAGCCTAGCAGTGCTTGCTTTTTCAGTGTCATAAAACAGATTCGACTCTGCCACTAGTACAGCTGAAAGTATTTCGATTTTACTTTGAACTCCTATAATGCTCTAAAATATTTTGCTCATTGGCACATTGGTTTTGAGTTTGTTTAAAAGTGATATGGAAAACTGGTTTGCCTTACTATGAAACAGATTTTTTGTTGGCACACAGGACTAGTTTCAAAAATATATTGGCCTTCTAATCTCACCAGTCTCCCTTTCTATGAAATGGTTGCTTTTGTTACAACAGTAAAAATTGCAATTGTCCACCCTCAACTGCAGCCCTTTTTGTTTCAAACAACCCTGACACAGTTGTTTAATATCCCAAACCCCCAAATGGGTACTCAGGTCCCCTCCCGCAAAATTCCCCGCCCCTTCTATACGGGAATGATACAAGTGATTGTGCTTGAATTTTGCTACTTCTGGAATACTTACCAGCTGGTGCTAGGGATCGTAAGGCTTCTAAAAGATGAGGACTGGAAAACTTGACCGTACATCTAAATGGTTCTATATTAGGCAAGATGTCATTTATTAGATCGCCTCTGAATGTTGTCTTAAGCTGTAAACCATAACAATCAAGAGGTTAAAAAAGCCCTTCGCGTCTAAATTGTTGACAGTTGGAAATCATAACACTTTCCTTTTTTGAACAACACATTGTAACTGATTTTTAATTTATGACGACTTAGAATTCCTTTCTGAAATATCTAGTCCCTTACTATTTTGTTATAGATGACAACACATTCATCTGCACATTTGAAAAATAAGTCATATTTTGATATATGCCTTGCTAGGCCTGGTTTGGGGAGAAATAGTCCAATATATTTTTAGCATCTTTTTAATTTTTATTTGTATTTTTAAAGGGTGGGGGAGGTTGGGGGGAGGAGGTCTTAAATGTTGTATTTTTGAAAACCTAATATATATTTTTAACAAAATCAACAGTTATATTTTATCATCTTATTTATATGACTGTTTTGTGAAGGCCACTCATAACCCTGTATTGGCATGTGGTAAAGATGCACATTTATCTCACCTCTTTATTTTCTTGGTTTAATGTTTTGATTAGATTTTACATGCTGAAATGCTATATGGTGAATTAAAGGGAAATTGGAATCTATATTTTTATCTGAAGCCTGCTTTTTTAACACAAATAGTAAGGAACATGGCTTGTATTTGTACCCTTCAACCTTCTTAAAGGCAATGAGTACAATAAGTGGAAAGGCAAGGAAGGTAAAGGGTGCCGCCTTGTGGTAGACAAGCACCTAAGATTAATACATTATTTTGTTTACAAAAAAGAACCCCCCATAACATTGTTGCAATTCTGAATGTTGTTTGTCTTGCAGTTAGGTTCATGTTTTAATTTACAGATCCAAATCCTTGCTGGCTGATGGTTACAGAAAAAAACCTGGAAAGTTATTTTAGCTTTGGACTTGTTTTATCTACTGAGATAGGACAAATAGTTTCCATTCATCACTTGCATGGTATTTCACCATTTTAAATGCAGAGAAGCTCTGCGCGCACAATGAGGAATCTGTATTGCATCCAACTAATATCTGGCACATGGAAGCAAAAGAAGCAGCACTGTGCTCAGATTTGGAATGGAATCTCAAGAATGCTACATATTGAAGGAATGTATCATTAGAAATCACACACATCCGGAAAAGACTGCATTGGTTCTTGGTATTCTGAGGAAGCGTAGGCTGATGACAGCCAGAGTGTAAATGGCGAAAGATTTGGAAAACAACTGAACGCATTAGAGGACACAATCATGCAGAGAAGAGAGCAAGGAAGGCCTCTGCTGCACCTCAATTGCTACCAAATTCAAAACCTCTGCCTTGGTGAGCAGGTTGCTCAAACCAATGGAATCTTGCAGGGATCAAGAGGCAAGGCACATGGAAAGAAGGCATAAAGAACATAACAAAACTATCCAAAGCAAATATATGTACAAATATACATAACCAATTTTTTACCCGATATTGTGCAAACTCTAGTTTTGGTTGAGGACCATCACCAAAGGTTTCTCGATCAATCCTTTGAATTCTTTCCTTTTCATGCTTATCTTCCCGAATTATCCTTGGATCCACTGGAAAACAAAGAATCTCTTAAGCTCCCAACTAAACCATACCTGTCAAAGTAACATGCATGGTTGAAAGGCTTCATCTGCTGGATGTCTTACTGTGCATGCACGCAGGAGATATGTCCTGACTCTGGTCCACCCATTATGGGTGATGGCAAACACCCTTAATATTAGAAGAAATGGTTTTGATTTAAAACTATGTATCATAAGTCAGTATAGATACCATTTTCCAGATTGCTGTTTTTTTCTTGGAGAGGTTGTAGGTGATGGGTTGGAAAGCTCTAAGGAAGCAAGGAGAAAAGAACATTCATTTAGTATATTTTCATCCATATAATCAGTAAAAACAAGCTTTCCAGATTCACAACTCAGTGTGTTTTACAAACAGTTGTGAAATGCATTCTGGTTTCTTTGAGACCAACAGGAAGCTAGTCACAACCAGGTTTGAAGGAATATGTCTCAATTACGTACAACTCACGCTTCCATTCAGAGGGTTTTTTTTCATGTTAGGAGCGACTTGAGAAACTGCAAGTCGCTTCTGGTATAAGAGAATTGGCGGTCTGCCCAAGGGATGCGTGGATGTTTTTACCATCCTGGTGGGAGGCTTCTCTCATGTCCCTGCATGGAGCTAGAGCTGATAAAGGGAGCTCATCCGCGCTCTCCCTGGGTTGGATTCGAAGCAGCAACCTTCAGGTCAGCAACCCAACCTTCAAGTAATCCGTCCTGCTGGCACAAGGGTTTAACCCAGTGCACCACTGGGGGCTTTTCATTCAGAGGTGAGAAAAGTGCAGCATCAACTCCCTTTCATGGCCTCATTCCTGCTTCCCAATAGCTGCTACCAGCCTGCACAGAAACCAGAACTGACTTTTTGTCACCTCCAAGTTGCTGGTTATGCATCAGAGCAGCCCAGCTGAGGAAAAAGGATAGTTTCTCCTATGCCACAGTTGCCTATTCCTTCCATATTCACTTGCCTACTCACTGCATTGAAAAACTTCCCACTACCTACTAACCACCAGGTCTCAGGAGGGACCTTTGTTATGAAGATCTGGAATCCTGAGTTCCTGGGTGAGAGAAAATGTGCATGCATTCCATTCGAGAGCACATACTTATTTTTTTCCCTAGTCCAACCAAGTTGCAAACAGCCCCTTTCCCAGATCTGAACTGCATCTCAATGCCTTTCCCTCCCCAGTGGTATGTGGCAGGTGCTAAGTCATGGAGGAATATGGAGCTCTATATTCAGAGGAATTTCGTCAGGATGCCCGATTTCTGACTTATGCAAGGAATTGTGAGAATTGGCCTAGTTCCTAATGTCTAGGCATGCCCCAATTCCACCAGCAAGCCAAATTTACTACCATATTACATTACGATATAGTTGCCACTGCAGAACAGTTACACCTCCGTTTTTGGGGTCCCCAAACGGGTTTTTCTCCTTTCCTCAGATAAACATTGCAGGCATTTATAAAACTGAGGAACTCCCTTTTCCCCTCAGTGAAAGTTTAAACGAATACCGAGCTCTCTCTCTTTCCTCTTCATCTCAAGGATAAGACAGGTTTTTTTTTTAAAAGCAACAAACCCAGAATGCAATAAATAGAAGGCACCAACTGTATTTCATTGCATAATAGTTGGACCCCCTTTTTTCCAACCAGGGAATAGAAAGTGTGACTATTATGCAATGAAATATGTTATTTGTCTTTTAATTAAGTGTTGAGAAATATTTCCAGAACACCAGATGTTTGGAAATCGGCCTAGTGTTACCTTATTACAAGATTGTCCTGCTCTACAGTACTATGGCACAGTGTCTTGGAAGAAGGCATTTTCAAACCTGCTTGGAGGTTTTGAGGCAATCCCAAAACAAGAATCCCAAGATTTGGTTTAGAACAGTTACAAACATCTCACCTTGCTACATCGCTTAAATACAATATCTTTAAGGGAATCTAAACAACGGCTTCGGAGGTCCATTTCATGGATATCACTGTAATTTGCAGCAACCAGCAGTGCCTTCAAATGAAAATGGAGGTAGTTTTATTTTAATTTAATGTTGAAAGACTATTATCATTCTATTTCATTACATTCCTTTTTTAGAATTATCATTTGATTTAATTCAATAACACATATGTAATTACATATGTAATGTAACCCTAAATGCATGTAATAAATAATATATAATATGTAAATTCTCAAAAATAAAAATCACAGCGGAATAAACAAACCAAAACTTCTATTGTCATTCATTCACTTTTGTTCAGAATGTACCTTAAGACTGACAGAGCATGAAACATAAAGGCCAAGTACATTTACCTGAAAAAGCAGAGGCATGGAGCTTTTATTTATAGATTTACAGATGAAGACATAAGGAGTCTGTGAGTGGTAAACAACATAACTTGGCTTGTACTGGTTTGGTTTTCTATACTGTGCTCCCCATGCAACTCGAATCCATATTGAATTATCTTCAAATTCTTTAAAAGTGATAGTTACCTGATTTAGAAATAAAGGAGAAATCCACATTATTATGCTGGCAATATAATCAAATATCTAATACAGCAAGCACATCATAGTTAAAAGCGTGTGTCAAGTGATTATTAGTTTTTATAGATGTATTACAAGAGAAACAAATACACTGCAAAGGACTTTTCTACACTATCCTTATAGTATATCCAATGATCTTTCCTCAATATGATAATAAAATGTGCAATAATAAAATGGCTTGTAAACCTGTCAGAATTCGAGACCAAAAACATTTTAAAATTTCTTAGTGGAATGACACCTTTCTTTCTTGTAATTCTAAATTGCTTTATATTTCATTATTTTAATATGGTAGAATAATAAGTAAAATGTCTCCACTTTAGAAAACTATACACAATTACATTGTTCTTACATTTTTGAAGGATGACCGAAGGCTTTCTTCAAACTTCTTTGTAAAATTTGCCAAGTCAAAAAAGTCATTTTCATCACCTGCCAAATAAAGTAGATCTTTTGGATTTAAAGAAACAAAGGAGGGCCCATTAATTCTCTGTCAGTTTCGGAAGACATGTAATACATTCATGGGAACAATCTTACCAATTTCAGGATGTTCATTCGAAAGATTGCTAAGAATGAAGTTTCAGAGTCTTGTGGCAATTTAAAGGCATATTATATTTAAAAAATTATAAAGTAAAAAATAAAAATCTATGAAATCTTTGGCATAATACATACATTAACCAATATTTAAAGTGCCACAAAACTAACATGACAATCCCTCCAGATATTAAAGAAATTATTATCTTAAGAAATGGAGCAAGAACACATACCTTAACTGATAAGCTTTATTAACACACTGAATTTACTTAAAACAGGTAATTGTTTCCCCATTCTTGATTTGCCTTAAATTAGAAAACAACCTGATTTTCTGGTTTATAATTTGCTGCAAATTTTGAATATTGCAAAACAGTCAAATATCTACAGAGAAAACTAATTTGTGATTTAGTATTCTTGTACAGATAAGCAAAGTTGAAAAAGCTATACAAAGGCAGACAAAATGTACACAAGTAAATGATTATTCTTTTAATATCGCATTTGTCTAACATCAAATTTGACTAGATATTAAGACATGAATTAGATGTTTTAACTTTTACTGTCTAAGCCCTTTTCTACAGAAATCCCATTATCAGAGATAAGAAGAAACTGTATATTTGAAGCAGAAGTTAACACAACTTAAAACAGCAGAAAATACATTTCTAGCACCCATGATTCTAAGATGCACCCCATTTTCACAGATGTTTATATGGGTGTAGGAGAAGTGCATCTTAATATCAAGGAAATACAGTACTTGTAAATATGTATAAAATAATACAATTGCTAACATTTTCAGATAACTGTAACTTACCTTCTTCTCTGATCATCTGATACACATCCCAGAGCATTTTGTCCCGATAGGTGTAGCTGTCTGAGGAAGAATGTTTTATAAGTACAGAATGACTGTTAACTGAGTTTAGATTCATGAGCCAGCAACTCCTATCTATAGAATGAAGGAATTCTAGGAAGTTTCCACAGTACCCCTTTTGCTGATTGTTATTATTGGAAAGATGGTCAATTTAGATATTACTTGGAACTGGTCTCTATGTTCTCATCACATCAAACAGGAGTCAACCACACATGGTCTGTGGTTCATGTACAGCCCTTTCAGGCTTTGTGGCTTCTGTGCCTGGTGGATAGGTTTTAAAATCAGATTTGGGGGCTGAGGTGGTTTTGAAAATAGGCCACATGATAATGTTTCAAATTAGACAATTGTACCCTGAAGATTGGCTATTAAACAGTGGGTAGGGGAGGCAGACTCCCCATCTACCTCTACAAGTTGCAAATGTTGTAGAACAACGAAACCTGTCCACAGATTATTAGATTTTTCTAATAATATTTTTGTCAGCACTCTGTTCTCTTCAGAGATAAGCCTCACCACTGTTGTATCACCTGCAAATTTTGTAATGATATTGTTCGGACAGATGGGGATATGGATTGATATATTTACACTTGAAAAATGTACCGTTTCAAAGTACATAAAAATTAAACGTAAGAACAAACCTACAGAACCTATCTTGTCTGTAACCTTGAGACTGCTAGGCACATAGAGGCAAATTGCCAAATGAAGATGTTTCACTGGCAGAATCTATGAAGAATCAAACACATGCAAACTTGATACTAAACTGCAAGCAAATATTTACAAAAGTATTCTAAAATAAGAAAAGCAAACCAATAAGGACTGATTTCTTGATTATTTCAACTACTCTTGAGAGTTTTGAGGACATATGTTTGAAAGGAAATTAATATGTGATGAAAGAAAAACTCTTATTACTCTTTTAAAGACTAACTAGCGTTATTTTCCAGACGTTTTTGTGGACTGCAGCCCAATTCATCAGATGCAGGCCGCTGTAGACATTTCTCTGAAAATTTGAACAGGTGCTCATTTTTCCGTGAGCTTTCACAAATAGCAGCAATGTGAAAATGAACCAAAATTTTGGCTCTTTGAAAGGATTAACTTTATCTAAGTTACACAAACACTAAAACATATATTTGCAAAACATGGATGAGTAGAACAATACTCTTCTTCACACTTGTGTAGGAGAAAGTTTAATTAAACAGGGAATTTTCTTCTCCATAAAAAGAATGGGCTAGAAAGAGAATTGCTTTTCTTATCTAATTGGGGATAACTTTATGGCCTTAATGTAACCATTGATTTAGTCTTGCTCACATAATACATATAACCAATGAAGGTTGTTGAAATATATCCCATCATTTGCCAAAAAAGCAGACGTCTGGGTTCAGTACAGTTATGCAATGAAATAAATGTGCCAAAACTTTAAAGGAGAATTGGAAGAAGTCCACAATATTATATTCTTTAAAAAGCGAGTCTGGTTTCTTTCTAGATACAATTATATAATTTAAAAAACAAATATAAACAATATCACAAAAAGTTCTGAGACTTTAACTGAAACATAACTGATTTACTTAATAAAAGTAAAATGTTTCTCTTTATAAAAACCAGCAACTATATATCCACATATCAATACTTACAAATCATGTCAAGATCGGCTGCATGCGTGATAGTTGCACAGTTTTCCTTCAAGAGAATGTGAAACAATGTATTAATTCATGTTAAAACAATACTGAGGAAGCTAATAAAACAGGAATTCTAAAAGGAATGAGAGATTCTGAATATTGTTTGAATGAAATTGCTAGGAATTTATATCCCACTGTTATCTTTGGAAGCTGAGATCCAAAGTGGCTCACAACCTTTTTATAATTTAAAACACAAAAATATTAAAATTGCATTAACATTGGTATGGCATGAGAAGAACAGCAAGGAGTGAATGGGCCATTCTGGATTACCTGGGGAGGGAATTCCAGAGTTGAGGGGCAGTTACTGGAAAGGTCCTCTCCAGTGTCCCCACAACCATGCTTGGGATTACCACAATGGGTATCATAATGGGCTGCCTTTCTGGGATGTTTAACAATGGCAACGGTCTTTCTTGATAGGATGTACTCAGGTGCTTTTGGGAAGATCCTGTTTGACATCCTGCACATTGGTCTGTGGCATCCCTAGTTCAGTTTTGTCCCCTTTGCTAGGAGAGGTTGCTGGAGGCTTGTAGTTCAATGTCATCAGTAGGTCAATGACGTTTTCCCTCTCCTTTCCATTTACAGTAATTACAAAAAAATTAAAGCTGCACCCATTCTCTGCAAACATTGATGGCTTTTCCACTAAAGACACAATAGATTTCTGTATCAAGAAACCACTTAACATTTAGCTTCTATCATATGTATTATGATGCAATATTTCAAACTATCGGAATTTAAGACCCATCTCTTCCGGCAAGCCTATCCAGTCAACTTCTAATCATACTATTGCTGCCATATGATTTTTGTACCCCGTGTTTGGTATGCTTTTATGATGTGTTTTTATCTATGTATTTTATTGTATACGTTTTATTCAATGTTCATGTTTTGACTTTGTTGTACCTCACCTCAGGCCATTAGGAGAGGCGGGTAACAAATAAAATGTATTATTAGTATTATTACTCTGGATCTAGCAAAAGGATTGGAACAGGCCAATTAGAGTTACTCCACATTCATCAATTTTACTACATGAGAAAAAATGTAGGAACTACAGGAGAAAGGTTAAAGTACCGTATTTACTTGAGTTTAATGTGCAATTGAATCTAATGCACACTTCAATTTTTGAAACCCTGAAACCAAATAAAGTATTTGCTGCTAAATGTAATGTGCAGTGGCAAAAAGTGCACATTTTGTAATTTGGCCCAAAGAGGTGTGTATTACTGTTTGCTTAGAATTCCTTCTTTAAAAAAACAAAAGTATTAGGTCATCAAAACTTCTAACAATAGAAAAGAAAATCTTGCGTTCACCTATGCTATAGAATGAATCCATTTTAACTGCTTTGGTTCAGTGCTATGGAATCATGGGAGCTGTAGTTTTTCATAGTCTAGACTCAGAGCCTTCTCTGCCAAAGAATGCTGATGCCTCATCAAACTACAAATCCCAGCATTGAACCTGGCAATTAACTTTCAGTTGTCGTCCCTCAAAGAAGAGCTCCAGGTGCTCCTGAAGCAGCTTCACCTTTTGCTTTAGCTCAGCACTAAGATACCGTATCACTCAAATTTAATGCAGACCTTAATTTTGGTGAAGTACTTCAGTCCAAAATGGTGAGCAGTAGATTCAAGTAAATAAGGTAAATTGGTTCCAGTTTAACTTAAAGGAATGAGCATGGTTATTAAGACATACTAAAATAATACATATCTAAAATGTAGGGCACAAATAAGATTGTTTATGAGGCTGCATAAATATGAAAAAAAAATCAATGCCTTTTATGCACTATTTTGAAATAAGATTATTGCCAAATTATTTGGAGAGGTTTCACACAAAAAATCTTTCTAGATCAGGTATGGGCAACCTTGGGCCCTCCAGGTGTTATGGACTTCAACTCCCACAATTATGGGAGTTGAAATCCAAAACACCTGGAGGGTTGAAGTTTACCTGTGCCTGTTCTAGACCTTGTTCTCACCTGACAGAGTTCAACAACTTCTCTGGATATATCTTCCTTCTTCTGATTCGTGTTTAAAGACTGAAGCTGGGAGTCGGACAGAAACTTCCACCTGGTCAACATTGTTCTGGTTTCTGAACGCGGGATTCGCAACACCGTTCTCCGAATATATTCTGCGACTGTCACATCCATAATGAAGACCCTTCAAAAATAACACAGGGCTTGCATTCTGGAATACTTTTGATCTCAGAGCCAAAACAGGGAACACGATTCCTTTGATAAGTGTTCATTGGGCAGACATTTCAAAATAAGCTGCCACCTATTTGTAAAACAGTGGAGGCCTTTTTAATTTAAGGCAACGGCAGCACATTATCAAGGAAATATGAGGCTGGATCTACAATCCCATACAATCCAGATTATCTGCTTTGAACTGGATTATATGAGTCTACACTGCCATATAATCTGGTTCAAATAAAATAATCTGGATTTTATATGGCAGTGTGGATGGGACCTGAAAGCTGTCAAAAGAGACAGACAAACCTATCTTTACACTAAAGCTGTATAACTTTCAATTGTTTATTGGCAGGAGGTTCTATTCTATAGAGTGCACTGTGTAGTTAAGTATCAAAATATAAAAAGATCAATTTTCTTACCAATGAAAATGTATAGCAAAGGAGGCTACAGGTTTTTAGCTATGAATAGGTTTTAATTGTTTATTTTTAATGCCATTAATTAAATTAAAATTTAATTTAACTGTATATTTTGAGATTTTAAATTGTATTGAATTGGTTTTATTGTAAGTCATTTTGAGTCTTTTTTAGAGGGTATAAGTAGTAGTAGTAGTAATACTACAGGTCTTATAAAATGACAAGGAGCTAATTTATGCCCTTACAATACGCTCCATGAATGTAACCAGTCAGTATTTATTTGCTTTTATACTAAAAACCTTTATCTCTGCTACTAGGACCTTATTTCTCTCCAGTTGACTAGAAGTGTAATTAAAAGCAACCCTACAAATAGCATTGCATGTAAGTCAGAGTTTGGAAGTACAGTAGTCTCGCACTTATCCAAAATAAACGGGCCGGCAAAACGTTGGATAAGTGAATATGTTGGATAATAAGGAGAGATTAAGAAGAAGCCTATTAAACATCAAATTAAGTTATAATTTTACAAATTAAGCACCAAAACATCATGTTATACAACAAATTTGACAGAAAAAGTAGTTCAATAGGCAGTAATGCTACGTAGTAATTACTTATTTACTAATTTAGAACCAAAATATCACGATGTATTGAAAACATTGACTACAAAAATGCGTTGGATAATCCAGAACGTTGGATAAGTGAGACTCTACTGTACTGCAAATAAATAAATAAATAATACAAATAATTCGAGTCAAACTGCATTAATTGGGCCCGGGCTGTGGCGCAGGCGGGAGAGCAAGCCAGCTGCAATTAACTGCAATGAATCACTCTGACCAGGAGGTCATGAGTTCGAGGCCCGCTCGGAGCCTATGTTTGTTTGTCTTTGTTCTATGTTAAAAGGCATTGAATGTTTGCCTATATGTGTAATGTGATCCGCCCCGAGTCCCCTTCGGGGTGAGAAGGGCGGAATATAAATACTGTAAATAAATCTATATATATAAAAGAGTGATGGCATCACGGCGACCAACAAAACAACAAAACTACAGGCCCCCCCAACCTCAAAATTTGACAACACAACCCATCATCCACGCCTCTAGGTTGATACAACAAAAAGAAAAGAAAAGTAAAGTCCTAATTAGAGGGAAAGGAATAATTGTTTTTATCCAATTGCTGCCAGTTAGAGGACTAATCTCTGCCCACTTGGTCTCCTAGCAACCCACTCAGCCCAGGGGACAGGCAGAGTTAGGCCTCACTTAGGCCTCTTCCACACTGCCCATAAAATACAGATTATCTGATTTTAACTGGATTATATGGCAGTGTAAACTCAAGGCCCTTCCACACAGCTATATAACCCATTTATAATGGACTTAATGTCAGGGGGAAACCTTTACCTTTTACCTTAACTACCACCAATTCCTCAATACTTTATTTTCCATACCACCATACTTCGCCACAGCAACGCGTGGCCGGGCACAGCTAGTAATAAATAAATTAATTCGAGTCGAACCCACATATTTCATCCTTATCTGGAAAAGCAAACATTCCACTTCGACTCTGACAGGAATTCAGCACAACTCGAACGCGCTAAATACGCCATTCCCTTCTCTCCGTTATTCTTCAGCGGCCTGTCATGGTTTGCGAGATGGTTTTAACGTTTTCTACGCTGCTGAGGTGATTGTTTAAATTTCTATTCAATGGGAATTATACAGGAAATGGCGGCTCCTGAGGCGAAACGGCATCCAAGCCTACTCACTTCACGGGCGGATTCTGCCGCGGGCTCTCCCTCGGCCGCTTCTTCGCCATCTTCGTTCTTTTTTGGCCGTTGCCGCTTCGGCTTTGAATCACCCAATCAGCGGGCGCGCTCCCAACCAGCCAATCAGCACTAAGAGCGGGGGAGGAGAGAGAGTGTGAGAGACAGGGCTCTGTTGGCGCCTGCGCAGTACTGGCTCTGAAAATGATGGCAGCAAGCCTTTCCCCTCCTTTTTTCGGAACATAACAAGTTCCGGTCGCGTAAGCTTTGCTTCCGGGTGATGCTCTTCCTGTGTTCGTTCCCCCCCCCGCCCCCGAGTAGTTTTGTCAAACTTAGATTTTGGAAAGAAAAAAATCTGTTGCTGTTTTGATGAGCGAGGAATTAAGAGAGGATTGGTAAGTACTGTAATATCATTATTGGGTTGCTGTGAGTTTTATGGGCTGTATGGCTATGTTCCAGAAGCATTCTCTCCTGACGTTTCTCCCACATCTATGGTAGGCATCCTCAGAGGTAGTGAGGTCTGTTGGAAACTTGGCAAGTGAAGTTTATATACAGTAGAGTCTCACTTATCCAACATAAACGGGCCGGCAGAATGTTGGATAAGCAAATATGTTGGATAATAAGGAGGCATTAAGGAAAAGCCTATTAAACATCAAATAAGGTTATGATTTTACAAATTAAGCACCAAAACATCATGTTAGACAACAAATTTGGCAGAAAAGGTAGTTCTATACACAGTAATGCTATGTAGTAATTACTGTATTTATGAATTTAGCACCAAAATATCACGATATATTGAAAACATTGACTCCAAAAATGCGTTGGATAATCCAGAATGTTGGATAAGCGAGTGTTGGATAAGTGAGACTCTACTGTATCTGTGGTATAATGTCCAGGGTGGGAAAAAGAACTCTCATCTTTCCACCATGTCTCCTGTATTAATTTAATGATATAATAATATATAATAATATTATACTATACTAATATTAAAATATATTGTATATTGTATATATTGTATGGGTTTCCTCCATATTTTATTTAGCCATTGAAGGAAAGGTCTGTTTCTTTCACAGTATGATCTGAGATCAGTTAGTACAGAAATGAACATTTGAATGAATTAGACTGCGTCAAAGTCGTCACCATTGGTTTATAGTGAAAGTCTTGTCATTGTATAGATTTCATGGTTCATAATTGGCTATTCACGTTTTTTTTTTTCATTCTGTCATTCTTTGGGAGAAAATTAGATGAGCCATGAATTCAGATGACTATATGTCTTGGAGTGGATGTCGTATCCTTTCCTCCTGTTCGTGTTTAAGAGCAATTTTATTTCCATTTTAGTTATGTTCCTTTTATGCATAAAAAGCATACTTAACATATCAGGCTCTGTTTATATAGTTTTAGTTATGAGTATTCTACACCTTTCAGGAAATAATCAGTTTAAAAGAAGGGAAACTCCCTTGTGGAAAAGTGTACATTCACCTTCCACGCCTTGGGCTATATTCATTTTGGAAAAATAAGCTGAGAGACAGTGACTACTCTCAGTGATTTGTGTGACTGAGCAAGGATTTGTACTTTGGTTTTTTTTTATCCTACTTCATCATATAATGTAGGAAAAGTAACATATTGTTTTCTAAATCTTATGGGCAACTGGTTCCATATTAGCCATGGTAACAGAGACAGATGGGAGTTGTAATCCAAAATACCTGGACTTCACCAGGTTTTCCATCCCTACATTGTACCATGTAGATTTCAAAATGTGACAGCAACAAGCAGTAAAAGTTGCCTGAATTTTAGGATAATGGATAGTCTAAAGCAGTGATGTCAAACTTGTGGCCTCCAAATGTTTTGATTTTCAGCTCCCAGAATTCTTAACCATTGGACATGCTAGCTAGGGCTTCTGGGAATTAAGAGTTCCAAATGCCTGGAAGGCCACAAATTGGATACCTCTGGTCCAAACTATTATAGAATGGGGACTAAATTTAATCATTTACTTCTAAGCTCTGCTTCTAATAATGCTCTCTTTCATAAAACACATCTCAAAGGGAATTCTGAGTAATATGAAGTGTATTCTAATACTAACAGGTGGCAGACTTCTGGTTTTCTCCATGTGTTCTCTTTAACTCACGATGCACCCAGATTTGTCTCCTCATCTCCATAGTGAAGAATGCAACATGGTCATTCGTCTTCTCAAGGAGTGCCACAAAGAGGTAAGAGTTATGATTGATCCCCAAAGCCTCTCTCAAGTGTCTCTTGAATTTTTATCCTCATGTTCCTAAAATCAGATGAGAGAGTCTTCAGATGGTAGTAGTGAGAGATCTACAAGACAAGGTTGTCCTCAACTGCTACAGAGGGCATATTTGGTTACAAGTGGATAAATGAAGCTGTGGATACTGTTTGTATTGGTTTTATATGCTCTTTTCATTGATTTTATCTGTTGTTGTTCCCTGATCTACACAGAGAGGTGTGTAAGAAATAAGCATTATTACTCTTTCTGCCTAAAATATGCCTCTGCTTCCATGCACGAAGAAATGGATTTGTGATTTTATCATTAAAGGCTAAGGTGATATAAGAGTGACCAATATACCGGTCTGTCCAAGCCCAGGCTGTCATGGCTTGTGCTGTCATCCTAGTTCTTCATTCAACTGAGATTGCTATTTTACAAAAATTGGAACGACATCCTTGCTTGTCAGCCCACATTCCTCAAAGTGGAAAAAGTTGCTTATGACTGCTAGAACAGCCGTTTGCGAATGTATCCCATAGCAAAGGCATTTTCTAGGTTGTATGCCTTGTTGATAGTTATTGTTTCTTTTGAGCACTGAGAAGCCTGTTCCTGCTACCTAATTATCCTATGGCAGCTAATTAAGAGTTGCCACCTTTTGCGCTGTGAAATTCATCTGCGGCGGCAGCAGCTCTGCCGCCTTGCTCCCGGCTACAAGGGAAAACTCCTCTGAATTAATATTCATGAACAGCTCCAGATCTTTCATGTTTCAGGAGGATAGGTGAAACATTACCCTTAATTATATATTAGCAAGATGTGGCACATTAGCAAGTATCCTACTTGAAAAACATCTTTGAGCACTATAAGGCCACAAAGGAAACATAGCTTTTGTGGTATAATGATGCAGCTGATGCATTGAAATGGCTGCTGTGGGTGTAGAGTAATTTCCAAGCAAGAGTTAATTATTTGGAAAGGGATTCCAGTGTGAGGAAATTGAGTTTCTGTAGTGATGGTCTACCTCTCTAAAATAAATCCCTTTGTTTTTAACCACAGTTTACAAGAGAACTTTCCTTTCTGACTTAGATATCTTTTATGACAGTTTGAATATTTCATGTTAGATCTCCAGAAATGTTTTTGTGAGTTGGTTATCTGTACCTGGCAACACAGTCTCAGCTTCTTATAAGTCTCAAACCTATTGGACTGTCTCTTTGCTGAATACTGCTTGCTATTCATATGTTGCCAACCAAACGGTCGGTTTGTCATGGATCAAATGCTTTCTCTTGGCTCTCTTTTCAGCAGCTTGAAATTGTTCCAAGTTCAGCAGATCTTTAAAAATGGAATCTGTTTTTAAAATTGCAATTCATTTCAATCTAAAAGTGGTTGAAGTCTTTAGGCTTGAGTTGGTATAAATCTGGCAATGCTGGCAGCAGTTGGGATGATGTCTTGATTCTGGATGGGTTGAACACTGCAAAAATAATAGGGGCAGTTGGTATATCTCAAACTTCCCTACAACCAAAGAATGATGACTAAATAGATGAGCAGGTTATCAAAAGTAGATGAGAGAAGAAGATGTAAACTGCTAAAAGTGAATTAATTAACCATCATTGATCATAGAAAACTAAAGCTCTATTTATATACATATATACACACTGTCAATATTGAAGAGTAAATGAGAGTATGCTTTCTATCTTTTTGATGATTTAGTGCTGATAATTTATTTTGTCTTTTTAATATATATCTATATATATAAAAATGTAATGTATGTTTGTAGGACTGAGTAAACAACAAAATCACTGAACCAAATCACACCAGATTTGACCACAAAAGTCACAGTCATCAAACAAAAAAATCTAGAAAAGTAAAGTCCAAATTAGAGGAGGAAGAGCTGTTTTCAACCTTGACTGCCAGTCAGAAGGGTAGGATTGGATGACTACGTCTTTTGTGGCCAAATTTGGTCCAGTGGTTTTGTTGTTTACTTGGTCCTACAAACGTACATTACATTTTAGATAGATAGATAGATATGGAAGGGAAGCACTACATTTGAAGTATTTTTGGCATAACAGAATGAGGAAAGCAACACTATAGACAACAGACTTTTTTGTATTGGGTTGACTTGCTTTGAGTCTCTTTTGTGGACAGAAATGGTGGGTTGTAAATAAACATAATAATAATAATAATAATAATAATAATAATAATAATAATAATAATATAATAATAATAATAATAGGGTGGATTTTCTTTTCCTGTTTTCAATATATAAAAATAGGTGTGCAATTCCCTATATTTGTTTCTTCCTTCCAGCACTCTCTCTTGAGATTTTTTGGTCATTGCAATCACCTCGATAGAGAAATGAGGCGATGCTTAAAGAAAGAGGTAAGTTACTGACCATCAGGTCAAGAAACTGAAGCATTTACAGGCCTAGTGTAAATATATATAAATATACATATATTTCTGCCCCTGGTTTTAGAGAATTTTTCTGCATCCTGCCATCATTATGTGTGTTGGACTACAAATCTTATTAACCTCATTAAGTGTTGTAGTCCAGTATATCTGTAGGGTTCTGGCTTGAGGAAGGCTGGTTTCAGATTTTGTTGGACATCCACAAAATTCTCCCGATTGTGTTCTGAAGACACATGCGCTTCCAGGGCAACATGTTTCTTTATGCTTGTGAAACTGTGTAAAGGCCAAACAATGGTGGAGACAAATGTTATGCCAAGAAATACATAATTAACTTCCCCATTCTGACATCATTTTCACTTGAGAGTGAGTTAAGGGAACAGGCTTTGTGACCATGTAGTCTCACACATTAATCCTTTGGCATGGATTCCATCCTTTTCTGCCTATAGGCTTGCTATTATCACTTTGTTTGAGTGCACATATAAGGAGCCATGTCATTATTCCACCATGGAATTTAGTTTTCTAGTGAAACGGTTGTATAATCCTCACAATTTGAAAACAATATTTACTGAAAGCCTTAGGAAAGCAAATGATGCTTTTGAAATAGCCGACTATTTTGTGTGCTGTACATAAAAGCTGTGTATAATTGGGTGTTCTGCCAAATAGCATCCTCCTCTTCAGCAGTAAGCCCATGTTGAGTTTTAAAATATACTAACATAACTTATGTATTGTTAATTCATCACATTATTTGCTTTCCAGTACCAAGACAACAGAGCCAAGAGCCGAGTGCATTCAGAAAATTTGAGAGAGAAGTTGCAGAAGAGTCCAGAACACTAAAGACTCTCTTGAACTGACTGATGCACCTCATGGAGGAGAGCTAAAGGAGTGTGCGGATGCCTCATGCCTTCTGGGTGCGTGAATAAAGGAAGCAATGGAATCCAGAGCAGTTGCCGTGAAAGACACGTGTGGTTGGCAAGTGGTAGATCTTAATGCACTTCAATTATTTGGTGTACAGTAGGAGAGGGCAAAGTGTGGCTGTTTGTGGTTCCCAACTCTTCAGCCTCTCAAATCTCCAATAAACTGTTTAATATTTTTAAAATAAATTATTTTCAAAATCAGAAAAGAAGGTATGACCAGTGCTGGTGTTTTTTGTTTTGTTTTTTGTCTTGCCATTTTTGTGGTCTCAGAAATAAAGAATTAGCCTCTCAGTCTACCACTGATTATCATCACTTTTGTAGCATTGTGAACATAAGGGTTCTGTTGTCTAAAGGAACTCTGCTCCTCTTCTTACTGTTGTTTATTTGTATTCTGCTCTGTTCCCAGTCTGGGAATATTTGTCTTTCCTGTTCCTTTTGTAGTTTAAGCTTAAGTGACTCCTTTCCCACCTTTCCAATTCTTTCTCTTGATTTGAACAGCACTGCTAATAAAACCTCCATCATAAAGTCGCTGTAGACATGAACTATGCTAACTTATGGTGTCTGTAATATCACACTACCCAGATAATCACATTCAATCACGCCATTGACATTTATGGCGCATTATACTGCCATCATGTGAGGTTACAATGGGAGAAGCTGCTGCTTATGACTGTATCTGCAGTGGAAATCCACAACAATAAAATGAAATGTCTTGTAATGGAGCACCTTGAGAGGGAAATAGTTATATATATGGCACTTAAAAACAGCTGTACTGGATTAAAGCAACAGTCCATAAATCGGAAGATTTGCTGCCCGTGAAAGCATTACTATTACATTCCCTGAGACCAGGACTAATTCCATGTATTTTGAGATCTTGACGTGAAAACGAGGCGGTGCCTTGTCTTCTGCTAAGTGTAATAAGAATCAGTTGGACCAGCAACTGATGTTTGCCTTAACCCTGAAGACAGAATAATATCTACATTACTTTTATGGTGATTCAGGACCAGTCAGGCAACATATCTCTCCTATGGAAATGGCTAGCCAGGGATTGCTTTGGCCACTTCTGCCATTATCAGAGTTAGATGACTGCCGCTCTCTGCCTAATGTGAGGGACAGTCTTTCTTGGAGTATAGGTTCCTAGAGAAATGCCTCCTTTCATAGCAACCTCTCTTTAAGTGGCTCAGTCCAGACAAAATAGGTACTCTGTTGCTCAGAAGAAGAAGAAAATAGTCTAGGAGTAGAATTAAAACCTTTTGCAGATGGGAATGCATTCCCCGTGAAGGACAAGATTTACTGCCTGCCTGTACGTTTGTTCCTAGAAAACCTATTTGCTGTAATGACCCATTTACCCTAGAAACAGGAAACCATGGATAATAGTAAACTTTACTGAAATTGCAACTTCTGCTGGAAGTTCACATTGAGTTGCTGTAGAGGACCTAGAAAAAGTATCTTCTCTAAGCATTGTCTAGGTTCTACAGGGCAGCCCTAGAGTAACTTCTGGTGGGTGTATACCATACACTTATGTAACAGACCTAATAATAATAATAATAACAATAATAATGGCTCACGAATGGGACCCTGAAGAAGGAGACAGAAGGCCTGATCCTTGCAGCCCAGGAGCAAGCCATCAGGACAAATGCAATTAAGGCCAAGATCGAAAAATCAGCTGATGACCGAAAATGCAGACTGTGCAAGGAAGCTGACGAAACCATTGATCATATCCTCAGCTACTGTAAGAAAATCGCACAGACAGACTACAAACAGAGGCACAACTATGTGGCCCAAATGATTCATTGGAACTTATGCCTCAAGTACCACCTCCCAGCAGTAAAGAACTGGTGGGATCACAAACCTGCAAAAGTATTGGAAAATGAGCACGCAAAGATACTGCAGGACTTCCGAATCCAGACTGAGAAAGTTCTGGAACACAACACACCAGACATCACAGTTGTGGAAAAGAAAAAGGTTTGGATCATTGATGTGGCCATCCCAGGTGACAGTCACATTGACGAAAAACAACAGGAAAAACACGGCCGCTATCAGGACCTCAAGATTGAACTTCAAAGACTCTGGCAGAAACCAGTGCAGGCGGTCCCGGTGGTGATGGGCACACTGGGTGCTGTGCCAAAAGATCTCAGCCGGCATTTGGAAACAATAGACATTGACAAAACTGCAAAAGGCCACCCTACTGGGATCTGCGCGCATCATCTGAAAATACATCACACAGTCCTAGACACTTGGGAAGTGTTCGACTTGTGATTTTGTGAAACGAAATCCAGCTTATCTATCTTGTTTGCTGTGTCATACAATAATAATAATAATAATAACAATAATAATAATAATAAGTTTATTTGTATCCCGCCACCATCTCCCCCAGAGGGGACTCGGGGCGGCTCACAGAAATATCAAATACAAAACAATAATATACAATACATCAATAAACAATAACATGCACCAATTGTAATATTTTCACATTAACCAAAAAGAATAAAAACACACTTATTAAAAACATAGAATTATGTAATAGTAGATTAGCAAAGTGCACATCATAGACCTAGAACATTCCCAGAGAGGACACATTGTATCAAATAGAGGTTGATGTAACTGGGTTTGGCATTGCCTTCTTTGTGCTTTTCTATGGCTGAAATGGCATTTGAACCCTGGTTTTATAGAATCCTACTAGTCCAACACTCAGATTTTTGAAGGCAAATTATAAAAACCTAGACGCATTTGTTTTGTTTGCATGTTTTGTCTCTGTTTACAAAGGCGCAATTGGGCTAGCTGGGTGTATTTTGCATTGTTGTGAAGAGGCCTGGTGTTGAGTTTGCCATTTCTGGGCCAGCAGCCAGTAGCTGGCAGAGTTATGAATTAAAAATAAAATGAGTATTTATAGGTCTGCTACATAATACTCTTTTTATGCGAACAACTTGTGTAGGACTCGGCTTGGCATCGCATGTATATTTTTAATCCATAATGTATTTTAATAGTTTTAACTGTTTTATGTGTTGTTTTATATTGGTTTGTATGGGCATCTAATTGTTGCCACTGTTGTAAGCCGCCCTGAGTCCCTTCAGGTGAGAAGGGCGGGATATAAATGTGAGAAATCTATATATATAAAAGGGTAATGAAATTTCGGCTTAGGACAAAACAACAAAACTACACATCCCAGAAACACTAAGTTTGGCAGCACAACCCCTCATCCATGCCTCTAGGTTCATACAACAAAAATAAAATAAAAATAAAATCCTAATTATAGGGAGAGGAATAATTGTTTTTATCCAATTGCTGCCAGTTAAAAGGCTAAGCTCTGCCCAGTTGGTCTCCTAGCAACCCACGCAGCCCAGGGGACAGGCAGAGTTAGGCCTCACTTAGGCCTCTTCCCCACTGCCTATAAAATACAGATTATCAGATTTGAACTGGATTATATGGCAGTGTAGACTCAAGGCCCTTCCACACAGCTATATAACCCATTTATAATCTTATATTATCTGCTTTGAACTGAATTATCTTGACTCTACACTGCCATATAATCCACTTCAGTGTGCAGTCGGACACAACTGGACAATGTCGGGGGAAAATCTTTAGCCTTTACCTTAACTACCACCAATTCCTCAATACTTTATTTCCTGTACCACCATACTTCGCCACAGCAACGCGTGGCCGGGCACAGCTAGTCCCTTATAAATGTTTAAGAAATATTCACCAGAACTTCGGATGCAAAAGGAACTATGGATGGAGAATCTTTAGCAGGAGAAAAGCAGAGGAGGAAAACATATGGGTTATTCTGAAGGGGAGAGATGTCCAAAACCACGTCACACTGTTCAATAGCTCCTTCCTCATCAGAGCTGCTGATGCCAAAATTCTTCTCTTGCTTCTCTTGGTGAGTCCCATTCGTGCAAAGTAATGACATTAAGTTCCCAAGCTATAACCTTGGCCGATTATATAGCACATGGTTGTGTCCTATAGATTTGCAATAATCAGGCTTGCAAAAACAGCTTGCTTCTGAGTTTCAGAAGTGAGGGAGACCTTGTGAGAAAATCTGGGCATTTAATAATAATAATAATAATAATAATAATAATAAAACTTTATTTATACCCCGCCACCATCTCCCCAACAGGGACTCGGGGCGGCTTACATGGGGCCATGCCCAAGACAATACAATAAACCATAACATAATACAATTAAATAATACATTACATAAAATAAACAGTACAACATAAGATCAAAACAGCAATATAACAAGAGCGGGCCGCATGAACACTACATTTAAAAACTAGATTAAAAATTAAAACTCTGGGTGAGAAAGGGATCAGAATAAAACCTCGAGGTTTTATAAAAAATCCATTTGGATGGAAGCTCTGGGAAAAAAGGACATATGCAGGAAAAAGATGTTTGCTAATCCCTATCATATATTCACTGTTATAAAAAATGTTTAAAAGCAATGCAATGCTTTTGGGTTGGAAAGATCAGCCGTTTACAAGAAACGTTGCCCAGGGGACGCCCGACTGGATTTACTCAGTGTGATTGCTGTTGCCCGCTTTTGGTCCAAAACTATTTAGCTGTTTGTGATTCCTTTATTTTTATCACTTTTAAACTTATTTATTATGCAATGCTTTTGACACGAAATAAATAAATTCACTGTTATGCATATGTGTGTTTGGGGAGGCCTTTGTAAAACTGGAGAGAAAAGAAGATACTCCCTCAAGTGGTGGAAGCAGATAATGAAGGTGATGAAAAAGCAAAAACGTATGGAAACACATTTGCACACTTTTTCAAAAGGACGGCACTTTTCCTTGTAATGGATGTCATAATTTGAGGGACAACGAAGTTTTAGAGAACCTTTTAAATGGACATGCACTGGTCAATAATATTGGTTTTGGAAATGAATAAGTGACATCAGATTCTGCAGCAAAGATATGAGTTTAAAAAGACATGAAAATGTATTTAAGATCAAGACTGTTTATAGCTCATTGTACTAAGCTCATTGCCTAACTGCAGCATCCTACATTTCTCCCATTGAAATTAATTCTATTACTTTTAACTAATCTGTTAAGGTCATTTTGGCTACTAATCATGTCTGGGGTATTGGCTCTTCCTCCCAGTTTAGCCCAATCTGCAAATTTAATCACTATGCCTGTTATCCTGTTGATAAAGATGTTGAATAGCAGTAGTTTGGGATAGGATATATTGTGTGGAATGACCTGCCAAAGGAAGAGATCAGACAGTTGGAATTTATGAAGCAATTGAAAACCCATCTCTTTTGGCAGAAGGCCAATCTAGTCAACTGTCAATCAAGATTTACATTCTATTGCTACTATATGTCAATTCTGTGTTTGTGTTTGGTGCAAGGTTTTTTAAATATATTTTTGTGGTTTTATCTATGTAATGCAGGGGTCCCCAAACTAAGGCCCGGGGGCCGGATGCGGCCCATCAAAGCCATTTATCCGGCCCCCACGGCACAAGGGCAGAATGGGGTTGGGCTAAATGACCCAAGTGGTCATATTATTATTATTATTATTAACAACATTGAGGCTGGGTGGTCATCTGTCAGGGGTGCTTTGCTTGTGCTTTTGGTGCACAAAGGCAGAAGGGGGTTGGACTAAATGGCCCTAAGAGTCTCTTCCAACCCTCTTTATATTATTATTATTATTATTATTATTATTATTATTATTATTATTATTATTATTATTATTATTAACAACAACATTGAGGCCGGGTGGTCATCTGTCAGGGGTGCTTTGCTTGTGCTTTTGGTGCACAAAGGCAGAAGGGGGTTGGACTAAATGGCCCTAGGGGTCTCTTCCAACCCTCTTTATATTATTATTATTATTATTATTATTATTATTATTATTATTATTATTATTATTAACAACAACATTGAGGCCGGGTGGTCATCTGTCTGGGGTGCTTTGCTTGTGCTTTTGGTGCACAAAGGCAGAAGGGGGTTGGAGTAAATGGCCCTAGGGGTCTCTTCCAACCCTCTTTATTATTATTATTATTATTATTATTATTATTATTATTATTATTAATAATAA